>NC_060279.1:8056837-8656837 GCF_021613505.1 Equus quagga | reverse complement strand
CTTGGAAGTCACTTAGTTCAAAACCCATATTTTCCAGTTAAAGAGATGAAAACCCAGAGGGTAAAGTGACCTGCCTAAGGTTACAACCCTAGTACATTCAATATCAAGGAACAGAGTGTAAACTCACCTTTTTTTTACCATGCCTTGTGATGGGCAAATTTTTACAAATCAGATCACAAGACTGAATTTCCTGAAACAGAATCTCAAGTTTTGGAAAAGAACTTAGAACTCAACTAATCAAACCTTACTTGCTGGAATCTCCTCTACAACTTAATTCTTAACTGTTGGTCTATTTGTCATTGAATACTCTCAGTGATGGGGAACTTACTGTCTCCCAAAGCAAAATATTCTGTATATAGAGAATTCAAATTGGTTAAAAAAATTTCTTCCTTATACTACAGAGAAATCTGGCTCCTTGCAACTTCCACCCATGGGTCCTAGTTTTGCCTCTCGGGTCACATGGGGACAAAATTAAACCTTCTTCTTATGTCATAGTCCTCTAGCTACTTGAAGATGTCCAAAATGTCTCCCACTACTCCCCCCCTCTCCAGGCTGTACACCCTAGTTCTTTTAAAGACTTGGCCTACGTAACAGTTCCAAATCTCATCACGTGTCCTGATCATTCTCTACTGGTCATGCCACAGTTTGTCCACGATGCTCCCACGTGGGACTTATTGAACTAGACCCAGAGCTGCAAGTGTAGGCTAACAGTACAGACAGGAGATTCCCTCCCTTGTTCTGGTCAGCAGTGCAGTGTCCTGAACTATATTTAGACTAGCAATATACAACTGCTCTTTCCACCTTCCCTCCACAGCCTTCTCCCCCAAAAAGGTAAAAACATTTAAACATTATGGTCCACTGGACAAATATCCAGTTGTCCTTGGCCATATTCTGTTCTAGACGAACCAAATCCAGACAAGCAGAGCAGAAGTGGCAGTCAAGAGCCTCTGGAGATCATGAGAAGAGGAGGCCAGTGAATGGCTAATTAAGATAGACTCTCATCAGTTTTGCATGATTAAACGTTGCTCCTCCTAGACAGTTGATAAGTGAAGTAATTTCTCAAAGAAACTTTGAACATCATGAAATAAAAGAAATCGCCAGGAAGAATATTAGAAACATCTGGGATTTATTAAAATATGAAGAGATATCCATATTTACAGCATCATTCAGGCAGTGTGCACAAGTGAATGGATGTTGGTAGATTTCTCAAAGTCTCTTCCAGGCAATTTACAACTCTTAATTCTGTAAATCACGCTTTAAAACGCTATACTTTGAAGTGATGCCGTAGCAGTAAGTCAACAAAATAACAAAGGTTAACAGAGTAATGTGGATTGACTAATTATTAGGATAAAGAATCCTAATAAAGAGTGTAACCTGAAAAACATGAAAGTAGGCCATTCAGATGATCAATAGAAAGGAATTATCATCATTCTGAAACATGGTTTGTCCAGGATTTAGGCCTCTTTCTTTCAAATTGCAATGGTTCCAAGAAAAAACAAGAAAATAGTCAGTGCCTGAGTTAAACACTCTATAGCCAATTTTTAAATTACTGAAATCTCAATGAAAATGCTTCTCATGTGACAAGTCCATAGCATGTGTCTATTAATAAGATAACCTGATGGTGGTAGACACGTCCAGCCCCGTGTGGTTTTAAATACTCACTTTGTAGGTGAAAGGAAGACCAGAGAGGAATTCTGAAGCCATCAATTAATTTGGCTTCAAAAAGAAAGCAATATTTTCAGAGACTAGTATTGAGCTTTTAAATTTCATCTTATTTGTTATTAGAGGGAGGTTCATAGTTTGTTTCTCTCTCATGAATTTCATTGTGCATTCAGTGTTATATCCATCTAATTTTGTTTTAGTTTAATATTTACATTCAAGGAGCTTTGTTTCTGATCAAAGTGTGTGGAATGTGCCTGGAGAGATAGCTGCATAGGGAGAAATCCTTTTAGTGCTGTTTGGTATGACTTGGGAAATAACAGGAGTATCATGGACTAAGATTAGCATGGAAATTGCTCTAGAAAATTTCTATAGTGAGTGAGGCTGTTTTGGACTGCTTAACTCAAGCTTCATAGAATGAAAAAATGTATCTTTATATAGGCCAAAGTAAATCTTGCTGCTAAAAAAAAAAAAAGGCAATACAAGAGACCATGCTTTTGAAAGCTAATATAAATTATTTGGGAGTTGATTTTATAGCTCTTTCTCTCTGGATAGTATAAACATACTTTGAGACAGTCTAGGTTTCTGCCTCTATGGCCTATCATCCAAGAATGATCCGTAGACACCCACAGGAAACATCTCCCCCAACACGTTCACCTACTCAGGATCAGCAGAAGAGCTTGCTTCTATGCCTTCTCTTTCTTACAAGCTAAAGAGGCCGGCATGAGGCTCCTGCTGATTAACTCCAGTGTGCTGCCTACCATGTTTCCTTGCTAATAATTAGCTAAAACGCAGAAAACACTTAACTTGTTGCTTGGCCAAATGTCAAAATCCCTGAATTCCAGTGCAGTGCGAGTATTTGTGCGGGAAGAAGTAGAGTTTCTTTCCTCCTAATGTGGGGGTGGGGTAGGGAGGGAGCAATGAGCAGAATTAGATTTCCTTTGCCACAGCAAGAGTCAACCAAGTTTTTCTCTCTCATCAAAATGAGTAGTTCTCCAACTTTAAGGGGAGTTGGAACCCCTTGGAAAGCTAGTTAAAATGCACAATCCCAGGTCCCACAAGGATTTTAACTGAGTAGACTGGGAGAGAGGCCCAGAAAACTGCATTTGCAACAGACACCACAGGTGGTCCTTGGTCCACACTTTGAGATAACCTATTCCAGAAACCCCACCACCCCACAGATATACACAAAACAGCTCCAAGTGATCCGTGCGAGGGATGGAATGACAGTGGATTTTCAGCACAAATAAGGATGACTTTCCTTGTGCTTCCCCTCCCATGCCTCATCCCCGTATTACTTCTCCTGCTCACCAGTTTTTGGGTTTTCCCCTTTTTCCACCATTTTCTTCCCCTCTGTCTGCATTTTCAGCCAAGAATCATGGAATAGGAAAAGGGTAGAGAAGAAAAAGCCTCACTTGTGTTGACTTTCTGAGCACCAGACTGTCACTTGTTGTTGTCCTTGAATTTGAGAATTTTCCATGAGTCAGGTGCCAATGATACAACTTCCTTATCATACAGGTCCATGACGTCTCCTTTCTTTTTCCATTTCTAAAAGCTTTGGAATCTCCACAAGGCAATAGATTGGAGAGGTAAAGGGAAAGGAAATTGGGCCTAATAAATTTTATTTACTATTTATTAGCAGCTCAGAGAAAGATTTACTGGAAGAACTGAAGCTAGAGAACAGAAGCTCAAGAAAAAATTTATTCGTTCATTTTTCCATTTATTCTAACATCAACAACTATATTTTATCTTTTTTCCAGGATGTGACATAAAAATTAAATAAGACATAGTTTCTATGTTTGTTAAAGAGTTGTTCAAAAAATAATTAAAAGTCAAGAAATCACATAGAAGACTGAAAAATGTTATCATTATATAACATTAACTTTGTTTCTTGTTATCTAAGGCGGATGGATCTCCCTCCATTCACAAAGAATATCTTTATTTAAGTTACTCAATCAGTCTCAGATTGACTCTTACCAAGATCCTGACAAAAACAAATGAAGATGGGTTAGTTAACCTATATTCATTCCTCTAAGTCATTGGTTATTAACCTGCTGTTCTTAGATCCCAAGGGGCCCACGAACGGAATACAGAAGGTCCATGAACTTGGATGGGAAAAAAGGCACCTTGATCTTCACTAACTTCTGGTAAAACTAGACTAACTAAACTAAATAAATAAACTAGACTAAATAAACTAAGTTTATTTAACATATTCTTCTCTTATGAATGTAGGAAATAAACCACAGTAATAATAGCAGATTCTGTGACTGTTAATAGAAATCACAGATATTTTTCTTATTACGCTATAGTTGTACAAATTTGTTAAAATAGTGTTAAATTCATCACAATATTAAACTATGGTAGTTTGTAGACCAGCTGATAGATCTTGTTGTTTAATGTGTTAATATAAATTAATATGTCACAATTTTTCAAATATATTGATGACTACTTCAATATAATTGATTTCCTTATAATCCTATATGCTTTGTTTAGTGTGTGTAAAATGTTATTTAAAAAGAGGTCCATAGTATAAGAAAGCTAAGAACTCCAGCAGTAAGTTCTCAATATTCTAATTCTGTGTCAAATTAAATAATGTTTAGACAAAACGTATTAGTTTAGGTCTCTATATGAATTCCTTCAGTGAGCACAACTTAATATTATGCCCTTGGACTTTGAATGATCATGAATGTAAGAGACATTTACCTATAGGACTTCTCTGCAGACATGCCCATTTCTTTATTCATTATCCTTTATAATGAAACCCAAAAAGCTAATTTCTCTTAGGAATTCAATGCCCCAAAAATATACTCCAAACGTATTTTTATGATTGATTCCCTTTATCAAATAACAAGAACTGTGTCTCTGTTTGTTCTTTCATTATTGTTGTTACTGTTGTTGTTTTGCTATGGCTGCCAGGAAGATCAGAGCTCCATGTAGTATCGATTTTACTGACAATGTCATCCCAATTTTGGTGTAAAATTGTTTCCTTTCCCTTAAAATAGTTTCTGTTATACACTTTCAGCTGTCCTGTGTTATACTTTTTTAAAACTTACAAGTTGACTTAAAACATATTTTGAAGTAGGAAAGAGGAGAATTATGAACAAACAAATTATTCTTAATGGCTTTGAAGAACATTAAAAGTCCTTCTAGATATTGTCCAAGCTCTCTCATGTCCTAGGGAAAGGAAGATCTTTAATAGGGTCTTTACTTCCCCCATCTCACTTCTAGGAGCTTTCTGAGTCATTGGTGTTCACGAGCACTACAACCCCTGATCAACTATTAGACACAGGGGGCTTCTGTACCGGATGTTACAAGTTGTTATGTTATGGGGGCCCAGGCAGGCAATGCCCACCACAGAAAGATTCCACCAGGCTTAATAGAAATAATCTGCCCCCATGACATTGTGGTGATTCAGTTCTCCCAAGCATTAATGAGCAGTTATGCAAATATTCATGAACTACAGAAGGACTTTGCCTTTTAAGGAGTTACTCATGAACGCAGCATCTGATATTTTAAATCAATGTCATTGCCTCCCAACCACTACACTATTCCTCCCTCTCTCCTCCTCTCTCCCATCCTTTCTCCCATCCTCTCTCCCATCCCCCCAACAATCCAGGTTCACTTACCAGTGGAACCTACAGGTTTCCCAAGGCTTTCCAAAGGCTTTCAAGAAAATCAAAGGAGTACGTGTTCTGAGAGAGAACTGTGAACCCATGCGGGTCACTTCAAATCAGGAATGAGACTCCTTGAGACTTTACTCCGAATGAAGCACCCATTGTCTCCACCCACTAAATGTTGATTTTGGCCTGACTCACTGCTGTTGAGAGGAAGTAAAGAGTTTTCATTGTGAGTTCCTGATAAAGAATAAGGAGAGCTGAACTGTGTAACTCAGTTCTGCCCTTGACCTTCTGAAGACCCTAGGTGTATTTTACCCATCAGTTTCCCAACAGGTGCTAAATGACTGAGCTGCTCCTTACAAAATACTCTGACCTCTTTGGAAGAAAAACTGTAACCACAACCCACACAAAGGCTCAACTTATGGTTCCAAAGGGTAGAAATGGTCTTCTGCTGAGAGAGTAGTGGTCAACTGAAAAAAAAATAAGTAAGAAGGAAAAAAAAGCAAAACCAAATAAACTTAAGGGGAAGAGAATCTTCCACCCCGAAATAAGCCTCTTTGGCATAAGGAGATTCTTAGGCTGATAATTTTTAAGAAAGAGTAGACATAGGAAAAACTCTGAAAACTAAGTAGAAGTTATCTTTTTGTAATGAGATTTACATTTATAAGGGAAATCTCCATTTGTAAGAGTGTCTTTCTCTCTGTACTAGGAAGAGAAGGATAACTCTAAATCTCTAGAAACTCTTAAAAATGGAGAAAGCAACCGCTTAAGTCAGTATAACAACCTTACCCTTGTTTACTGTGCTTTTCCTGGTAATCTCCCTGGACCCCCACCCTCAAAACCACCCTGCCACCCGCCATCATCTTGTTTTGTCTTTAACTGGAGATGTTATTTAAGGTGGTAGTTTGATCCATTTCAGGGAGTTACTCAGTTTTCCTGGGTATTGCTCATGTATACAGGAAGTATACATGTTATTAATCTTCTATTTGTTTTCCTCTTGTTAATGTGTCTTTTATTACGATGGGGGGGATCTCAGCCAAGAACCTAGAAGTATGGAGAGAAAATTACTTTTCCTCCCCTACACAATCAAAATGCTGAGGCTTAATTTCAAAATTCACTTCATACATTGTCCTTGCCAAATGATGATTTGATTTGTACCTTAGAGTCATAATTTCTCAATAAAAATTCCATCCGTGAATAATTGACAGATGTTTCTCCGGAAGTCAGAACACTAAAAACAGAATTGAATCATTCAACAAAGAAGGAGTAAATAACTACTGTGTATCATGCCCTGAGATAGAAATCGGGTCTATTTTAGTGAACAAAACAAACACGGACAACTTTTTGGTCATTTTTTAGAAAACTAAATATACATCTTACCCTGTGACTCAGCAATTCCACTTCTAGGTATTCATTCATAAGAGAAATGAATATATATGTTTGTAAGAACACTTGTACAAGAATGAATGTTCACAACAGTCTTACCCATAATAGCCAAAAACTGGAAACAACCCAAACGTCATCAACAACAGAATGGAGTAACACTTTTTAGTATATTCATACAGTGGAATGCTACTCCGAAACAAAGGGGAATGAACTTCTGATATGTGTAACTACATGAACGAATCTCATAGGCGTTATGTTGAGAGAAAGAAGCCAAGAATAAGTAAAATTAATGTATGGTGATATAAATGAGAAAATAATTACCTCTGGTGAGGAGTTGACTGGAGAGGAGCATGAGGGAATTTTCATGGATGATGAAAAAGTTCCATATCTTACCACGAGTGGTGCTTACCTGGAAGTACAAAATTGTCAAAACTCATCATACTCAACATTTAAAATCCTTCCTCTTTATTTTGTGTAAATTATACCATAACTTTTAAAATAATCTATAAATTATTTCTTGTAGGTCATCTATCCATCTCAAAAAACAAAAGAGAGAGGAAAAAAGAACAGGCATAGTCCTTGTGGTCCAATAGGAAGAGATTGACAATACACAAGCAAATACACAAATTGATAATCAAAAGCTATTAAGTTTATGAAGTAAATGAACAGGATGCAATAATAGAAAATAATGGAGGGGTTTTGTTAGTGTGGTTGTGGAAAGGCTTCCTGAGAAGATAGCCTGACAGCCAAAGAGTGAAAAGAAATTGCCATGTAAAGAGTCCACAGGTAAGAGAAGCATTTCAGGAAGAATAAAAAGCATGTGCAAAGGCTCTGAGGTAAGAGAATGTGGTGATCCCAGGAACTGAAGGGGCCAGCGTGGCTGGAACTTAGTGGGTGATGGGGAAGCTAGCACAAGATGGGGCTGGGCAGGTGGACAGGGGCCAGACCGTATGGGTCAGGAAGGTCATGGTCAAGAGTTTGTATTTTATCCTTAGAGTGATGGAAAGTTATCAAAGGGTTTAGGACAGGGGAATGGTGTGATCTAATTTCTCTTTGTTAGATTGCTCTGGCCGCTGAGGTGAAAATGGAGGAGAACATGTGCTTTGTAAGGCAGTTTCTCTCCTAAAAACTATTAACCTCTTTCAGATGGAATTTCATTTTTCAATTGTATAAAGCAATTTTACTCTATCATATCAATCCTGAGGGCTTGAGGGGCAAGTGTCAAAGAGGGATAGTTCGCTACTAAATGAAATGTTTGCCTTTTCCTGATTATTTTATTTCATTCTTCAACTTGAAGTGACAAGTACTCAAATACTCTTGACTACAGAATGGGGCTTATCTATTAAGAAAATGCAGCATCTGCTGCTGAGTTTGAAGCTTCAGGAGGGAAATGCAAAGAGCGAGGATAAAGGAAGAGTTCCGCCAATCGGCTGTCCCATGTGCTCGGTCAACCCAGAATCAGCGGGTGTGAGTGTGGGAGAAGGTTGGGTTCAGACTTCAAAGCCAGATTACCCTCTCAGGCCTTCTGCAGCTTCTTAAAGACAAACGCCTGGTGAGCAGAAAAGAAAAAAGCAATGTTCTCATTTCTTCTCCCCCGCACCTCATCCCCCAACCTCATAAAGAGGAGACAGCTCCGCCTACAAAGCTAACATGGAAAATACCCATCGGGGCTGCAGCTGAGGAGCCCTCAGAGACAGCATTCTTTTCTGCATATGCATCCAGGCTCTGCAACCGGCCTCAAGTTGTCTGATCATGCACTACTTGGAACGATGAATAAGATTCCACCCCCAGGGGGTTGCCTGATTAAACAAAAAGTAAAAGTTGACAAATAGAGGGAAAGAGTGACACGCTCAGATGCTTATATCTGCAGTGGAAATCAATGCTCAGCAAACGTGAGGTGGGAGATAGCACATACTGGGAGAGATCAAAAGAAGAAGCTCCAGCTGCTTCGTCTGTGTTGGGCCTGTCAGCCGCAGCAGGTGTCTTCTCACGCAGAACTCCGAGGAGCAGGGGATACCCATGGTGACCTCAGCCCCCTCCTCCCACTCGGAGAGAAAAAGTTTACTTGAGAAAAAGCAGATTTCCCCAATATCTTTAAAGCAGTAAATTGTGTTAAGAACAACAAAATAAATACAGGTAAAAAAGAACAACGATGCAGTCTAATCGAGTTACAAGCAGGAAAATAAAAAATAAAGACATCAGAACCAGATGAGCTCTTCATTATGGACACATTGGAACCTGATTCCCACACCTCTGGCCAGGAACACTTTTCTCCACAGAAGCCACCAACCAAGGACCTTCTTTCACTTGAGTACGTCATTGTCCAAGAGTTCTTCATTCAACGTGAATTAAGCCCTACCCGCTGTATGTGCCACTCTTACCGCAAACGTCAGCTCCTCATTCATTTATTGTCGGGATCTGCGTTCTCTCCCTTGCTCTCCCTCTCCTCATATGTAATCTTTTTGAATTTAAATGTTTTGTCAAAGTAAAGGGTATGAAGGTTAACTATTGGTTCTAACAGACTCTTGGAAGAGCATTAAAGTTTTTCTTAATTAAAACATGAAGTTTAAACTCAGCGTACTTAAATTCAAACCTATTATCTAAAGGAGAAAATTAATGTTAAGTTCTGCTCATTTAGATTCAGAACCTAAGATTCTCCATAGTATTCCAAAATGAAAATAAGATGGTATTTTAATGTTACTAGAGCAGCTAAACATTCAGGAAGCCTTCATACCTATTTCAGAAAAAGTGAAGCAGGCCAATGTTGGAGGAAGTCGTGGAGAGGACGTGACCACCGATTGGCCCTTGAACTGAACCCAGGCAAAGGTAAGCTCCTCACCCCTTGCCTGCCCTTGGAATGTACATTCTACCCACTGTTCCCACAGCAGGAACCATTTTCAACAGCAGCCTTGAAAGAGTAAGGTGTTGTTGAGACCATTTGGACTGCATAGTGACTGAACCCAGTTAAGACCTTGATGCAGTAGGCGCTCGGTATCCACAGGTTCCCCATCTGTGGATTCAACTAACTGTGGATCGAAAAGCCTAAGATAGTTGTGTCTGTACTAAAGATTGTGATTATTCCCTAAACAAGACAGCATGAGAACTATTTACACGGCATTTACATTGTATTAGGTATTCTAAGTAGTCTAGAAATGATTTAAAGTATATGGGAGGATGTGTGTAGGTTATATACGAATACTCCGCCATTTTGTATAAGGGACTCAAGTGTCCATGGATTTTGGTATCCACGGGAGGGGGGCAGGGAGGTCTTGGAACCAATTCCTTTTGGACACTGAGGGACGATTATATAAATTTTTAAGATTCTGACAGGTGGGTGCAGAGATCTACTCGTCTTGCGGCCACTCACAACGAGGGTCATATGTCAGTTCCTTTGTTTATTAAACCTACCACCTACCAATCTAGAGTGATTCTCCCTCTTTCCTGCGTCTCTCTTTGCCCTCTGTGGGGCCAGCTTATGAACCAGCAGCAGATTTCTGGCTCTCCTTGAGCAGAGGGGTTACTCAAAAGGGCTTGAATCTGAATCCTTGGAAAGTGAGGAATCTGAGGGGTGACTTTGCTCTCACACTCATTTTCTTTCACTCTTTCCTATTTATTTTTTTACGAAGGCCAGAGAAGCCATCACTGAACTGAGAAAGTGATGGTCAACACTTGATTTAAAAGCTCTTAAGTAAAGAACACCACCTAAGTGCTGGTTTTCATGGAATCTTGGGAGCCCTGGAAACCATTGCCGAATTAGCCATACCAGGAGGCAGGGAGCCCCATGGCCAATACTTGGAGCCATTTCAGCTCTGAGGGCCCTGAGCCTGGGTTCCCTGTGAGGTGTCCATGGCTGTGGTCATCTCCTTCTCAGCATGGCCGGGCCCTGAGGTAGACTCTAGGAAGTATCTAATGACCACACAGGGAAAGTGACCCAGGAAGAAGCCAGGACGGTAGGAAGCAGAGCGGAGAGGTGGGACTCCACTGGACTGCTAAATTAAAACTAACCCTGAAATCTACCCTGACTCTGAGCTCTCTCATATGTGAAAGAATTACAGCACTCATTTTAAAGCCACATTTGAGTCTGAGAATTCTGCTACTTGCTGGCAAATTCCTCTATCTATATCTGGCAAATTCTTGACACACAGAATCAGCATTCAGCAGAAAACGTTTTTTGATCAATGTATCTTTCTACAGAGAGAGTACACTTTGCTATTTCTCATGCACCTCAAAACAAACGTTTCTCAAACAATTCACAATTCTCCCTACCACTCGCTCCCATGTGCCAGGTTCACCATCAGGCACTGGGTCTACGGTGGTGAAAGGAAAAGGAACTCTTCCTTATGGAGTGTACAGTGGGGAAGACACACACTAAGTACATAAACAGAGATAATTAAGACATTTCTAGTTTACAAAATACTAGGGACTATGGGAGCTTATAACTGGGGACCTAACAGAGTCTGAGGGATCAGACAAGGCCTTCCTGAAGAAAATTATGTTTAAGCTGAGTCCTGAACGGCAAATGGAAGTTATTTAAGCCAAGAGAATGTGTGTCTATGGCTGAGGGGAAGGAGACAGAGAGAGAAATGGTTGTTCGTTTCCAGGTAAAGGAGACTCTGTGTCATCTGTCATATTTGAGGAACTGACAGCCCTCAGGTATTGCTGGATCAGAGAGAGAGAGATGTTCAACTGGGGCTGAAGGGGTTATAGAGTCAGTGTAACTGGAGGATAGAGCAGTAGGTAAGCCATGTTGGGAACTTGAGGCTAAACTGAAGTCCATAGTAAAAGAGTAAATGGCACAATCAGGTGTGTGATTTTAAAAGAATACTCCAATAGCAGAGTGATGAATGGATTGCTGGAGGTCAAGAGGAGGCCCAGAAGAGCAGGTGAAAAAGGACCAGGATGGGAAAGCATCTGAGAGGGTGGGAAGCGTATGAGCGGTAGAGTTAGTGATGGGATGGATGTAGGGGTGAAGGAGAGGTGGTCATCAGAAATGGCCCCAAGATCTCTGCCTGGGCGAAGAGGTGGAGAGCAATGTCATTTACTGAAATTCAGGACAGGGGAGATGGAGCAGGTAGTAGGGAGCGGGAGGAGGACCATGAATTCAGTTTGAGGAATGTTCACTTTGAGGTGTATATGAGACAGCAAAGTCTCCTCTTTCTGTAGCGAAATATGGTGATTGAAGATTTAAGCAGTCTCAGAAATCTGGGGACCTAATTTTTGACACTGAATTTGGGTACTTGGAATAGTTATACACAAAACTGAGCCCCCAACATCACACCTGAGCCTTGTGGTTTTCCAGCTGGCATCACTGCCCTAAATTCCCACCTGGATGTGGGGACCCGTAACATGTTGCATTTTATTCCTCTTTCCTGAAGATCATCAAAATGACCACAATACAGGGACTCGATACTACTGAGATGGCTGGAGATGATCTTCAGTGAGATCAAAAAATAAAATTGGACGTCCAATAAGGTTCTTTTCCACTGACTGAGGTTTTCATGTTCAATCCAGTTTATCTTCCTCCATGACGCCATCTTGACAATCATTGTTTATTCTGTTCCAAAGGGACGTAGCAGGCCATTTCCTCACATGACCTTTCATTGGCCCTAATATTCAGACCCATATGGAGGAAAGGCAAACAGCCACAGAAAATCATGTGGCTACTTCACATTTAGTCTCATGAGTGTTCACTGGCATGATTAAACAATACATCTACACTCTCAGCTAGGGAAAACCTGTTTCCTTTATATTTGCTGCTATATATATTTAATAACTATTAATCACTATATACGAGGTACAAGTACAAGCAAATGAACTGAACTATATTTTCCTTGAGAAGGAAGGGATTGAAAACTACCAACAACTGTGCTAAAGTATTACAAAGTTCCTCTAATCGAGCCATCAAAAAGGAGTGTCCTTTATTTATGGCATACATTATTTGGAATCTAATTGGATTTTTAATGTGGTGGTTGGGGCAGGGGTCTGTGTTTAGTTTTTTCTTTTTCCCTTTTTTTTTCCTTTTAGACTGGATGAGGGGCACACAGTGAGAAGCTGGCTTCATGGAAGGAGAAATCTATCAAATGGAAAATGAACAAATACAAAACCCTCTGTTTCTGTCCAATGTCTATAACCACAGCATGATAAGACAGGGAAGGGTCATCTGACTATGTGGTTGATTTCTCCAATATTCCTCACTGATTTCCTCTTTTTGTATAATCTCTTGCTATTACGATAAAACGGCACCAGATCATGTTGAGATGAATCATCCATCTCCTTAAATGTCTATTTAGGAGTTAACAGAAGTTACCAGAAGTAACTCTGGTTGAAAGCTCATCTACTTATAGCCCTCGTTCGTTATGAAAATTCTTGAAACCTCAACCAAAGCCTATCTTCAGACAAGACCACAACACACTGCCAGGAAACGCCTTTTCAGCAGAGGGGACTCACACAAAGGCAGTTTTCTCTTCTTTTGTTCTGGGAGGAAAAGGGGCATTTGGCCACTCAGAATGAGAGTTCAGACAGGTAAGCGAGGAGGAGAATGAGAGGCCAGGGACGAGAGGATTGGTTTTGACAATGGGCACATCTTAACGTTAGAAAAGCTAACGCCAAGTTCCTGAAGTGAAGTCGTGGAAGGTAACTGACAGTGTACTGGGAAGGGGCCGGGATAAGGAGTGTGAAGAAATCACAAATGGAATGCCAGCAAGGTCAGGAAAGTGGCAATGGAACAGCAAAGCCAAGGTCCTCTCTTAGCATTTTTTATTCTGGACATTGTGCCCATGTTCCTTTCCTTCAGCACCCCCTGCCCCCAACAATCCCCCACACATGCTTGTTCCTGCAGACTCTCCTGGGGAACAAGTGTTTTGCCTATGAATTGCCTGGGTAGCTCTGAGCTGGGGAAGTGAGCAAGCTCCTCTGAGTTCCTTCTCCTTATACAGGTTAAAAAAGTACAGAAGTGGAGAGAAGGTACGTCTATTGCATATTCCATGGATATCTTAATTACTAGGCACATTTATACATTTGACTGACCTACAAAAACTCCTTCCCTCTGCACACAAGGAAACCAGTGAGACACAGCCCAGGACCAAGGAGCACTCTCTGAGAAGTCCAGACAGGCAGCAGGACCTGTCTATCATCGGAGGAGTACATCACACTCTCTTTCTCTCTGCACATCTCTGGGTGTGCCCTCTGTGTAAGTACCACCCACAGCAGGGGAGAGGTGAGGGTAGCTGCCTTTAAAAGGATGAATAATTTCTTAGTTTTGTTTCTTCTTAGTGACTCAAAATTAAAGGTTCGTTGAGGGGGAATATCACAATTATTGACTAAAATGCAATCTTAAAAGGATTTGTAGGTCCCATCTGTTAATCTGTTTCCTAACCTTCCCCTATTCGTGAAACATCTGCTCAGCCACAGTAAGAGAGAAATCAATTTATCTGTCCTTGCATACAGCAAGAATGTTACTGTTCCTTGCCTTTGTCCCCATCTCTCTGCCAGGTCCACCTGTCCATCTTTCCAGGGATGTGAAGCCAGCTCTTGATGCACACTTCCTCTAGAAATGGCTTTTGCCACCTTGTCCCATGATGAGTTCCCCTCCTATAATTCAGAGCAGGACTGACCTGGTACTTCCACTGGGCACTTAGCAAGCCTGGGACTTGGTTCTAACCCTTTTGGGGTCATCTAACCTTTTATCTGGAGATCCTGTCTTCGCAACTTGACTGTAAACTCCTTGAGGACGGCGGGCACAGCACCTAGCACAGGGCTGATTGTTCTAGTAAAGGCCTTTGGCGAGATTTAGAAGTAAATATTACTACGAGGAGGATCTTTCGAGATTATCAAATCCAGTCATCTCATGTTATAAGTAAAACATAAATGTGAGACGATTTGCCCAAGGTCATAGTGTCAACCAAAACTTAATCTTAAGCCTCACCCTCCCCATCAATCCATGTTTCTATTCTAAACTTTTAAATGAATTGATTTCTTTTCTATCCTTGTACCCTGTTACAAAGAACAACCAATCTAGAAGGCAGATATAAAGCAAGCTATGATTCAATCCAGTCAGAATCCCATATTTGTAAAATGTGACTAGTTGACTATCAATTCCAAATAAATTTGGGAAAGGACAAGGTGCCATCATGCTGAACAATCAGGACAGTGTAAGGAAACAGCCTGAGATGAGGGACTCACTTCCACCAATCAGAGGCAGCCATCATGGGCTGGCTGTGTCCTGTCACATAGTTATTCCATTTACAAGAAAAGGAATGACTTCCATCCAATACCATCTTCTTCATTTTTGATTGAGCGTAAACATCTAAAAGTGCTTTAACACTCCTCGGTGGTGTGTAGAAGTGTGGAGACGTGTGGGTAGGGAATTTTGTTTCGGCATTTGGAATTACACACTGAAAGCTCAGTTAAATGATACAATTATCACCTAGGTTACCTATTATTTTTCTGCTAATAAATATATTTCGCTAATTTTCACACTCCTCTTTACTCTTTATCTTGCCTGATTGCCTTGACTTCTTTTCCAATTCTCTCCCAAATTTTCTGATGTGGTCGTGTCCCTTGATGATATACTATATTTTATTACAAAAGTCCTCAAGCAAGTCTCTATATATTATCTCCAATTTTTCTTCTCTTATTCTTTCTTAAACTGAGTCCAATTAGACATTTATCCTCACGATTCCACCGAACATGCTCTCGTCAAGGTCACCCATGATCCCCACTTTGCTGGCTCCCTTGATCAATTCACAGCAATTCTCAGCTCTCATCACCCTTGACCTATTAGAAGCATTTGACTTGGTAGATCATCCCTCTTTCCTTATGCATGTTCTAGACCTGGTTTCTGGACCCCACACTCTCTTTGTTTCCTTCCTACTTCACCGGTCACTCCTTCTCCATCTCCTTTGCTGATTCCTCTTCTTCTTCCCCGCCTCTTAATGCTGCCTCCCAAGTCTCCAAGTAATGAAGTATCCCAAGATTCATTCCTTGGTCCTCTGTCCTTCCCTATCAACATTCATTCACCCAGTCTCATAACTTTGAATACTTCTTATATGTCATGACTCCCAAATTTCTATATCCCACCCACACCTCTCTTCTGAACTTTAGAATCATGCATCCACAACTGTGCACTTTATATTTTTACTTGGAAATCCAACAGAAGTAGAACTCTGCATCTTTTCTCTCAAACCTGAACTCCTGATTATTCCCTTCAGATGTCTCCACCTTAGCTAATCATTACTCCATCCCTCTATTGCTCAGGTCAAAAACTTTGGGAGGTTTTTTTTGACCCCTCTCTTTCTCTCACAACCCACACCCTACCAGTCACAAAATCCTGTCACCTCTACCTTCCAAATAGGCCCAGGATCTGACTACTTCTCACCACCTCTATTCTTGTCACCCTGGTCCTAGTCACTGTCATCTCTCACTTGGATTATTGCCACAGCTCTTTACCCGTGTGTCTGCTTTTGCCCTTGACCATCACAGTCTATTCACAAACACGGAAGTCAGAGAGATACTTTTACAAAATAAATCAGGTTATGTCACCCCCTAGGACCAAAACTCTACAGAGGCCCCTATTTCCCTCAGAGTAAATACCGTCGTCCTTACAGTGCCCACAGGACCCACGTGAACAATCCTGCACTTAGACCCTTCCCTCTCTGACCGCACTTCCTATGACTTTCCTTACCCTTCTCTCCACTCTAGATAACACAGACTGTGCTGTCCCTGGAGTGTTCCAGCCACTCTACTGCCTCAGGTCATTTGTACTGGCTGTCGCCTCTGCCTGGCGACACCCAAGCCCCCAAAATCTGCCTGGTTCACTCCCTTACTCCCCTCAAATCTCTACTCAAATGTCACTTTTTCAATGAGACTTACTCTGACCGTCCCCTTTAATACTGCAACCTCCTTCCACCTCATACTCGTACGTTGCTCTATGTCTCCTTTTTTCTTAGCCCTTATCACCTTATAACATATAATAGACTTATTTATGCAATTTATTATTTCTGTCTCTATCAGCTGCAATCAAAGGTCCAGGGGGCTAGAGGTCTTCTTTGTTTGTGTACCATTTCAAGTCCCTAGAATGGTGCTTTTACGGAGATGTTGAATGAATGAATGAATGAATGAATGTGTTCCGAAACTCCCTCGATTCCAGAGCAATAGGGAATTGTCTGCTGCATATGGCCCTAAATGAGAAAAGACCAATTCAAAAGGGGCTTGCCTGTTAACCAAAGTAGAAGTTCAAGTCTTAGGATCTCATCTCCGCTCTCCTTCTCCCACATAGGTCACCTGTCACTCTCTTCAGGTGAGTAGCTGTACAGGAAAGGATTTCCACCTTCCTGAAAAGTGAAAATGTGTGTGGATTCCACCCACTTATCACAAAACTGGGAAGGAAGGGAAGAGTGAGGCTGTGAATTCTTATCTACTCTCTCAAGCAAGGAGGAATTCTCTTCCTTCAATAATTATTGAGCTCTAACACTGTGCACTTACCTCATAAGTTTATTATGAGGACTAAATGGGGTAATGTGTATAAAGAAATAAGCACATAATATACAGACAACCTCTCAGTTGTGAGATAATCATTTCTAGAGTGCTAACATACAGCATGGTAACCATACTTAATAATGTGTTGTATGCTTGGAATTTGCTAGGAGAATAGATCTAAAGTGTTCTCACCACAAAAAAAAAAGGTTAAAGTAGTAATAATAATAATAAATTTAAAAAAGAAAGAGGCATAATGCCAAGCAGATATAAGCACTCAATAAACGTTAACTTTTATTATCTTTATTGTAATCAACACTTAATTTATTGAATAAATATTTTAGTAACAGAATATTCTAATAGAGAAAATCAGAGCAGAGTATGAGGAGGCTGCTTAGACAAGCCTATCAGGCAGGACCTCTCTGAGGAGAGGACGTTTACATGGAAACCTAAAGAATGAGAAATAGCCAGTCACAGAATGAGTGATACAGTCAAATTGGGGAAGGGAAGAGCAAGTCAAGAGAGGTACAGATCTCACGGGGCTTCGTCATCCAGGAGAGGGGGTGGATTTATTCATAATTAATGGAAAGCTGCTGAATCCCTTCAAACCAGGGAATGAATTAAACACCACTGTTACTTGGGGCTCCACTGAGGGCAAGGGTTTAGAAAAGTCCCTGGGACATAGGAAGATGAATCAAACAGGGTGTCAGCTTCTAAGGAATTGTCATTCTAATAGTCTGACTTTAGACTTAATGCCAAAGTGGAAAGTTGTCCTCCCATGCCCTCCTAGCCCGCCTTTGGCTCCCTGAGGACCTCTTCACTGACCACTGCCAGGCCCAGCTCACAAGTCAGCGCCTTTGTGGAACTTGTGCTGACGTCTGTCCCCTGCGTTTGTGGCTCCTTCGTCTGATCTCTCAGAGTGCCTGGCACGTACCTGTGGAATAGAGCCTCTGTCTCATGCGATTGTAATTTGTTGTATTCTTTTCTATACTCTTTTAAGGCTGAATCTACCCTTTCCATCTTTGTAATCCAACCACCTATTGTAATGCTGACTTTTTGGTGCAAGGTAGATACGCAATAAATGCTATTTTGAGTAAAAGAGCTAATGTTTGCTTACCATTTCTTTCCTTACTGCAAAAAAATGTGTGTCAGATTCAGGTTCTGCATTTCAGTGACAAACTAGAGCCTCCAAAACTGGCGGTTTTCTTGAGGAAAATTACCTCTTTTAGAGACAACCCCCTGCAAGAGAAAAATCGCAGTTTGAAATGTATTTTACTAACAAGTATATTTTATTCACTTTATATAATTTTTTTAAAATTGCAGCCCAGGATCATTACCATAGAAACCATAGAAGAATTTATCCACCACCAGTGGTTAGGTCTATTTTCTTAGTTTTTCCTGCCCCCCGCCCTTTGTGGTGCTTCTCATCTTGCAGAAGGGGAAACTGAAGCTCAGGAAGAGCAGGCCACACAATGAGTCAGCGATCAAACAAGTTCTTCCTGTGAGTGGGTGCTCTGCAGGTATCTCCGAGGCAGCCACACTCATCCCTGACATCACCCTCACCTTTCGGCACTTCTCTCTCTCTCTTCTCCCAAGTAGAGCTTCAACTCGTCCCTTGTCCTGTCGATCTGGGCCTGTGTCCTTGGTTAACTCCAGAAAACCCAGCCTCTGCCACCCAGACCCCTCGCCTGGACAAAACCTCCTTTGCTGGCCCCTCCCCTGTTCTCCCTCAGAGCTACTCACCTCCTCCGGATCACCTTTCTTTCCTAGCCACCCTTACCCCTGGGTGATTCAGTTAGTGGTCACAGATACTAATTGAATTTTCCAACCCTGACTCCCTTGCCCTTGAAGTCCTGCTCTTTGAAACAAATATAGAACCTCAAGGTGACAAAGACCCCAAAGGGTCATTCTATCCCACCCATTAAGGTAACTTCCAAAGTAATAGTAGCTAAACTGATCAACCAGTTTGTGTTAATGGGAAGTTAAAGGAAAAGAAGAAAGACGAACACTGAGAGTAGTCAAAATTAAGTACCCTTTCAACTTTCAGGGTAACTTAACTGCTACATCTGCTTGGTCAAGACCAACAGGCTACCAAGTTCACTGGAAGAGTTAGAACTCATCTCTACCAAGGCTGTTCTTAGATGCAAGAAGAAGGGAGAGAAGAAATTCCTTTATTGATGAATCCGTGACATGAACGTAGATCTTTGCTGGGGAGGGTCCAGGTTTGGGCAGCGAAAAGTTTGTATAATTTGAGTACCACTTTTTAAGAAAAAGAATACAAAATTACTGATATAAAATTAAGTACAAAAGTGAGAATTTCTTTAGAGTAAGAACAGAAATCATAACAAATTGCACATTTTTAGAAGCTGATAAATATCACAAATCTCATAAAATCCAAGGCTTCCTAGGACGAGAGCCGTGAGGAGCGCTGAAGTTTGTTTCATGAGCGGATGGTGACTCTGACTTTAATCCTGGAGTTCTTTTTCACCTTGTTTCCTGCCTACATTTTTCTGAAACTTCGTCTGTCTTCCCCTCCTCCATTTCCTCCCCCAATGAATCACTCCCTAATGGCAGGCACTCAGCTCCAGGCCACTGAAACTCTTGTCTCAAACGTCCCTAGTGGCTTCTGGTCACTGAATCAGGTAACTTTTGCTCAGCCTTCGTGCTCCTGGTCCCGCTTTAGCCATAGACACTCACAATCACGCCTGCCTTCTCAGAATTCTCTCCGCCTTGGCATGCAAGAGGCTACATTGTCACAATTTCCCTACCACATATGCTCATCTTTCTCTTTCACTGGTTTTACTTCCTCCTTCCATCCGCCAAATTGGGTATAACCCAAAGCTCAATCCTCAGACCTTGTTCTTCTCAATCCACATGCTTCCCTATGGCCTCTCAAAGCTCCAAACAGACAAGTAACGCCCAAATCTGTAGCTCTGGCCCCGCCATCGCTCCTGTGTGTCAGTCCTGCCAGTTGGACACCTCCACCTGAACGTCCCCCTGAACCTCAAACTCAGCATGCTCAAAGCCAAACTAATTGTGTGCGCACCAGAACTGGTGACCTCACTAGACACTGAAATTCAGTGTTTCTAAAATTAAATGCATCATCTTCCCCCATAACGAGCTGTCTATCAGAACTTCCCCCTTTCTGTTAGAGGTCTGACCTAAGTGGATGAGTGTCAAGTCATAATCTCAACAGGGGAAATGACACTCTCCTTCTTCTATTTATCTTTTCTGCATAAAGTAGTTCATTCTGGTTTGTTCCTCCTGAGAACAGGAAGTTGTTCTGAAGGGGTGGCTGGGAGAAAGAGCATCTGCAACTCACCTCATGAGGTCTGGTTTAAATGCAATTCTGTGCCTGCCTCCATCTAGGCATAGAGCAGAGGCTCCAGGCCCCATCAGAATGAAAGCATTTTTGTGGTCAATGATGCTACTGTGATTCTGGCTGTTAAGAGGAACGGTGGCACCTAAAAGGAGGGTGAACACTCTATTACTAACAAAAAAACCCAAAACTAACAATAACCAAAAAATCTTTGTACTTGTGGAGTTGGGACACAAGAGCAAAAGCAGCTGTTTACCCTCTTCTTACCACCTCAAGGAATTAGAAAATGTCATTATAAGAGGAGCTGAATGGCAGAGTTGGGGGAAGGGTTCAATGAGAAGAGAGAAGAAGAAAAGGAAAGAATACGGAGCGGAGAAGAGGGAGAGGAGGAAAAGAGAGAACACTATCATAAAACAGGAACCCTTAAGCTTTGCAGAATAAAATTGAAATTGCGAAATAAAACTGAAAAAGTGCCCCAAAGGAAAAACATAAAATTTTCTCAACTGAAGAAAGGTGGATAGAAATTGACTAATCAATTTCTAAGATTGCCATACAGAATGGTTTCAATAGAAACTGACCTCAAAATCTGGAGAGATGTGGGGCTGGCCCCGTGGCCAAGTGGTTAAGTTCGCACGCTCCGCTGCAGGCGGCCCAGTGTTTCGTCGGTTGGAATCCTGGGTGCGGACACAGCACCACTCATCAAGCCATGCTGAGGTGGCGTCCCACATGCCACAAGTAGAAGGACCCACAACGAAGAATATACGACTATGTACTGGGGGGCTTTGGGGAGAAAAAGGAAAATAAATAAATAAATAAAAATTAAATTAAATTAAAAAGTCTGGATAGATGTTTCGTTGTGAAGGCAGAGGACAGCCAAGCACAGAAGCTGGAAAATAAAGTCAAGAGAAGCAAGATCCATTTCTCTCCAAAATCAAAATGTCAAAACCTACCCTGGGAGAGAAAGTCTCTTATTGAGGAAGAAAAATACAGACTGGTGTTTTATCTCATCTAGGTAATCCAGAGCCCACTTGTATTACAGCCCTAAGTGATTGGCTAGTATATGCAGAGAATTCTTATAGAAACGCCTGTTCTCCTTTATGTGTTAAAGTAGGTAACAAAGCAATACCTTCAATACTCAGAACTGAGCATATCCAAATGACAAACGGTCAGTATGTTAATATTCCCTAAGTGTCTGTCTTTTGTCCTCTTATTCCATTCATTTCCATTTGTGATTCTCACCTCATTTTGAGTCCTGCATCTCCAAACCCCTGCTATCTATTTTCATGTGTGTGTCCCTCAGGTTTTTTGTTTCCATCATATCACCACACATTCAGTGGTAAAGAACATTGATTCTCATGCTCACGAATCTGCAGGCTGACTGCAGTTCAGCTGGTCTAGACTGGCCTTGGCTAGGCAGCTCTGCTCCAAGCTCTGGGTTAGGCTCAGCTCTGCTCCATATGTGTTTGCTCTGGGACCCAGACTAAAGGGACTTTTTATTTATTTATTCTGTGTGTGTGAGGAAGATTGGGCATGAGCTAACATCTGTTGCCAACCCTCCTCTCTTTGCTTGAGGAAGATTGTTGCTGAGCTAACATCTGTAGCAATCTTCCTCTATTTTGTATGTGGGATGCCACCACAGTGTGGCTTGACGAGCGGTGCTAAGTCTGCACCTGGGATCCAAAGCTGTGAACCCCGGGCCTCCAAAGCAGCACGTGCGAACTTAACCACTACACCACCGGGCTGGCCTCCTTATTTTTATAGCAGATATTAGAATCTCCTTCCCTGAGCAGAAACATACAATTCCTCTTATGGCTTAGGCTTCATGAGGGCATGCTATCATCTTCATCCACATGCTATCTGTCTAAGCAAGTAATGCAGCCAAACACAATATCAAAGGCTCGAAGTTCTGTCTTCTCTTCGAGGCTGAGAAAGAAGAAGTGAATATTTTCTGGATGATAATCTGCTACACTTCTCCAACTCCATGTCTCCAAATCTCTCATCTGCCTCACTATTCTCTTTTCTTTAACGACTGGCACCATCGTCCACCCAGCTGGAAAACCAGGAGTCATTCTAACTTCGGCCTATCCTCAGTATTTATTTATTACCAAATTTTATTGATTCCCCTTCCTAAATTTTTCAATTATCTGTACTAAATTTAGGCCTGCAGAGAAAGCTATACTGATTTCCTGATTCTTCCTACTATCCTATTCCATAACTGGTTGTTCTATTATCCTAAAATGAAAATGTTAGAGTAATCAAGTAAACGTTTGTTGTTAGTGCCATCAAGTCGATTCCGACTCCAGATCAAGCAAAGCTCTGCTGCTATTCATAGAGTTTTTGTGGCCAATTTTTTCAGTACTGGTGGTCAGGTCCTTCTTCCTAGTCTGTCTTAGTCTGGAAGCTCCGTTGAAACCTGTCCACCATGGATGAACCTCCTGGTATTTGAAATACCGGTGGTGTAGCTTTCAGCACCATGCAGCCACCACAGTATGTCAACTGACAGACAGGTGGTATGGTTCCCTGACCCAGAAACAAACCCGGGTCATGGCAGTGTGAACGCCAAATCTTAACCACTACACCACCAAGGCTGGCTAATCAAGTTTATCTAGATGATAATAAAAAGCTCTTTCTTACAGAATTCCAGATAATAAGTGTGGAAGAAATGACAGAATTTGTAAACCCTAATGAAATATTTGGTTCAAGCAAAGATCATCAGTGGTTGAAACCATTAGATCAGGGGTTCTCTAACTCGGCACTAAATACATTTCTCGTCATCAGACTTCTTACTGTCTTTCTTCAATGCACTGATAGCACTCAGCCATCTAAGTTTGTTGTCCTTAAGATTTCACATCCCATGAACTTCTCAAATGCTTGAGATACTGCACCTGCCAGTACATTTCCTTCACTTGTCTCCCATCCCAGTTCCCCACCAGCAAAAGTTTTAACAATTGCACAACTGCCGCATGCCAGGGTCTATCAGAACTGCCCTATCGCTAAGCATGGCATCCTTGTTGCCAGCTGGCTGGTGGGTTATTCAACTTTAAAATCCTATTTTATAGTCTGCTTCCTCAGACCAACTTTCTTAGATTGGGTTCTCTGGGAATAGGCACCAAGAGATAGATTTGTGGAAGATCTGTTTATTGGGGTCAGCTCTCAGAAACAACACCTTTGTGGTAATCAAAGAAGCAGGACTAGACAGAGGGAGAAATTGAACTGCAGTGAGGTTGCAACAAGGCCACTGCCTGTTCTGTGGGGAGCTCTGGAGGTAGGATGGCTCTTCAAAGTTGTTTCACATTGTGGCAAAGACACATTGTACCATCACATCAACCAGTCAGTGGAAGCAAGGAGGGTGTGACACCTAGCACAAGGCAGCTTCCTGCAGCTAAGGACAATTTCCTTCATCTGTGAACCCTCAGTGGCCAACATTCTCAGCTTCTTGGAAATGAGGGCCTCAGAGCTGAGGGGATATGGGGGCAGTACACCATGTTACCCACCACCCCCGAAAGTGTACTCTAGGGTTTGAATAGAGTCAGGTTCAACTGTTTTGTTTTTTTTTTTTTTGGTGGGCAGGATGTGGAGGGCATTTACATCAGGTCAGTTGAGGAATACAATGTCTGTTCGCCCCACCATAACAACTTTTTATCTAATGCAGTTTTTCTCTACAGGGTCAATTTTGCCCCCACTAAGGTACATTTGGCAATGTCTGGAGACATTTTTGGTTGCCATAATTTGGGTGAGGTGTTTGAAGTGCTTCTGGCATCTGGTATGCAGAGGCTAGTGATGCTGCTAACCATCCAAAAGGGTGCAAGACAACACCACCCCCAGCAAAGATTTGTCGTGCCCAAAATGTTAATGGTGCTGAAGAGTGAGAAAGTCAGAGGGCCTCCTTGGCAACATCAAAGAAACCCTAACCCCTGAAACTGGAGGGCAGAAAAATCTGAGAATTAGATCCAGGTCTTAATTTGTAGGCCCCAAAGAAATTTAAAATCTCAACTCTGGAAAGTCCTCTATGTCAGAGTAAGGACACTAGTTAGAAAAGAATAGTATCCTGAGACTGGGAAATGGAACATTTGTTTCAATACACTCAAAAATCTTGAAACACCAGATTCCCTTGACCTTTCTGGGCCTACAGAAGAGGGCTACTCCTCGCTATTAAAGGTTAACATTCCCCCTTCCTTGAAGATGACACAGAGTCCTCTGCCTTGCAAGAAAATACTTTCAAAGATCAAAATTTACTTCCACCTCCCCTCCTAGCCACCAGACCAATAACTAGGGTCATTCACAATATAACCTATCATACGGGGAAGACCAAACTCTACCACCATCTCCTTTCTGCCAAGATAGTAAATCAAAAACAATCTTGCCTGCTAGTGGCAATGGCAGGATGGTAGTCCTCATCATATTCCCAGCTAATTCACCAGTCTGACCTAAAAAAAACATGTGGATCCTGGAGGATGAAATGAACTGCTGCAGACCCCTTCAATACTACCCCTAAGTGCAGCTGTGGTATCTTTGTTAGAGAAGATTAGCACTGTCTACGCTATGAAGTACGTTCCACTAATATCTAGTCAATGAGCTCTTTTCCATCTTATCAAGACAACAGGTCAGAAACAGTTCAAAATCCCATGGAAGGGACAGTAGTCTACATTTATGATCATGCCCTGAGGCTGCGTTAACTCTCTCCCTCTGTCATAATATAGTGTGAAGGGACTTAGACCATCTGAGAATCCATGGAACATCACTTTAGTCTATTCCACAGATGGCACCATGTTACTCAGCCAAGAGGAGCAAGAAATGACAAGTGTTTTGGAGGCCTTGACACACCAGAGGGTGGGAGATGTATCCATGAAGACTCGGAGGCCTGTCTCATCAGTAAATATTATAGGGGTCTAGTGGCCTGGGGGATAATTCAAGCCACTCCTTTACCAGGATCTTCACCTCCCTTGGCCTTTTATCCTTCTACCACAATTCATGAAGACTTCCAATCACCTCTGTTCTTTGTTTCATGAATGACACCAAAAACTACATATCCAAAACAGAACTCACAAGCTTCCCCAGAGACCCTGCTCCTCTCCTGTTTTGTTATCTCTTGCTGAATATCTCTACCACCCACCCAACTGCCCTAGCCTGAAATCTGGGCATAAGCCCAGGCGTATCTCTCCCTTTACCTTCACATCCAGTTAATCACTGAGCCATAAACATCTCTTGTTTCAGGCTTCTCTTCTTCTCCACTGCTCCTACTTTATTTCAGGCCTTCAGTACCCTTTTCCTGGTCTGCCACTGGAGACAAATATTAGAGAGGAGAGAATACCCGTGTTGGAAACCTGTTGGTCCGTTGACTTGGACTTAATCTCCATTTTAGCTATTCTCTACCTGTATGAACTTGGACAAGTAAGTTAACCTCTCAAAGTCTCAGTTTCTTCGTCTGTAAAACGAGAAAATAAATATCTACCTCAAATGGTTGGTATGAGGATAAAATAAAAGTGCAAAGTGCCTGACATAGAGATAAATGTTCATAATAACAGCAGTCAGCAATGTTGCTAGCAGGAGTAACAGTACAAAAGTCTTCCTTACTGACCTCATTGCCTTTAATTTCAAGTCTCTGGTTTATCTGGCCAAAGTGATTATTTCAAGAGGTAGATCTGGTTGCAGTGCTGTGTTGCTCCTTTGCTGAAAATTTTTCATTGATTCCTATGAGCTATCTGATAAAATTCCTTTGTATGATTAAGTCCCTTTGTGACCCGCCCTGTCTTGTCTTTACACTCTCCCTACCCTGTGCCATCATTGTGACATTTTTCATTCAGACAATAATGACTCATTTGTACATCCCTGAAAAACCAATGCTCTTTCATGCCTCAGTTCCTTTGCACCTGCTGGTCCTTCCATCTAAATGTACACCTGCCTAGTTCCTACTCATATCCTATGTCTTAGCTTAAAGATCTTTCCTCTGAGAAGCCATCACTGAATCCTTCTAAAGCTCCCATGAATTTTATGCACTGTTCCACTCATGCAAGATCCCACTGTATTGTGACCACAGTCATTCGTTGCTTAATGGTGGGGTGTGTTCTGAGAAATGCATTGTTAAGTGATTTCATCACTGTGTGAACATCCTAGAGTATACTTACACAAACCTAGATGGTACATGGTACTAATACTACTATTATGGTACTAATTTTATGCGACCACTGTCACATATGCAGTCTGTCATTGATCAAAACTGTATTTATGCCATTCTCCTGCACTCTGCTCTGCAACCCTTGAGGTCAGGGAGTCTGTCTTAGTCCTACTTGTACCCTATTCATGCTTGTACTCAGCACCTCACACTTGGTACCTAGGAAAAGTTGAATGAAGGAATGAAGGAATGATGGCCACTGTCTCACACGTAACTAAGTTCATATTTAATACTATAGAAATGATACAAATCCCAGTCCTCAAATTCAAGAGTGTACAAATGCAACTTTCTTTATTTTGTTATCACTCATCTTAATTTTCCTTTTTTTTTTTTTTTTGAGGAAGATTAGCCCTGAGCTAACATCTGCTGCCAATCCTCCTCTTTTTGCTGAGGAAGACTGGCCCTGAGCTAACATCTGTGCCCATCCTCCTCTACTTTATATGTGAGAGGCCTACCACAGCATGGCTTGCCAAGTGGTGCAATGTCCACACTTGGGATCCGAACCTGCAAACCCCGGGCCGCCGAAGTGGAACATGTGCACTTAACCACTGAGCCACCGGGCCGGCCCCGCATCTTAATTTCTATTTTGTATTCTCATTCCATTACTGGGGGAAATTTAACCTTAATTTAATTCAGGGTTTTCTCAATTAGTTTGGGGTTTCTGTCCCCACCCTTCCCTCTAGTTAAAGCTGAGTCTCTCAGGTTGTGAAGTGTACCAAGGCACAGGGAAGGGAGGAGAGACACCTGGCCCTCAATCTTCACTTGGCCCCTTTGGCATCAACTAAGGCACCATCAGTCCCATCTGGTTTATGGTTGCGGGCCATACGGGACACAGCTACAGTCTCCTTCCCTGCCCACAAGTCTCCTCAAGTTGCACTCTCTCAGCTACTTCCATACTATCCTTGGGCATCCAGAACATATCCAGTTGTTTCACATGCCCTATGGCATGAAAGGAAATTCTTCAAGGTCTTTCTGCTTCACTATCACACACAGTCCTCTCTACTCCACTGCTCCCACACTATGCACAGTAGAGGGAAACTTCTGTAAAACTGTCACCACTCCTGACTCCACTGAGATTGTAAGCACAGTTACCCTCTGCTCTCTGATGCCCCAAATTCATATAGGATTATCATATGTTCCTCCCATCTCCGGACTGGACGTGAAGAAAGGCATGGAAAAGGTCCCTTCCCAGGAACACGCGTCAGCACTTAGCGTTCCAGTGACACCACTGCCTTCCATCCGGAGCACATCACTTCCTCAGAGGTGGAAGAGTGATCTAGGCTGGTGTGAGAAACTACCTCCGACTCCTCGTCTACCCCTCCAAATCTATCATATTTGTCTTTAACTTCATGACCTGAACCTCTTGGGACTTAGGCTAGTGAAGCTCCAGAGCATGGGTTCTTAGCATTCAAAATAAGCTTTTGAAACTCAACAGCCAAGAATCCGATTCTTTTCTTCATTAATGCAACAATTGCTTATTAAATACTACTATGAACCCACTGTTGCTTGTTCTGGGCACACCTGAAGATAAGTTCTTTCCTTAAAGAACTTAGAGTCTGGAGGAATCTTTTTTTTCTCCCCAGAGCCCCAGTACATGGTTGTGTATCCTAGCTGTAAGTCATTCTGGTTCCTCTATGTGGGGTGCCGCCAAGGCATGACTTGATGAGAGGTGCGAGGTCCACGCCCAGAATCCAAACCTGCGGACCCCAGGCCACCGAAGTGGAGTGCGGGAACTAAACCACTCGGCCACAGGCTAGCCCCTGGTGGAATCTTACCTTCCTGGGTGTCTCCATAATAGCCCTCTCCTCAGACAATAAACATAGACAATCCTATCCGATTGTGCTAGGGCAGCATGCTTCCTGGGCTGATAAAAAGGGGGAAAGGAGCACATCAGTTAATTTTGAACTAACGTTATCTCGCTGAGGTATGCAAAACCCTTCATGAGATGCCCCACTCTCAGACCATCTCCCAGCACACGCTCACAAATAATAGTCTATGTTCCAGCCACACAGTGCTGACAGAAGCCACAATGGGCCATGACCCCTTATCCTTCGTGCTTTACTCTTCCTTTCCCAAGCACCTTTTAAGCTATTTCAACTGGACCCCCCCATAAAGCCTTCCCTGCCCACTAAGACTGAGTCAGAGGCCCCTCGTTGGTGCTGCCATAGCATTCTGTGGTTACTCCTTCCACAGCATGTGTCCGATGGAACTCACTGTGTGCCAGATAAGACCACCTCAGCACTAACCTGTGAGCTCCTGAGAACAAGAACAGTTTCTTTTATCTCTGTATCACCATACTTAGCCCGGAGTCTAACACACAGTCGATACTCAAAGAATATTCATCAAATGTTAGGTAACTCTTTAAATGAATATATTTTCCATATTAAAAATTATTTAGTGTAGGATGAAAGTAGAAAGAAAATCACTGGAAAGGTTTTAGGAAATGGCCGGATAGTGGTAGGGAAGGGAAGGTGTCTGTGAAAGAAAGTGAAACCATAAGAAAAGTCAGAGATGGACTCCTTCACTAGGCCTTAGGAACCACCTGCAAAAGCATCAAAGGGGAAGGCAAATAACACATAACAGCTTCAGCCCTTCTCCCCTCAAGCTCTCACCAGTGCCCCAGGGGCCTGGGAAATGCAGCCTGTGGGAGGCAAGGCAAAGCAGGGAAACTTAGGTTAGGACTCAGTGTGAGGGCAAACCGGGTAAGAAATGAATGTTGTTAACCAACTTCCCAATTGTCAGCCAACACCTTCTTTAACAGCTAATATTTTATGACATATTTGTGGATAACAACCAGAGAGCAAGACCCTTTGAGAAAGCAATATTAGATGGTTTGGGGTAACAGAGAGGGAAGGCATCATAGTAAGAGGGAGAAAAATTCGATTGTTTCAAGTCTAGCACATTTAGAACTAAGAGGTTCAATAAAACGGCCAGATAGAAAACTGTAAAATATATCAGAAAAAAAGCTAAGAAATGCACAAAACTTATATGAAGAAAACTGCAGCAGTTATATAACAATGTATAAATGTATCAAATTAACGCTTTGTATGCCTTAAATTTACACAATGTTATATGTCAAATATATTCAATAAAAAGAAAACTGTAACTTTTCTGAAGGAACATAAGATAATCTGAATAAATGCTGAGCCATACAAAATTTTCCTAGAAGGGTAGATTTCACAGTGTAAAGTAGTCAAAATCCCCCAAATTAAGTTGTAATAGATTTGATGTAATTCCAATCAAAAGTCCAATAGGAATTGGTAGGGAAGTGGATAGAGGGAGAGGCACTGGATGATTTGATTATAAAGCCTATATAAAGAGGAAATGTACAAAATATACCCAAAAAATGACACTTTGAAGAAAAAAGTCATAGAGACAGTTATTAAAATAGAGTCACTAGTCCAATAATAGACAAAGAGATCAAAGGAACAGAAGAGAGTTCAGAACTGAATGCAAGCACCAGGAGAAGTTTAGTCTAAGATAGTGCTGTCCTTCCAAACGAAGGGCAAATTAAAAGATGGCATTGCTTATGTTGTCGTTTTTCTATTTTGAAAGAGTTGTGTTTACTACTGACCTCACACTATATGAGTAGATCTTTTAATCCTTTATGGAGCTAAAACAGAATTAAAATTTTATGTTAGAAGAAAATAGAGAAGTATATACTTATAGGGTGAGAGAGGTCTAAGTGTGACTAGAAGCTATAAAGGAAATGATAAATTTGTTTTAAAAAATTAAAATTTCTACATGGAAAAAGTTAACAGACAGATGACGCAATGGGAAGAAACATTTGTAATACGTGTAACAGAAAACATTCACACCAAATAAAGAGCTGCTATAAACCAGTTATAAAAAGACAACAGCTTAATTTTTAAAAAAGTCAATTCTACTAGGTAATTCACTGAAGAAGGTATACGAATAGCTACAAATAAAACTAAAAATGAAAGAGTTTAAACTTCAAAAGTAATTTTTTAAATGCAAAAAAAATTTAAGAGACCAGTTTTTGCCTGCCAGCACTATAAAAATTTTTACAAATGATAATAGAAACAGTGCTTACAGTATAGAAAAAAACACACTCTCACATGGTGTGGGTGGGAGTGTAAATTGGTACTTTTCAGAAGGCAATTTGACAATACCCATTTAAAGTTATAACATATGGCTTGTGGCTAGCCCTTCTAATTCTACTTTTTTATCCTAGAGAAATACTAGCAGAAATGGACAGACACGTATAGAAACATGTATTTTTATATAGATATGTATAAAATATAAAGCATTTTTTGGAAACAGCTAAACCTTGGGAGCAAACTAAATATCCCGAAGTAGAGAAGTGACTGAATGTGTGGTGGTGATCTATGCACACAGCCATTAAAACGAAAGAAGTCAGTCTGTATGCATGAAGTAAGAGGACATGTCCATATTGTTCTGTTCACTCGTTCATTCAATACACTCTTATTGAGTGCCAGAATAAAAGTTGTCATGGATCTAATTAGAAAAAATACACAGAGAGGAAAAAAAGTCTAGGAAATAATTACAACAGGTGCTGTAAAGGAAACAGAGTAGAAAATAGTAGGCGTAATCCTTGATTCATCTCTTTCCCATGTACCTGACACCCAATCAGCGGACGTGAAAATGCTACTACAAAAACTTAGATCAACGTTTTCCACTTCCCTCCAATTCCCCTTCTACTATGCTTTTTGGTGGCTTCCCTTACTACTAACAATAAAATCTAAACCCCTCACCCTAGGTTAGAAAACCCTGTCTGATCTGGTTCTCTGCCTACCTCCCCAGCATCATCTCTTCTCATGATGGTCCAGCCACAAGGTCCTTCATCCTATTCCTGTTACATGCCAGGCTCCTTCCTGGTTTAGAGCCATCGCTCTTGGCTGGTTATTTTCAACACTTACAAAATGGAGTTAGTGACACTTGACTTACGGAGTTGTTGTGAGGTTCAATAAACATAAATGTAGGGTGCTTTGCATAATCTCTACAAAAGAGGGAGTCAATAAATCACAACTATTATTTCTATTTATTTGCTTCATGGCTTGGCTTAGAGCAAGAATAAGTCCTGTGATAAGTGCCCCATTAATTTTAAATAAAAAGTTGGTATTCTTACCCATCTTGTGAGTCATAAGATATGACAATGTGAGCTTGGTCATGGGGCAGAAAACACATATCTCATATTCACCTTCCTTTCAAAAGTGGATCCAGCTATGTGGCTGCCTCCCCCCTACTGTTCCTCTCCGCCTACTGTTCCCTTCCCAGAACAGAGCAGTCTTTTCATTTTCTGGAAAGTTAGGAAGAACCAATTAGTGGTTCTAGTCAACACCACTGGAGAACCCAAGAACAGAGTGCTAAAGGAGGTGTGAACCATCTCAATCTTCTGCTTGGCATTCTTCTCTTTGCCACTCTCCCAGACCCCTGCAGAAGCCTCTAAAATTTCTTAGAAGCCAACATAACCCACCCAAATGATGTAAAGAGGATGCTGAGGTTTGAGATGTCTTTCTTTGTAGCTCACACTTTAGAGTTCTGTTTAACACCTTCGGGTCTCTTTCTCACTATCTGAGTCAAGGCTGTTTTCTCTTCTCAATGAAGGCATGAATCCCCAGTTTCTTCAGTTTACAGTCTTTAATCTCTGTCACAAAGGCCTTCTTAGTTCATTTATTTAACATCGAGACCTTTGTAGCTCCTGAATCTTCCACCTACCTTCTCTTCCAACCAGGAACAACTTCTAGAACCTTCCTTTCCAGAAAATGTGTACCAAGTTCCCTTCCACAGACTGGAAGTGGTGCAGACGTGGTATTAGGGTGGAGTATGTGACAAAACTGAAACCAAAACGAAGTGAAACTAAAAGATCCTTGTCCAGAGAAACATTTGAGACACCAATTATATGACTATCCAACTCTCCGGTCTCCTTTGCTAAGGTTCTTGTCTTGTGTATGGTGTCTTACATGTGTGGACACTTTCAGAGGTCGATAACATCAAGGGTATCTCTTACTAACTCACATTGTCTTTGAAGTGGTTCACCCACAGAAAGCCAGGGCTGTGACAGAAGAACCAAGAAGTTCTATCCCCTCTGTGATGAGCTGGAGAAGGGGATTCCCTCAGCAGCGCACATCTGCTGAAGGCAGCCCTGGGTTAAACAGAGGGTTTCAGCTACATATAAGGACAAGAAGGGGCTTAGAGTGTTATATTTCACCAAATGTTTAACCATCATCCTATTTAGTTATACTGGAGGATTAAAAAAATGGGCATTAAAATGTCATCACACTATGAATGTAATGAGCACAGAATATATTCAATATATTCAACTGACATTTATAAGAATCTGAAGCATGTCAACTGCTTTCATGTGTATTACTTCATACATTTACCAAAAAAAAAAAAAAACAAGAGCAAGAGGCATGTGGGAAAATGTTTTAAAGGCTATGAAAATGTAAGATGTTATCCTTTTATTTTTATACCTTACAATGAGAATTACCTATCACTTCTTCCTAATTAGTGTTTTTATGTTTGATGGGATTCATACATAATCTGGTAGGATTATGGATGATCAATTTTGTAGAAACTAAGCAGCAAATAAGAATTTTATTAAGAGTGACTTTATCAGGAAAGGTGCTGAGAAACGTAAGAATGCCACTGACCTACCTTCAGGAGTTCTTTTCCAAATCACAAAGTGGCTTCATTCCATCTGGTGTCAACAACATTCCTATAAAATTCTAAGAATAGGAGTCAGCATCCTCATTTTACAGAGGAGACAACTGAATCTCAAGGTAGTCATGTCACTTACTTAAGGTTGCACACACAGCTGGCTGAGTAGAAGAGGCTGGTTTTAAATCCAGGCCTTCTGACCCAAGCTCTTTTCTTCTCACCTAACTAAGACCAGGATGCTGTTCGTGGCAAAGGGACAATGGAAGCAATTCAGGCAGAACAAAGTGGAGAGAAGGAATGAAAGAAGAATCTAAGAGCAAGTCTCACTGCAGAAATTCTATGACCTCGATTTCTAGGACTATATAAAGTATATACATAATATATAATATAATGCAGAGTATGGGTATCAAGCAAAGTTGAAATGCAAAGAGATGAAGAATCACTGAAAATTAATGGGATTTGGCTCATTTTGAGTGCCATTATATAAGGTATAGTTCTGAGAAGTCTCTTTGCATGTGGTGAAAACCTAAGAGATAGGGTTACACAACTAGGGTGAAGTCGCAGCTCCACCATGTATTAGCCATGTCACCTTAAGCAAGGCTCATAACTTTTCAGAGTTTCAGTTGTTTTTGTGTATAAAATGAGGATAGCAATCTACCTTACAGGGTTGTAGTGAAAATTAAACAAGATAAGGTTCATAAGAGAACTTAATAAGCTATAAAATCCTGTAGGAATATTAAGCAGCAAAGAACTATGACCAATGTGTGGAAGTCACAGTGCAGAAGATTTCAATTAAATCTAATAAAGAACTTTCCAAAATGTAATATGGTCCAGTGCAGAAATGGGCTCCCTCACAGTATGGTGGGCCCTCTCTCCAGAAAGTTTTCAAAGAGAAGATGCGCTGAAAACATGTCCACCTGTTGAAAGTGTGGCAAAGAGGACTGCTGCCTTAAGAAGGGAGGTTGCCTTATATTATTTCTAAGATTACTTATGAACCCAGGATCTGCAATGAGTAATTTTTGGCAGTGGGGGCAGTTTCAGGTTTATACATGGCAATTTTAATGCACACTGTTTTCCTTCCTTCTTAAGACTGATATGGAGAAGTCACGTTCGTGAGAAAAGCTCAAGCAGAACCCAAAAGCTGGCTGGCCTCTGTGCCTTTGGTCATCAGGTGAGGAGCTAATCCTTCATGGTACTAACCCAATGATGTGCAGCAGGAAATGAAGCTCTGCCTCCATCACAAACTCTGCCTCCTACATAACAGCAGCAAAACCCTAATACAATAAATGGCACCGCCATCTACCCAATTGCTCACACCATCAGAGAATTATCATTTCTCTCATATTCCACACCCAAACCATCACAAATCTGGTTAATTCTAACATCAAAATGACTCTCAACCCCTCTATTAGCCATACCCTGGTTCAAGCCAGCCATCTTTCATCTGGAGTGCTGAAGTAGCCTGTGTATTGGTCTCCCAACTCAGAGTGTGTTCTCCATAAACAACCAGGGTGCTCCTTTTAAATCGTAAGTGAGGTCATGTCACTCTCTGTTCTTGGCCCTCTAATGACTTACTATGACACTTAGAATAAACTCTAGGGTCAGCCCGGTGGCACAGTGGTGAAGTGGGCATGTTCGACTTCGGCGGCCTGGGGTTCACCGGTTCAGATCCCAGGTGCGGACAGGGCACCACTTGGCAAACCATGCTGTGGTAGGCATCCCACATATAAGGTGGAGGAAGATGGGCATGGATGTTAGCTCAGGGCCAGTCTTCCTCAGCAAAAAGAGGAAGATTGGTGGCAGATGTTAGCTCAGGGCTGATCTTCCTCAAAAAAAAAAAAAAGAATCCAGGTGACAGGTGACAGGTGAGAGCCAGGAAGTCTGCTATAAAGTGAACTGACCAAAGAACAAGGCTTTTCCCTGAAATATCCAGAAATCTTGAAGACTGGACTTTTCACAGAATGTGGGATCGAGGTTCATGTCATTCTATTGAGGCGTAGAAGAAAGGGTAGCCCCATAAAGCTGAAGGACCTCCAAGTGGGAGATGAGGGACCACTGCATTGTGCTTTTCTCTGAAGATGTGCCAGCTACAACGGTGGAGAAATGTCTCCCAGTAAAGGGGAAACTTTGGCAAACATGAGGAAGTTATCACTGAGGGGATGCCTTCCTATCATCTGTAAGGAGCTGAATACTCACGTAACCGTCTATATTTCCAAGACTGGTTGGTGTCTAGGTGAATTCCAAAGGTCCCTGACTACCATGAATAGTTATATTATTTTGGAATAAGGTTCATTTCTGAGTCTGAAGACCCCAAGGAATGGGGTTCTGAATCTGCTTTCCTAGGATCACCTCGTTCTGTCTCTGGATGATCCAAAGCCCTGGGAAAGAAAAAAACATAGAAAGTAAAAATTTCTCTTTAATAACATCAGAACTTCATCAAATTCTTTGGAAAAAAATGTAATTTAAAAGTGGCCAGAACACTTTCTTAGATAAGGACCAGAGAATATCTACGGCTCAACCCCCTTAAGGAAATCTTATAGTCTGGCTTTGAGGAGGCAGGCTTCTCTCTCCAACTCTCCTCTTTCAAAAAGCTAGTGTTTCAAATTAGTCTCTCTCCTGAGGATGGTCCCCGGTAGAGCTCTTTTCCTGTTTAACTGTGGTAAGTCAAAAACTACTTCAGAGAATACAGAGTCACCACTCTGGGGGGCTGGAACAAAAACTATGGTTTTGTGTGTTTTTAGTAGTTTGAAAAGAAAGAAAACCTCAAACTGCTGAACCAGAAGCAACCCTTTGGTTTTTTCTTTGTAAGTGTTCTAGTTTGGGTTTAGCATTTTGTAAAGGAACAATGGCAGATCCTATTTTAATGAGCACATTCAAAAGTTTTAGATTTTTGACACTCCTTATGTTCCTACTGAGGTAAATAAGAAATAACTCAAGGTTCCTAAAGGAACTGTTAATATCCCTTCCCTGAAACTAGTACTTAAAACATAGTAAGCTATGATCCTATCTTCAGAAAATCCCAAAGACATCCTAGGACAGCTCAGACTTAGATGGATGAAATTGCTGGTAGTACCACCACTAGCTGGTGGCATCAGGTCATCTCAGGATGCCCCAGTGCAATTCCCACTTCCTCTTTGCTCTGGTACCATTATCTAGAAGGGTCCATTGACCCAAAAAAAATGATCCAGCAAACTTTCCATGACCATCACAACTGGTGTACTTGATGATTGGAGCCAAAAGAGAAGGAAAAGGATAAGGAGGATTTGATTGTGAGGGCTGGGAATACAGACCAGCAGCCAAAAGAAGGGTGGCTACCTCTCTGATTTTCTCCATGAGGTTCCTGGTCAGGAAGCTGATCACATAAAGCAGAGCAGTCAACAGAGGAATTTTAGGCAGAGCAGGTGGCACGCTCCCACCTGGACCATTCATTTTGCTCATTGATTTATTCAACCAATATTTATTCAATATCTTCTAAATGACAGTTTCAGCACTAGTTCCAGACAGTTTTCTTCAACAGTCTGCTGAATAACTCTTAGTAATGCCAGGAACTAAATTGTTCTTTCCTGCTTTCCAATGCTATGAAATAGGATGAATTATTTTTTTCCATCTGTAGCCTCAAACTACCATTGGATAATCTACTCAATGATGAACAAACACTCATATATATTCATGAGGCAACATTAGTATAGATTCACTTCTCTCAAAAACATACTCACGAACCCAAAACCAGGAGACTTTTGCCTTGTAATTAAGGTTATTCAGTCAACAAATATTTATTGAGTTTCTAATACGTGACAGGCACTGGGTTAGGTGATGTGGATACAGTGGTTAACAAGGCAGAAATGGACTTGCTTTTGGAACTTTTATTCGAGTGGGAAAAACCCAGATATTTTTTCAGTGGTCAAATAAACCATATAACCACAAGTTATGATAACTACTAAGAAGGAAATAAACAGTAATAAATAACGAATAAAAGAGAAGGCTCTAGGATGGTCTGAGGAGGTGGCATCTAAACTAAATCCTGAAAGGTAAGAAGTCAGCCATGTGAGGAGCCTACAGAAGAGCATTGGTGATTAAGGAAATGGAGCCCCTGTGTGTGAAGACAGCCTTCTCAGATGCTAGTCTCTCCAGGGAAAATGATAAATGCAACCACTGCTGGAGAAGGAAGAAGGCAAAGAAAGGTTTGGGGGTTTTTTTGGTTTGGTTTGTCTTTTGTTGAAAGGCGATGGTTGAACGTATATACGTGCTAGTGGAATTGATTTCATAGACAGGAATATATGAGGATGCAGAATAGAGAAGAAAGTTTTTAAAGGGGTAAAGCAGGGAAAACAGAATGAGTCTAGTGCACAAATGGAGGGCTGGTCCTCTCCCTCCACTGTGCAGATGAAAGAAAGAGGTCTTTCAGATACAGGTGGAATTGTGTTTTGGTGGTAGAAGTGAGGTCCCATGATGGGAGGAGGGGATATGGCTGGTTTGCAAGAGGAAAAGATATGATAATTGTCACAAACAGTGAAAAAATATGCTTACCTGGTTCTCAAAAAATTAAAAATAGAAATACCTTATGACCCAGCCATCCCACTGCTGGGTATCTATCCAAAGAACTTGAAATCAGCAATTCCAAAAGTCCCATGCACCCCTATGTTCATTGCAGCATTATTTACAATAGCCAACGTGGAAGCAACCTCAGTGCCCATCAACTGATGATTGGATAAAGAAGATATGGTTTATATATACAGTGGAATACTACTCAGCCATAAAAAAGGATAAAATCATCCCATTCACAACAACATGGATGGACCTTGAGGGTATTATGTTAAGCGAAATAAGCCAGATAAAGAAAGATGAACTCTGTATGACTCCACTCATAGGTGGAAGTTAACATATAGACAAAGAGAACTGATTGGTGGTTACCAAGGGAATGGGGGGGGGGAAGGGCACAAAGGATGAAGGGGTGCACCTACAACATGACTAACAATAATGTACAACTGAAATTTCACAAGGTTGTAAACTATCATAGTCTTAATAAAAAGAAAAAATATATATATACGCTTATCAGGGAACTGGAGACAAATTTCTGGGCAGTGTTGAATGCCCATTTGAGATCTGTCATCACTAATGTAAAGCAGGGCTTCTCAATTGGGGGTGATTTTTCTCCCCACCCCCAGCCTGGCAACATTTAGCAATGTCTGGAGATATTTCTGGTTATCACACATGGAGGAGGGGAAAATGTTACTGGCATCTAGTAGGTAGTGGGGGCAGGAATATACTGCAAAGCACAGGACAGCTCCCTCAACAAAGAATTATTTAGCTCAGGATGTCAATAGAAGCGAGGTTGGGAAACTCTGTGTAAAATGATGTGAAATTTATGTAGAGATCATCTCTGGAAAGCTACATAAGGAGACACTGATCCTCTTTATAGGCAGAAATGGGGCCATGGGACAGAGTAAGAAGAGGAATTATTTTCATCCTACATCTTTGTGTACTTTTACAATTTGTACTATGTACATGTAACACCTATTCAAATCAACCAAAAGATAGAAGTGAATCAGTGAATAGGTAAACAATTAAGTGATCGGTTTAAGCAGATTATGGATAAAAATAAAATGAAATCAATCAGTCTGTTTGGGTAATTTTTCCAGCAACTTCCAGCTGCTAGGATGTCAGCTTAAAGAAAATGGAATTTTTGGAAGAGGATACAGTGAAGGAAGCAGAATATTTTGTAGCTGAGGAAATTTCCAAGGTACTGATGGTAATGACAGATGGTAGAATCTAAGTTGGACGGAGAGAGGAGTAAAGCTAAAGAATGAGCTGATAGATATGTAAGAAAGTCTCAGTGTGGTAAAAAAATATACATATATTATAAGAGAGAAAATGTTGGAGTAATTGAGCTGGAATAATAGGAGATAATGTTATGAGAATAAGATGGCTGACATCAAATTCTAAAGGCGACACTGTAATTTTAATGACGACATAGTCTACGGGGTCCACGGTAGTGGGTGGTTGAAGAAAATAGGAAAAGGTGACTGTGAGCGACAAATGTGAGAATGCAAGAAACCAGATGTTTGGAAGGATCCCCCAGATCAGGGGCTTCTTCTGGAGGATGAAGTGCCTCTCAGAGAGTGGTTTATTAATAATGATAGATGCCATTTTTTGGCATTCTACTTTGTGTCAGATCCTTTATGTATGTATCAGCTCTTTTTTATCCAAAGGAGGTCAAGTGACCTGCTCAGCAACAGCATAGTTAGTAGGCAGAGGAACAAAGATTCAAATTCAGATTTTATAGCCCACAGTCCATGTCTTTTCCACTATGCTATGGCCCTAACTCCAGGAAAAAAACAAGTTGTCATCATATCTTGAAAGCTGGGTGAGCTTAAAACTGGCAATAATATTGGTCATGGAAACTTTGGATAATGGAAGATGGAGAGGGAAGAGACTATAGAGAGGGGAGGAGAGTCTGGCAAAGATGCAAAGATTTGCTTCACAGTTCTTCTCATCCCAGTAAATTCTTTATAAAGTGATCTTAAGTCATAATGAACGAAGAAGCCATGGAGGAAAGAAATAAAAGGGAAAAAATCCAAAACTTCGTGATGTCCAAAAAGTACATTCATAATGTTTATCTGTATTCTAAAATATAATTTTTATTACATGTATTCTTTTCATTAGAAATGCACAAAATGTATATAAATATTTGTTATATTATAGGAAAACAGTATCAACAGCTAACAATCAGAGTTCTGAGGACTATTAGAGTTGGTTGCCGGGAAGCATACAAACTCTGCCACCAAATGCAACCCATATTTTCCTAACATATCCTTCACAATCTCCACATTCTCTCTACTTATGTACCTCTTCTAGTCACACACACTCACACACACCTACAATTGCACTGGAAATATACACGCTGTGTAGAGAATGGACTGAGTTCCCAAAAGATCCCCTTGCTTCTCTGTTGGCATCACCTGGTGGCTCAGGCTATGCCTTTAGAAGTAAAGATGCTGCCGATGGGACACTGCCCTTCCAGTCTCTTTAGCTTATTATGCAAGCCTAGTTCTCTTTTTCCATTCCTTATACACTCATGTCACATCCATATACCTAAAAGACAGCCTCCCCTGAGGTAGACGTTAGACCCATCCCAAAAGGTGAGTTAATAGGTGTCTTTTTCAATGTGCCAAAATGTTCTTGGCCTCACTTAAGATGAGTGTCGAACATGCTGGTAGCTGCTTTTCCTAGCCTCTGCATCTTCACATGGAAGCCCAGGGTTTTATATTCTTCATTCATATTCCTCCTCCTGTCTGGCTCACGGACCTAAGGTGAGATGAGGAATTGTAGATCTGCTGAACCCTGTGGTCTTGAGGCCTTCCTGGTTCATGTCTTCTCACTTGACCTCAAGTGGGCTTAAGAAGACCCTCATTCAAGACAATATTCTCAGTGCCTATAACAAGGAACCATAATGGAAAGAATCCTTAGAGCTTATACAAGCCAAAAAATGTCTTAGATTCCTCAAAACTGACCAGAGAGAGTTCAGATACATTGACATACAAATGGTCAGCACTGGTGAGATTGAACACCGCCCCCAGGTAGCTGCTCCGGGCCCACATCTGGCCAGTAGTGCAGTAATTCATCATCTTCCCCTCCATCAGCACCAGGTCCTGGTGATACTTAGAGTTCCTCATATAGACCTTGTGGTTCAGGGGCTGGTTGTTGCAGGACTGACCCCGGAAGTGTACTTTGGAATACACAAAGTACAGCCCGGTATCATTGATCACAAGGCTGCCCTTCTTATACTTCACCCCGGAAACCAAGGCAATTCCATAGATGTCTTCCCATTCCAGAGGGTTGGATCTTGAGTTGGGTTTGCCTGAAACCAAATCAAAGAGGAACTTTCAGCCAGAAATGTTCATGTAGCCAACAAACTAAGCTTCCAGGGAAAACTTTGGGATCTCCAGAGCAAATGTTTTTTTTACCCAAAATGACACAGCACATATAGAACTGGCTGAGGCGTCAGACTTGATCCATCATTGAATTCTTTCAACACCTTTATCAATTGCCTGTCTCAGTTTTACCATCCACATAACTGGGACAATAATATACACCCCTAAACAATTACAGTGAGAAATTATTGAGATGCGTTTAGCTTTCTGGAACGAAGATTCTATGCTCTTCAGAACCAGCACCAAAACTGTTAGGCTTTGAGGTCCCTCCATGAGAGGAAAGGCCAAATCTCAGGAACTCTAAAGTTCCAAAGCTGAGAAGGACCTTAAGGATCATGTGATCCAGCTCCTCACCGCCAGAAAGGAGTCTTCGGTGCCCCCGTTGCCTTTATACCCCCACACCATTATATAATTGCCTTAAGCAGAGAACTGTCTCCAATACTGAAATTATCACTTATGCACCTGTCTTTCCCTACTAGATTTTAAGCTCCTTGAAGTCAGGAACCATTTTTTATTCATCTTCACATTCCCAAGGCTTGGCACACGGCATGTGCTCAATAAATATCTGTTGATCCAAACTGGATCATTCTACAGCCTCTGCTTAAATAATTCCAGGGCCAGCGGCATACCACTTTCTGTGATACTTTTCAGATATTTATAGACTTTACAGTGGGAGTGCCCGTACCATATTGCTATCAAATCATTTCACTCCACTCCATGACCACATGCTGAAAGTCCACTGGGGTCAGGCCTAGACCTCTCTTCTCACTCCTATTTCTACTCTTGGACAAAGCAGACTGAAGCTCTTCCAGAAAACAAGGGAAGCACTCAGTAAAATAATTTATTATTCCTACCTTCCCAGCTCTCACCTCTTGGATCTGTGTCCCAAATTCTATAAGAGTGGAGAATGATCGAAAAGACTGAGCTCCTTATGGGCAGCATCATTTCATCATCAACTCTACTTCTCCAATTTAGACCAGGGCCTTGCCCAGAGCAGGGGCTCAGAATGTGTGTGAGGTTGACCAGAGAGATGCAACTACTTTGGGGTTTCAAACACTGTTGCTGGAAAGTCACAGCTCCCTCAGAGCACAGTAATGGAAAGCAATCAGCTGTTCTGCTTTCTGCCAAAGTCTTTCCCGAGGACCGCTCCCCTGCCACGCCCAGCCCATACCCTCCAGATACAGACCTGTTAAATGGGCCACTTTCCTTGGCTCCTTTTTTTCAGAGGGTGGATTAGGGTGACCTGTATCAGAGAGAGATGAAAGATATAGGTAAAAATGAGATACCAACTGTTCTTTTGGTGGAACTCTAAACAGAGCATTTAAATAAAAGATATCTTTTCAAAGCATAAATGGCAACAATCAAACATATTCTAATCCTGCAAGTCTAAACTGGAAAACTCACAGCTGCCTGTATTTCAGAAACAGAGAGGTAACAAAACGAACCAAATTAAGGTAGATACATGCATAAATTATAATGTTGCGATAAAACAATATAAAGGTTGATTTATACAGAACTGTCCTATCAGTTACTGTATTTAGAACTTGCTACATCCCTTCCAGATAGAGATTATTGCCCCTCCTTATAGGTGGCAAAATGAGCTTAGAAGTTGGGTGACTTGTCCAAGAAGACCCAGCTACTCAGTGGCAGAGTGGGCCCCACACTCAGGTCTCCTGCCTCCAAATCCAGAGTTCCTCCCACTCTGGCTCGTCTGCCCTCAGAACTCTACAGGACAGAGGCCGAAGAAGACTGCTAATTCACCTCCTGGCCCCTAGGTCTGCCCCCAGTGGCATTCTACGATTTGCCGCAAATTAATTCATCTAAAGTCTCAAAGACCTTGAATGGCTCCTAGTTGAACGTGTAATTGGGTATAAGTCTCCCCCACCACGTGACTGCCACCCAGCTGTCCAGCCTTATCAGCTCTCCCCCCTCACACTGGACACTGCCACATGTCAGGGGTTCTGGTGTGACCTGAATGTACTCAGCTTTCCTACCTCTGTGCCTTTGCTCACGCTGTTCCTTCTGCCCAGATTGGCCTCCCAAACAGATCTCTGTGTCAAATTCCTATCAACCCTATAAACACCATCTGAAATAGCTCTTTCTTTGGGAAATCCGCCCAAGCCTTCTTAATCACATATGATTTTTCCCTCCTTTGAAATCTAGAATCACCTGTCTTCACCTCTTATTGGCCCTGACACTCTTTTCTGTGGTAACTGTGTGACTTGTCTTAGTTCCCCCAACAAACAGCCAATTCCTTACTGTATGCTTAATCCCTCAGAGTTTTTAGCTCAGTTTCTAACACAGAGCATGTGTCCAGTAAATGTTTGCTAAATTAAATTGAAGGAGTTAAAATAGACAATAGTTCTGAAAATAGACACTATTTCTCTGACTTCAATTATTTCAACCAAATAGAGTTACCACTTAGCAAACCAAGACATTCGAGAAAGATTTGTGGACAGGTGTTGGTCCCCATCAGGCCTGTAGTGATTAAGCCTTCCCACCTACAGCACGAGGAGGCCCCAATCAACTGAGAATATCTCCTGAGCAATCATCCCCAGTGTAGCCACCTAAGACCACTCATCATGAATGCGGTGTTAGAGAACAGGAAAGACAAGGCTGCATCTCCTCTCCATTCCTACACCACAAACCCTCTGTGCAGATATCTGGCATTCAGCCACATACTGACAGGAAATGGAACAGAGAACCGCATGTTGCATATCTTTGTATCCTTTGCAGAGCCTTGTACAGTGTTAGTCTCATAGAAGGCACACAGTAAAAATATCTGCTGGGTAAATACTGGAATAAATAAACTAGAAATATATCCTACACTTTGGTGGTGACTGATTCCTGCCCCAGGATCTTTGCACATGCCATTCTCAGTGCTGGATGCTTTCACCTGTCCTCCCACTCGGCCCCACACACATACACACACACACACACACACACACAAACAAGACCTTCTTAGAGGGGACTTTCCAGACCCACTCTATCTTAGGTTGCACTTAGTGTAATTTGAAATTATGCTGTCCGTTTGCTGGCTTTTGTTTATCTTCTCCAGTGTACTAAAAGCTCCGTGAGTATAGACCCCTTGCCTCTCTTATTCTTAGTCATCTCCCGCTACCCAACACCCAGCCTAGCACATAGGAAGCACTCCAAGAACATTGGTGAATGACTAACAGATTTAATGTGTTAACTGTGGAAAAATGGAAAATTAAAATGACGCAAATAAGAAAGCTTAATCTATAATAGTACCTCCCAGGGAAAAATTGCTGCTAACATGTTGGAGTATGAATCCTAGTTTTTCACTAAAAATATGCACATATATTTATATAGTGAATCTTAAACTAAACACACTGTTTCATAACTTGTCTTTTTATCTAACAACATAGAACGCACCATCTTCGTGCCATTAAGTGCCGTTCTAATACATAGGTTTTCTATTTCACTAATCTCCTATTAAGAGGCATTAAAGTTTTTTCTGAATTGTTTGTTATAAATAGCCTTATAAGGAAGTCATGCGCATCCTTATATACAAATTTTCAAGCACATCTCTGATTATTTTTTTAAAATAAATACATTGTGATAAGATTACCAGGTGAATTAACAGCTTTAGTCTTTTGATATATTTTTCCAAACTACTCTTCAGAAAAGTTATAGCAATTTACAAGCCCACTGGCTGTCAGCTAATGCTTAAGCAGACCCTTTTTCTTACATTTTTTCCACTGTGGGTTTTTTTTTCTTTTTAATCTTTACTAATTTGATGGCTAAAAATAGGTATATCCTTGTTTTAATTTGCATCTATTATCTTATCAGTAAAATTGCTGATTCGATTTCCATGTGATAATTCACCAATTTCTGATCCATCTGGGTTGATCTAGAGAAGATAGTGTGGTAGGTAGACCTGACTCATCTGTTCACTTGACTTTTAATTACTAAAATCACTCCAGAGAGTGGGTGAGAGATGAGTAATTAGGTACCTGTTTCACCAGCCACATTCCACTGATTTTCAAGCTATTTTATTTTAGAAATCCTCCAGGGGCTTTATTTTCTAACAAATATTTCTACTCTGCTTTTGTACATCTGAACTTTCTAACACATAGGAACTCGGATCCAGAACCGGGGACCCAAGCATCCTCAGGATGGCTTCTAAAAGAGCTGACATTCTAGGGCGTATGACTTGGTCACATCCTGAGAAATCGGAACAGGTTCTCCTTGCTGGTGACCAGTGCGGCCTTCTGTTTTCTTCCCAGTTTCTAAGGATGAGATTTGCCTATTGTTTTTGCAGAGATATCTTGCTTGTCATTTTTATTTCTCATTCCATAGCCATCAGAGGGATGAGAGTTTCCCTATTTAATGAGGCACCGGTCCATACACTGGAAAGCCCTGTAGCTGACAAGGCATCAAGGCTTGTGTTCCTTTTAGCCCCAGTTCCACACCAGTGGTCTTGGGCATATCACCTAATCTGTCTGGCATTTTGTTTCTCTTCTGAAAAATGAGATGACTAGACCAGATGCTCTTTAGCTCCCTTCCAACACTTACCAAATCTAAAGTTCAATGAATTAGTCTAATGAGCTGGAGTATCCTAAATCTCTCTGTCCACAGTTTCCGAAACTATATCCTGAAACTTCACGAAGTCACTGTTCCACGTTTTCATATTCTTCTTGTCCTGGATTTCATCTAAAGGATTTTCCTTTATTATCCAAAGTAGTTCACAAGTGCCTTTGTAAGTGAAACTGGGCTGCCCCTTGAGTAATGTAAAGTCTTCCCTCATGCCTTCCAGTGACTGCAAAAGAGCCATCCTAAGGTGAATGACTGGTTGCCCACTTTTTAAAAGCTTAGATATATCCTATAAAATATTTTTGGAATAAAGCTTGACTCTTAAAGTCATCTCTTAGAGAGCTTAAAGAGGAGAAGACTTTTCCCGGAAATGTCTTTCTCTGCCCCCACTTCTCCCTCTCTCCCAAGGAGTTCCAGCCACTGCTTTGTATACAGGAACCAGGAGGCCTGAGGAAGGGGACAGGCCTGGAGCCAGCTGCTCAGAGGGCAAAGATCTAACGTTGTATATGTGTGCCTCTTCCCAAAGTCAAGTGGAAATTATTTTTAATCATGTGCAGTACTTAACTACACTGATTTTGAACAATTAACTTAACTTCATATTTTAGGGCAGCTCAAGGAAGCAAAATGACCAGAGATTCAGAATTAGCCAGGATTCCTCTTGTAGCATACATATGACCAAGAACGGGATGGAATTCAAGGCATTCCGCCAACATGGTTCAGCCTGGAAGACTATCTTTGGAAACTCAATACACGTGCAGAGAAAGACTCACCTATTTGCTTCTCCAAAGATGATTCTACATGGCTTTGGCTGATGGACTGGTGAAAGAGAAGAAGAAAAGATGGATAATAAATATGAGGTCCTTGAAGCAAAGGAGATAGAATTGTTAAATAAACCAAGCCCTGGAACGGGAATCTAAATACCTCAGAACTTCTCCTAACTCAGACCTTGGCCAACAATTGTGCCTCGCCATGCCTCAGTTTTGTGATGTGGAATAGTTCCAAGATTTTTAAGTATTTTCAAGGAACTTTAGTTGGGCCATTTGAACACACTCACTTCTAAGCAAGACTCAACAGTTCCTTTTGTTTCTTGAATCACTAAGTGTGAGGTGGGCAGTGGCTCAGCAGGCTGACTTGCCCAGTGAGAAAGAATTGATCCTTTACAAGACAGAAAATATTCCTTTCACTCATTTGAGCCTCCATTTCTCTGCCCATAGAACAGAATGACTGGAATGATCCATTTCTAAGACAGGAAAAAAGGATTGAAAAGTACTTGGCAAGCAAGGCTGTGGTCCATATGGACCCCGATACTCCTATACCCTCCACTGTGGCAGAGCTGTCTTACATCCGCACCTCAGGGCATAGCAATCCACGTGCCATCTTACCTCTCTGAGTTCAGCCAGCTCCTTCTGTAGGTGGAAGAGCTGAAACATCCCCAGCCCCACTCCAACTAGGGCCACCAGAACCATGAAAAACATCATAAGGAGGCACAGGCCTGTGTTGTGGTCACTCCTCTTCTTCAGAGGTGGCAGCGGTAGTGGAGGCAGAGGTGGCCGTGGTGGTGGCAGCGGCGGTGGTGGTAGTGTTGGTGGTGGCGGTGGTGGCGGCCTCCTTTGCCCAGGCCTCCCTGGCACAGTGGACGGGCAGGGGAGTACTGACCCTGGAGAGGCCCAGGGAGAGCTGGCACTGCTGTCCACCCAGTAGATTTGGGGGTACGTGTAATTCAGGTGTTGCTGCATGGCCGTCAGTGACTCAAGCCAGCCCTCAGCAAAGGAGTTTCCTTCTTCTCAATCCGGTGCAGGCCTAGGGGGCAAGAAGGGGACTCCTGTTGCTGACTGCTCGAGAGAAGAGAAGCCAGTTCTCTCTTTATAGAGTTTCCATGGCCAAGGGAAACACCTCTCTTTCGTTCTCTCTTTCTTTCTCTTTTTGCTTCTCAGAGAGACACCCACTCACTCTCTGCCTCTGACGCTGAGAAGCCTCAAGAAGCTCAGCGAGCCTCGGGAAGTTTCCGCCCACAAATTTCTGATGAAAGCCTTCAAAGGTCTGTGCTACCTGAAAGGCTGGTAGGGAGGCTCGCCTTTCTCAGGCCCTGCGAGAGCAGGTAGCACTGGGTGCAGCCCCGTGGCCTCTGAACACTGCCCAGCCATGGGGAGAGTGGCTGAGGGGGGCGTGTCAGGCACTGAGGGGCGAGACCCTGGAGTCCTGGCTGGAGGAGTTGCTGCCGCGTCTTACCTTGTGCAGGAGGAAATCATCCCCCTGCGGCCACCCCTTCCCCACACCCAAGTGCTATTTACCCAGACATTGCAAAGCCCGGCAATTTACAGGTTAAAAACCTGCCCCGCCCACTCTCTAGAGATTAGATCAGAGGTTACAAGCCAGTGGCCCATAGGCCTTATGGAACCCACAGACTTGCTTTGTTTGTGCCTCAGAATGTTTTTGTTTTTCATTTGTTGTCCCCTTTTAAAATTGCGATATTGCCTGTAAAAATACATATTTCTATTCTGTTTTGAAACGTTAGAGTATTAAACATCCTCAAGGCCATCTCCGCAAACCCAGTCAGCTGGAGCTGGGCAGCAGCTGCTCCATGGACGAGACATAGGGGCTCCAGGTCGCCCAGCCTGCACCACCCTCCGCTGGTCCACAGCCCACCCGCCACGTGAGCTGACCTTCCCGGTCCCTGTGGACATTTCTTTTGGCAGCCTCTGTTACGGTTGTCAGATGAAATACACGGTGCCCAGTTAAACTTGAATTTGTTTGTTTGTTTTTTACTAAGGATGGCAACTCTACCTCCAGGTAGACCTCGTCCGTCTCTCATTCTCCCAGCAAACCAGAGAAACCTCCCACAAATCCTTATTCTCCACTCTACTGGAGGGCTCTCCTTTTCAGATTCCATTAGTTTTTATACCGTGCTTTGGCATTTCTGTGGCTGTCATTCTGGCTCTGCACCTGGACCAAACGAACAGCAAACTTCTTTTCCTGCCACATTCAACACACCCCAATGCCATCTACCCTCCCGACTCCACTCCCAATGCAACCGGTTTCACCTAAGGTCACTCTTTCTGATGACATCTACACCTCGTCTCTCTTCCTGCCCCCCAGCATTTAACCAGACACCCAGGACTGTTGCCTCTAGCTGAGACATGGTTCTCACCTCAGCACACCCTCTCCACTCCCATTTTTCCTACTGCTATTGCCTTAGGTCGGACTTTTACTCTCTCTCTTCTGAAACATTGCCGTGGCACCTCCCTGCTCTCCCTGCCACCAGCCTTTCCTAAGCCCAAGTCACCTTGCAAAATGCTGCAAGAAAGATATTTCTAAAAACAAATTCAATTATCTCACATCCTTGCCTAAACCCTTCCATTGGAAGGTCTGATTCCACGAGTGTCCGAACTCCTTAGCACAACACACAGGCTCTTTACAGCCAGACTCCAATGGCCGGCTCTGCCTTCTCGCCAGCACTTCTGCCCACATCCCACTCTCCACTCAGGAAACAGTGCAGCAGAGGAGACCAGAACAACTGCACGAGGGTCTCACTGTCCTCCAGAGGTGGGCGGGGCTAATGTGCTTCTGCACTCACCTGTGGCTTTATTCATAGTTATGAAAAATGGTAAGTTTGAAGTTCATAAGTAATAACCAGGAAAAATAATATTAAGAATTCCACCATGGGGCTGGCCCAGTGGCACGGTGGTTAAGTGCACACGTTCTGCTTCGGCTGCTCGGTGATCACCGGTTCGGATCCCGGGTGCGGACATGGCACCACTTGGCAGGCCATGCTGTGGTGGGCGTCCCACATGTGGGGTGGAGGAGGGTGGACATGGATGTTGGCTCAGGGCCAGTCTTCCTCAGCAAAGAGAGGAGGATTGGCGGCAGATGTTAGCTCAGGGCTAATTTCCTAAAAAAAGAAAAAAGAATTCCACCATATATTCAACCATAAAAAGAAAAACCCTCAAAATACCCTGAAAACACTCTACCAAAAATTGTATATAATCTATTTTTAAAGTTACAAAAATTTTACTGAAAGTGGCAAAGATTCAAATAAATGGAAAAATACCCCACATTGTGGATGGGGAGTATAGAAAGAAAGTGTTGCATGATGGTCAGGGGTGTTGGATGGTTCTGGAGTTAAACTGCCTGGGTTCAGGTCCCAGCTCTTCCACTTATTAGCTGTGTGACATGGACAGGCCACTTTCTCTCCTCTGTACCACAGTTTTCTCATCTATAAAAATGGGCATGATCACAATAGTACCCATTTCACAGGGCCTTGTGAGGATGGAAGGAGTAAAAGCATTTGACACGCTCCGTGATTGCTGAAGAAAAAAATGTATACATTTGCCTTCAAGAGATGCACTGAATACACAAACTAAAGGGATACCTACTTCTTCCCACCCGTCCAGTGTTTTGGCAGGGAAGTTGACTCAGTGGACTGGGGCCCAGAGCCCTAGACATGACTTGGCAGTAGCGTAGAGTGGCGCGTGATGAAAATAGAAGCCGATCTTCCCCAGAGATGAGCAAAGGCCCCAGTATACTCCTGGCTGGAGTTTGCTCACAAACATGTACCCTACACATTTTATGTCACTAAGTGTTTACAGGCTGCCCATTGGAGTGGCTGAATCTGTTGACACCAAAACCAGTTGCATGACTATCTTATAACATGTCTTCATCTCTGCTTGGTATTATTCACTGTTCTAATTTTTGCCAAGCATTATGGTTATAAAGTCGTATCTCATTTAGTGGTTTTTCTTTTTCTTTTCTTATTTTTTAAAGATTGGCTCTGAGCTAACATCTGTTGCCAGTATTTGCTTGTTTGTTTCTTCTTCTCCCCAAAGCTCCCCAGCACGTAGTTGCACATTCTAGTTGTAGGTCCTTCTAGTTGTGGCATGTGGGATGCCACCTCAGAACGGCTTGATGGGCAGTGCTAGGTCCACACTCAGGATCTTAACTGGCGTAACCCTGGGCCGCCAAAGCGGAGAGCGCAAACTTAACCACTTGTCCATAGGGCCGGCCTCTTTCCTTTCTCTGATTTCTCATGAGGTGTAACATCTTGTCATATTCTTATTAGACGTCCACATTTTCCCTCTCATGTATATTTCCTGTTCATACTTCATGCCTACTTTTTTTCTTTCTTTCTTTTTTATTTCTGGTGAGGCGGATTGGCCCTGAGCTAACATCTGTTGCCAATCTTCCTCTTTTTGCTTGAGGAAGATTGTCACTGAGATAACATCTGTGCCAATCTTCCTCTACTTTATATGGGACACCACCACAGCATGGCTTGACAAGCGGTGTTAGGCCCGCACCGAGGATCTAAACCTGTGAACCCCAGGCTCCGAAGTGGAACACAAGAACTTAACCACTAGGACACCAGGCGGCCCCCTGCATCACACCCATTTTTTAACTGGTTTCTTTTTCCTTTGGGGCTGATTCACAGGATTTCCTTGTACTTTATATCCTAGATATTAATCCATTGTTGCTTTTAGACATTGCAAATACCTTCTCCCACACCATCATGAATTTCATATTTAGGCTTTAATCTATCTGGAGTTCACCTTTGTTTACAATATGAAATAAGACTCCATCTTCGTTTTTCTCCATGTATGAACCAGTTATCCCAACACACGTCATCTTTTCCACCACTGAATTACATTGGGATATTTATCATATATCAAATTTACACATATAGTTTTCTGGGCTCCTATTTCTCTTTCCTTGATCTCTTTCTCTATTCCAGTATCTGCATCACTCAGTTTTTGTAATTACGGCTTTGTAGAATGTCTTGAGAGCTGGTATGGCAAAATTCCTCCTCTTTGCTCTGCTTTTTCAAAATTGACTTGGCTATTTGAGAATATTTAATCTCCTGTATATGTATTAGAAAAAATAACTATCATGTTCCTAAAATGTTCTCCTGGAATTTCACTAATTTTGGAGAAATGTGATCTTTACAATGTTCTTGCCCTATCCACAGTTTTTCATGTCTTTCTTTATGATCTGACGCATTCTTAGATGGATGGATGGTACTTTTAGATGCTGTAGTAGGTAGTCTATAAGACGACCCTAATGACCCCCTATCTCCTGGTATTCATGCCCTTTATAATAGCCTCCTCTTGAGTTTGAGCTGGACTTACTGACTCACTTCTAACTTATAGAGTACAGAAGAAGTGATGGGATATTGCTTCTGAGATTAAGTTATAAAAAGACTGTGGCTTCTAGATTGCAGATGGCCGACTTCTCACTGTATCCTCGCTTGATGGAATGAGAGAGAGGAAGCTCATCCAGAGCTGTTGTTGAGAAGTCTGTGATCAATCAACTCCTACTCCTTTTTAGGTATTTTGCTTTTTCCCTCCAGAACCTTTCGAAATGTTCTCTTTGTGTTATTAATTTCACTGAAATGAATATAGGCCTTTTTTCCCAATATAGCCCATGTGGCACTTCACAAGCCCTCCCAGTCTTTTATCTTTCTTTAATTTGGGGGAAATTCTAGGTCATTATTTGTTTAAATATTTCTTCCCCTATGTTTATTTGTTTTCTTCTGAAACTCCTATTATGAGGATGCTGACATTGCTATTCCACTCTCCTCACCTCTTCGCTTTTCTTTTAAAAGCTCTTTGTCTACCTTCTTGATGCTTTCCAGCTTTCAGGAATCTCCCAGCTCAGTGATGCATTCTTCAGCTTTATCTTTCCTGCAGTTTAGCATATCCATTAAGATGTTTGTTTCAACTATTCTATTTTTCAAATCCAATATTTCCAATTGGTTCTTCTTTGAATTGTTGCTCTTGATTAATGTTACCGTATTGCACTTTTATATTTTTAAGGGTATTTCTCATGCCTGTTTTAATCTTATTTCTTTTGGTCCATTAATTTTTCTTTGCCTGGTATAGTTTGTCCAGTTTGTTAGTTTCCTTTAAAGTAGTGTGTTCTTCTGATGTCTCTTTTCTTTGTGAGCTCACGTTTTCCTGGAAGCCTCAGCTGTCATGGAGGATAACGTGTAGCGTGTGTGTGTGAGTTGGGAGTAGGGAGACGTGAGGATGGTTACAGCCCGGGAATCCAGGAGGAACTCGCACTCTTCCTAGCAAGTTTAGGGAGTTGACAGTGAGATGCTCCTTTTGAGGAAGAGCCTCTGGCATTATAATCTGGGCTCAGTCATTCCTGTCTGTGGCCTACCTTGCCAAGTGAACCTTCCTGAGGTTCTGCCTGGCCTTGCTCTTTTCCAAGAGATTTCTTCCTCAGTTGGAGTCACCCGCCTAGAGCTCTTCTCTACCTCAGCCAAATTCCAGCACCATCTTGATATTTCTCCCCACACACCCCTGCTGCTATGGGGCAAGCACCGCTGTTTATCTGCCTCATAATAACAATCAGGCAATGTGGGAAAGAGACACACGCAGAATCATAAAGCTCTGGCCCAACCTCTCACCCTGTGGCATCTGACACTCTTCTCCTCTGAGCTTCTGTACACATACACCCACACGCACACCAAGGCCCAACCTCCACCCGTCTCCCCTCAAGAGTTTCTCATGTTTATGTGAGTTTCTCAGGCCCATCAAGACTCTTCTTGTTTCTTGGAGTTGTTTCAAGGGACAGAGTCAGAAACCCATGTTAGTGTGTCATCTTGTCAGCCCTGCTATGTTCTTTACCTCTGTCACCTCTAGCATTACTGTGGCAATTAATTAAATGAGGTAATTCATGTGAGGCCCTTAGAAGAGTGTCCGGGATATAGTACATGCTCTACATCTGTTAGCTGTAATTATTGTTTATCATCGTCATCATTATTAATATGCACAATCATCCTAAAAGAAATGCATATATTATCTTCATAGATGAATAAAGGACTTGGAGAAGAAAAGCAATCCTGGTGAGGGGCAGACCCGGGATTCATTCACATCCTAGTCTGTCTCATCTCCAAAGGGTGTGCTCTTTCTACTATTCATTGTGTATATGGACCATCTCTGCTCCCACCTCACAAGATCTGACTTGAGGTGGGAGCAGATCTGAGGTTGGAACGACATCTGACTGGCTCAGGAAAATTTGCAAGATGTCGAAGCGTTTCTATCTCACTCTAGTAGGTAGGTGGCCACAACTTGCTTTATGCTTCAATTTGATCTCTTGTCCCCCAAAGAAAAGCGACTTTGAGGCCCTTTTCTAGTATGAGAGGACAAGTTATCAAGCGTAACTCTCATTTCCCCAAGTCAAACCAGGTTGAAGGTGGGAAATCAAGAGGCTGTGGATGACAGCAGCAATGGGGTCAAAATTATCCTTCAGCCCTGATACTCCATGCAACAGTATTACTGGATCTCAAGACTACTCCCTTTCTTTCCCTGTTCCTTGTAAATCAGTTGGGGTCTGGTCAGGAAAACAGAAGACACTCCAAGCATGCAAAGTAAGAAAAGGATTAATGCAGGAATTAAAGGCTGGGTGAGCAAAAGTGACTTTGAGGAAACTTTGAAGTGCAAACTCATGCTGCATCCAAAAGTTTCAGCTGCCAGCAGCACTGATGTTGGTGATTCTTGGAGGACACCAGAAAGCTGTGAGGAAACCTCATACTGCCTCTGCTGTCTCCCCAAGCCTTTCAGTAGCTGCCATGAAAAGCAATGGCTTCACCTCTTCTTCCATCTTGAAAATCTCTTGCAGTTGCCTCTCACTGGTGGAATCCATATGGCATCCCACTTGCAATGGAGTCTAAGAATTGTAATTTTTAGGTTCTATACTCCTGGGCACAGGAAAGAGGGTAAAGAGACAGGGATGGTACTCAGTGTTGACAATTATATGTGATACACTGTGTCTGTCTTTTTCACTGGGCAAAAACTCAACAAATAAATCTTGACTGAATTAATGAATGTAGGAGGGTCCCAGGTCAGAAACAGGACTCTTTGGTGGGAATTAAGATTCTTCTGCAGCTTCATTCAGTGACACTATGTGCTCCATCTCCTCATGACACTCTGCAGGTGCTATTGGCCTGCTGCTGACTTCATTGTAGAAACATGACAACACTGCATTTTCCCTACCCTTCACTGAGATGGGCCATGTCACTTCTTCAGTTGCCACTGATGCAAATGTAGATCTGATCAGGTTGGTCTGCTATTTAAAATAACACTTCTGTGGCTTCCCATTGCCTTTAGAATAAAATCTGAACTCTTTACCATGACTTCCAAGCCCCCGCATTGTCTGGGCTCTTCCTATCTCTCCAACTTCTCTCCTTCTACTCTCTTCCTCTTTCAACACACTAAGACCACACTGGCCTTTCAGTTAATCAAAGGTGGCAAGTTCTTGCCGACTTCAGGACCTTTGTCTGGGATGCTCTTTGCCCGACCTCTGCCTCACTTTTACACGACCATCTCCTAGAATCCTTTAGTCCTAAACTAAATATCACTTCCTCAAAGAGGCCTCCATTGGTCACTACATCTAAATGAGATAATCCTCGTTAGTATTCTCTCTCATAATACTCTGGGGTTTTTTTCCTGTCTGGTCTTATCAAAAATATATATATATATATTCATGTCTATCTTCTGCACTCTATTTTATACCCAGCCTAGCACAGTACCTCACAACTAACATGCACTCAATAAATAAATGTTGAAACAACTCTTAACAGACTCCCCTAACGGTAGGTTTACAGCACCCTCGAGTTACAATTCATTCATTTTCTCAATTTATCATTGATTTTTGGCTCTTAAACCCTGAGACTAGTCAGAAGACATTTGAAAGGAACCACACAGGCTTACTCCCAAAGGCATCCATTCCTGATATTAATCCAACAGGATCCCAGGGCAGTCTTTGGTCTTTCCTGCTTCCAGATGACCTTCTTACCACCCAAAGCGCATCCCAAGAAGCCAGGGAGATATTGTCCTCCCTCCTGGCTCGGCAGTTTTAATATCATTCATTGCATTCATTGTTTCTCTCAGGAGGCTCATCAAGGTCTTTTGTAGTTAGAACCCTAGTGGCTGACCCTGACATGGTAAAGTTCAGGCAGCGGCTGTGCGGATTCACCATGTTTCTTCTCAGTCCTCATATGCAGGACAGTAATACATTGTGCACAACTGGGAGCAGTGTTGGAGGTCATGCATTGCTTACTAAATCTCATCAGTGACTAATTGTCTGAATTTCTCAAACAGAAATGGCTAAACATGAATTCCAAATCTAGAGTACTGCCTGGTATTGGAGATATCCAATAAATATCTGTTGATTAGATGAATATAGATGAGGAAACTGGCATTAAAATAAGTTAAATGACTTGCCTAAAATCACACAGCATGTTGGTGTTTGAGCCAAAACTCTAACCCAGAAAGGACAGAATGTGAGACACAAATGCTCAAGACAACCCGTGAGCAGCGCCCCAAGTGCGCAGGGCTGGGAGCCCACCGCCTGCAGGGCAGTGAGGAGGTCCCGTAGGGAGTGAGGTACACCCTAAACAACAGCTACCAAGACTGGAAATGCCTGCGTCTTGGTCTTGTGGGCTCTTTTATGAGCCCCACATTGATGTTTGAAACGCTTCATTGCAAAAACATGTGTCATGGTGGGTTTGCGGGAAAGTCACATGCACCAAAGACTGACTTAAATGTCAAAGTCGTTGCTTTTGTCACCCACTGTTTCCTTTGATGTTGGTCAAGGCTGTGCAGCTGGATGCCTCGAGAGCCTTTCATCCTCGGGGTCTCATGAGAAGCAATTTTGAGTACACAGCCTCTGAGTCTGGGGTGTGGTTCACTGCCTGTCACAGACCTTGGGCCTGCAGGAAAAGGACAGCCTAAGCCCAGTGAGTGAGGAGCCATAGGCCTTGTACCAGTTTGTTATTTTACAATGAAACTCTCTCTCCTGACCCTTATTTGCTAACCAGCCACATTAGCGTCTTATCAGCCCAAAACCTTCCACGGCTCTAGAATCTCAGTAATGTGGAGATCACCCTGCCACGTCCCTTATTTCACAGGTGTGGATCTGAGCTCCGGAGAAGTGAGAGGATTCTTCCCAGACCACAGCCAGGGGGTGGAAGAGTTAGGAAGGAAAACTGTAATGTCTCCTAGAGCTTCCCACCGCCTCTTCAATGTCTGGAAATGAAAAACAGCAAAGCATCTGTTTCTGTTCAAGTCCGTCCCTACATGTCTTGGGTACCTGACCCTGCCAAGCACCGTGGAGGGTGCAATTCCTTTAGGAGCTCATAGTTTGGTGGGTCATAACCCCGGCGTCATCTTCACATTTCCTCAAATTCACCTGGTGCCTTCTGTCCCTCATAAACAAAACACTAATTCAATGCTCTATTGGGATGGGTGGGGAGGAAAAGGAGAAGGAAAGAAACATTTATTTAGCAACTATATGCCAGGTTCTGCGCTAAGAACTCTGCATGTTACCGTATTTGACTCTCAAGCAGCCTTCTAAGATAAATATTATTGTCTCCATTTTACAAATGATTCAGAGAAGTTGAAGAACCCACGAAGTGGCTGAGCTTGGACTTGAATTCAAGTCTTTCCAACACACCACATAGTCACTCTTTAGCTTTTTCTTCTTCTCACAGCTGTCCTCTGGTCCCCGCATATTCTCATGTGTCTTTAGAACGCCTTTGACAAATAAGTTCCCCTCCCCCAACAAATAACATTAAAACCCTTACTTATCCTGCTGGGGAACCTGAACTCCAAGTTGAAGTTTCTCATCCTCACTTTCAAACCCCCACACTCCCCCGTCTCACTCTGCCACGCCTCCTGTCCTTCTAAGGTCTACCTGCCTCTAGAGCCACCCTCTCAACCACTGGCTGTACTTACCTCCCTCGATGGACTACCTTCCAGGCACTGAGGCTTCTCAGACTCCCCCACCTGCCCCCGCACCAAGACAGGCAGCCCAGGTGTTGTCACTTCCTCTATTGACAGAAGGCAACCCTGGGGCCCAGCTAGGCTGTATCCTTCTACACAGAAACTCCTGGGCCAGCCCACACCTCCACTCCTCGGGGATCCTGCTCCCAGACCTCACTGTACCACTCTGTGTGTTTTGTTCTCATGTCACATGACACATTTCCTGAGATTTTTTTCCATTTTCCAGAGCTCCCTCCATCATTCCAGCCCCTTCCTTGGTTTGTTCCCTTCATTCACAGTTGATCCTATTTTATTTTATTCTCACTGCCTAGTTTAGCCAATATCCCCAAGTTATGCCTGCAAATGTCATCTGCCTACAAAGTCTGCTCCTCTTCCTGGTGAACTTTTCCTTTCAAAGTCGGCTCAGACACCACTGTGAAGCTGTCCCCTGGCACGGGGAATTCCTCCTTCCTTAAGGTTCCTGTAGCCTGTTTATTATAACGCTTAATACACCAAGTCATTGGAAATCTCTCCCATTTCCTAAACTCAAGCATCCTAACCACTGGGACACTTTTTGGTAATTTTGCAATCTGTATTCTCTAGCCCAGAGGCTGGCACACAGGAAATGCTTAATAAATATTTCCTGAGCATTGCTTGTCTCTGTAGATCCTATGGGGTATAACTAGAATCAAACAGTGGAATGTTCTGCTTCTCTAGACTCTGAGCTCCTCTAAGGCGGGGAAACAACTTCTTCCATCCCTGGATCCCCACTGTGTTAAGAGTCACGTGCTGCAGACACGGAATGAGACACCTGGGCTACGGGCAGTTCCCAGCTCCGGGAGATGTCTTAGTGATGGATAAGTGATGCCTTGGCTGAGATTTGGGCAGGGGCTGCACTAGATGTTCCTGAGGTCCCTTCTAGCTCCGAAGATCATGGTTTCTGGGTGAGGGAGAAGTTGGTTAAAAGATCAAAAGACAGATGGGAAAAGTGGAGGATAAAGGAAGGTAGAAGAGAAAGAGGCACCAGGCAGAAAATAAAGAGTCAGTGAGGGAAAGGAGGCTGGAAAAAAAAGGGGATTGGAGGGACTGGCAAGAAGGAGAATGAAGTGAGAGAGCGGGGTCTCATTAACCACAGGTCGGTGCTTGTACGCTGTGCGTGATCAGACTCATGAGATCTCCCCAAGCCTGCAGGCACAAAGTCAGAGAGAAAACTAAAGCTGAAAGGCTGAAAGCTGCTACTATTGGAGATCAGTCAGAAATTCACTTAATGCCCATCCTACCCAAACAGGAACCTAAATCCTAAGAAAATCAGCTGCAGTTGACCAAAACCAAGCCACACAGGGACACAGTTAAAGCACTTACTGCCTTGCGCCATGCGGCCCTTCTCCAAGGTGCTACAGCCTGGCCAGCCCTGTGTCAACATGCCAAGAGCATCAGTCCTCAAGCAACAAAACCTGCAGGGAGGGCAGCCCACCCCCAGCTCTGGGCACCCACTGGCTCCTAACCCATCCCACACCCTCTAGCCAAACCTTATCAAACGTCACAGGTGGGGCCACTGGAGACGGCACCAACACCACCCTCTAGGACCAGTCCAACTTCTCAACAAGGCAAATCATAGGACCCTGCACTCCTGTCACCTTTGCTGCGGGTCCTGCTCTAACTTCGTACCTGGTTCTTATCAGCAAGCCACCCTCTGGTGCCCCCAGGAATGTTTACGAAGCACTCAGGAGTACTAATCTTGACAGAGTCCCCTTTGTGTCCAGACACTGAACCAGATCCTTTACACAGATTATCATGTTGACTCTTCAAAGTAACCCAAGGAGGTTAAATATCCCACTGGCAGATGAGGAGACTGAAGCTCAGAAAGCTTAAGTAATTTTTCTAAAGTTACACACACAACTATTCAGTGGCAGAGCCTGGATTCAAACTCGGGCTGTCCATCTCCAGGGCCCATAACACACTGCCCCCCAGGAGTGGAGTCCTGTTCCCCTACCCATGAGCCCCTGCCCACTGTGCCTGTTCCTCTCACACTTGGGCCCTGCTTTGCTTGCTGCTGTCTTCCCCAGGCCTGCTCTCCTCCCGGCGCCGTGCCCCCAGCCTTGACTGCCCTGACAGATGTCCCATCAGCCTACCCAGACACCTCCGCGGCTGTCTCCTGTCTCATACCTCGCTGCTGTGGAGGCCAGCCTGCTTGCCCTTTTGCTGCCAGCTTCAGAAACCCGCCCCCATCACATAGCAGAGATTAACCTTTGCATCTTGCCATCCTCATCTGATGGAACTGGTTTTAACATTTACTGAGATGCCTAAATGCATCCCTAAGACAATGATTGACAGCTGGCTGAATCACCTCCTTTGCAGATATCTAACCCATGAGTACCCCTGATCCTACAATGCGCTTTATTCTTGTCCATCTCATCTTTCACATATCCAGGATTACCTGATCATCAAGAAAGGGAGATCTCAGCCCTCGACCGGGCACTCCCCAGGCTCCAGTCCTCTAAGGGTAGGGATTTCAGCTGAGGGAGCAAATGTACCAAGGTTTCCTTCACCTCACAGCTCTGAATTAACTTATCTTATAGTTCTGCACCTTCCTTATTCCTGCACTGCGAGTACTTCTCTCACATTTGCATTCTGATGTGTGTGTGTGTGTGTGTGTCTGTGTGTGTGTGTGTTACCTCCTGCAAAAGTCCTGTTCAAGCTCCCTGCACTCAGGTTAACCAACACCACCACGAAAGGCGGAGGAAGGGTTTGAAGAGGGTCAGGGGCAGAAAATAAACACAGATAATGCCCAGTAATTGTGGTCACTAAAGCACTGCCATTTCCCCAACACACCTTCTGTTGATTCTGCTTCAGCTGCAACTCCACAGCGTGAAGGGTGAGTGGGCAGCGGGGAGGGTGGGATACTGAGGAAGTGGTCAGAGAGCCCCAGCAAGCACTTCCTTTCTCAGCAGTCCTTGGGGGCAGAAGCTAAACGTGATGACCTCTCTTTTCAAAAATCTCTTCTCCTGCCACACAACCCATTTCTCTACTTTACAGACGCACATTTTCCATGTTCTCCATTTTTTCACATCTTCCTACACCCATGTACTGTTTTCCCTCCTGGTGGGAGATCTCTGTGTTCACAGTCATGGGAGTTAGAACTGGAATTAATCTTAGTACTTAGCCATATGTTCATTCATTCATTCATTTGTTCACTCTGCACCTATCACATGCCCCTGTGCCAGGCACAGACCCCACTCTTGGGTTTCAACACAATGTGATTATTCAGTATAACTTCCTCAGTGTCTAGTTGGAAATCTTGGATGGAAAGACCTTCCCAAACTGAGCGTCATGGCTGGTAGCATATCAGTTCCGATAATGAAATATCTTAGAGCAATTAAATATTAATTATATTAAATTCCAAGGCTCCCTGTGCGTGGATGTCCTTCTCCTTCCCTGTCTCACATTCTCCATATGTCAACCTTGCAGGAGGCATCTGCTTATGGTTGGGGGCAGCTTCACACCACGAAGTGGACACATAGTAGTTGGTTGATCGTGTCCTAGAAACTAAGTGTGGTCCATGCTGGGTCTGAAGACATCCATGTCCTAGCGGCATCTCTTGTCCTGAAAGAAAGATGACCGTTACTGTCACTCACACTCTTCTTCTTGAATCAAGTTGAAAGGTTTTTTTTAACTGTTACAATGCTGCTTGGCCACCTACAAACATGGCAAGATACAACCCAGATTACTATGGATTTTGATGTCACCTAAAAACCAAATGCTCTAGAAAGGGAACAAACTATACTAGAAAGAAAACATCTAGCCCAAAACCTAATGCTAAATTTGAGAAAACTGAGACCCAGGAAACAAGTGAATAATTCAGGCTCACCCAGGATGCCGGCGGCAGAGCCAGGGCCAAACCTCCCTTGTCTCAACATCAGTCAAGGCCAGGTGGGTCCCATGGCTGACTCCAAATTCTCTACCCTCCTGGAGATAGGGCTCAAACCACAGGACATTTTGGTTCCATTCAGACAGATCTATGATGTTTGCCTGTCCCCGGATAATTAGTTTTAGAAACTTAATGTTTGTCCTTGTGGAGGAGCGGAGGTTGTGCTTCTTGATGGTTTCGCTTGAATGGAAAAAAGTGAAAAGTTATTTGATCTCTTGATGATTGTCCTCCACAAGAAAATATCCAACTTTCTAAAAAAAAAAATCAGCTCCTATATAGAACTGGGAGGGTAATAGGAAGGAGGAGACCCAATTTTAGAAGCCCAGCTCTTAGAGCTTAGAGGGAAACAAGTGTTTCTTTTCTTTTCTTTTTTAAATTATTTTTGGTGAGGAAGATTGTCCCTGAGCTAACATCTGTGCCAATCTTCCTCTGTTTTAAACCTGCCACAGCATGGTTTGATGAGCAGTGTCTAGATCTGCGCCCAGGATCCGAACTCACGAACCCTGGGCTGGCCAAAGTGGAGTGCATGAACCTAACCACTACGCCACCAAGCCGGCCCCCAAGAAATAAGTATTTCTATATGAACGCTCTTACATGTAGGAAGGATACAGAAATCCTTGTAGAGTGACTGCGCTTATTCATTATAATGTAAATTTGCCCTGCTACCATCATCCTATTTTTGCTAACAATAGCCCAGTTTTTTTTGAGGAACTCTGTCCTTCCTCTCTGTCCATGTGGTTTAGTTACAGCTAATTCCACCTGGACACCATCCTGCTCCAGGGATGGGCAAAGGACTCAGACTCTGTCATTAAAACCATGAGTCTCACTCACCTCAGTGATTGGATAGAGTTGGCCAAGTGCCCCAAACTGGGCCATTACTGAGCAGCTCCGGGGCCTTCGCTGGAGTTTCTGAGAAAGAAGCGCTCTGGTTCTGCTGGGCTTGTTAATAACGTAGAGAGGAGGCCTGGACCTGGTCATCCCAGTCGTCTGCATAAGAGAGCCTGAAGACAGCAGAGCTGAGAGATGGCAAAGACAGATACTTGGTGATAGCATCTGAGGATCTGATTCCAGCAGGGCCTTATCTTGGAGATTTACCTCTAAATTTTATAAATTGTGAAAGTTATTACATTTTCTTTCTTTCTTTTTTTTTTAGTATAAGCTTATTTGAGTTGGATTTCTGTCACTTACAACCAAAAGAGTCCTAATAAACCCACAACCAGGACACTGAGTGGATGCTTAAAGTGAAGAAGGGTTCAGTGAAAGGGTAGTGATAATATTTTGGGCAACTGGCCTGAGTCCTGCCAGCTCCTGAGAAGAGGAAAGGCTAACCCCACCCAAATAGGAGTGCTGCCCTAAGTAGGGAGCCCTCGTGGCAGAGCAGAGCTCACCAGGAGAGAAGGGCTTATCCTGGGCTGACATCTACTCCTCCACCCACCTAACCTTCCAGTGAGATTCAGTGTGAGAATGTGAAACTGCTTTGATGAGGTTTCGCCTACCTCTGACTCCCACAATGCTTTCCAGGTCCCCAGAATGAAATTTTTAATTCAGAGGAACCCAAAGATGCCTAAATTGGGGTTCATCACCAGCCACATTTTCTCTATTGCTGAACCCAAGCTTCCACCGTTTATAACAGACATCTGATCTCAAAGTTCTCCTTTCTTTGCTATTGCTGTCCCTCCTGGTGTTCACCCAGCATAAACGGGGAGACACCAACCCTTTAACAAAGGCATAGCATTAGTCCTTCGTGATCTACTGCAGATCCTTCTTTTTGAGTAGATGCGTTGATTTCCTGTTGCCTCTCATCATTGATTTTCTGCAGATCATCAGTCCCTCCTCCCCATCTGGAGTTGGAGAGAGGGGTCAGATCACAGATTAATGAGCCACCACAAAGCCGGGAGCCAGTCATTCTACCAACCCCTACTGAGCATCGGGCACCACATACCATTGTGGGGATACATTGGAACACAAGATATCCACTGTCCTCAAGGAATTTTCACAGAACACCGTCAGTGGCGATCTTGCTTGTAGCTCTCAGATTAGACAACGGCTGTAAAAGTTACAGGCAGTCAAAAGACACAACACGTTTCTGAAGCTCAGGCCGTCCTGTGTGCTCCACCAAGCTGACCTGATCTATTTGAAACATGTTGAGAAGACCTCCTGGCAATCTCCTTCCCAGAATGTGGCCAGGGCAGCCCATCAGTCACCGGGAGGGGGCAAGGAAAAGGGGGAGTCTAGGAGTCCTTTGGTTCTACCGTTCATCAGTGAGCTCCTGCGGGCTAAGCTGGGTGCTGCCTTCCTCAGGGAGGCGAGAGGAGCAAGCCGGTCCTCGCTGTCAGGTTGCCCACAGTCAGAAAGTAGCACGGGAGCAGAGAAGTCCTCAGGCAGCAGTAACTGCCTTATGAGGCCAACTGTGATCAAAACTCTGGGTGCCTCCAAATTCATATTGGGTTAAAAAGGAGAGAAGCCATACTGGGACTGAGGGTGGAGGAATAGACAGATTTGGTTGCTGAGGAAATAGCTCATGGAGGAGACTGAATCTGAGATGAGGCTTGAGAAATTATCTCCATTCATTTCTGTCTAACAACAACAACAAAAAAACTTTGGGCCTATCAATTAAAAAGGTCATATGAAGCAAGTAACCAGTTGGAGAGAAGTTGTGAATCCGATATGCAAGCTGAATCCTCATTGCTCAGTTTGATCAGAACCCAGCCTGGCTTGGCCGGTTCACTGAGCAGCAAGGTTAGCTGCAGCTGCAACCCCGCACTGTCCGTCCCCGTCCACGACCAGCCCTCCTCTCCCCAGGTAAGGCACACACAAGTGATGCCGGTTAGCGGGCCTTTCCCCACAGCCACCCTTCCAGGGCACAAGCTTCCCAGGCAGCCGCCTGTTCCCCTAGGCTGCTTCTCACTTCACGCAGGGTTCACGGCTGGTCACTTTCTTTTGGGGCGGCTCTGACACAGCTTGAAAGTCAGGGTTTCCAGAGATGAGACAGATCAGAGGCAGATCTGCCCACAGCACTCTGCGGTCTGCGCTCGAGAGCTCAAGCGTTCCAGAATGCAGTGGAACATGTGCGTGCTCTGCCCGCCGTGCAACAGAAATTCAGCCCTCATCTTGTTCCATGGGGTGGCAACACACAGGCAAAGGGAGCCCCAACCCTGGGTCTTCGAGAAAACCGAGTCAGCCTCCAGGCACACTCACAGGGTTCTCAGAATGTTAGACAAAAGAGGCCTTAACCAGTGAAAACTCAGGCAGCAGGAGCCAGACTGAACCACAGCACACAGCAAGTCAGAGATGCTGGTCAGAGACGGGGCTGCACCAGGAGCAGCCTTGTCAACTGCAAATATGCATCCTGTTTACCTAAGTTGCCTAGTACAACGGCACGTGCTTAAGTCTCAGCCTGTAGGCAAAGGGGATATATTTTTCATCTTCTTATGTGTATGAATGTGTGCATGAACGTGCAAATATGAATGTGCAAATATGAATATATGAATACACAAATACAATGAGTATATTAGCATCTGTCTCACAACCAGGTAAAGTTAGCTTTGGCTCCTTTGACTCACTGGTAATATAAGACAATATTTTATACTCATTAATAACCTGCCCCTAAACAAAAAGGACATAAACAATGTCCTTTAACTTGATTTTCCTAGTAACCACATGCACAGTTCTGTGTTTTGACAGCAGAGGAAAGTACTTTTCTTACTGGGAAAAGGAAAGAAGAAAACAGGGCTGGAGACTCTCTCTCCTACCCAGCAGTTTCCTTAGTAAAGATCCTCACAAAGAAGATGTTCCCCCAAATAGCCAAAGCGATCCTGAGAAAAAAGAACAAAGCTGGAGACATCACACTCCCTGATTTCAAAATATACTACAAAGCTATAGCAATTGAAACAGCATGGTACTGGCAGAAAAACAGGCACACAGATCAGTGGAACAGAACCAAGAGTCCAGAAATAAACCCTCAGATCCATGGACAGTTACTTTCAACAAAGGACACAAGAACATACAACAGAAAGGATAGTGTCTTCAGTAAATGGTGCTGGGGAAACTGGACAGCCACATGCAAAAGAATGAAAATAGACCATTATCTTACACCAGACACAAAAATTAACTCAAAATGGCTTAAAGACCTGAATGTAAGACATGAAACTCCTAGAAGAAAACATAGGCAGTAAGCTCTTTGACGTTGGTCTTAGCAGCATCTTTTTAAATATGTCTCATCAGGCAAGAGAAACAAAAGAAAAAATAAACAAATGGGACCATATCAAACTAAAAAACTTCTGCACAACAAAGAAAACTATCAACAAAATGAAAAGACAACCTAACAATTGCAAATCAAATATCTGATAAGGGGTTAATATCCAAAATATGTAAAGGCTCGTGCAACTCAACAACAAAAAACAAACAACTGGATTAAAACATGGGCAGAGGATCTGAACAGATATTTTTCCAAAGAAGACACAGAGATGACCAACAGGAGCATAAAAAGATATTCAACATCAATAATTATTAGGGAAATGCAAATCAAAACCACAATGAGATATCACCTCACACCCATCAGAATGGTTATTATTAAAAAGACAGGAAATAACAAGTGTTGGAGAGGATGTGGATAAAAAGGCACCCTCATATACTGCTGGTGGAAATGTAAATTGGTGCAGCCACCATGAAAAACAATATGGAGGTTCATCGAAAAATTAAAAATAGAAATACCATATCACCCAGCTATTCTACTACTTCTGGGTATTTATCCAAAGAACATGAAAAAACTAATTTAAAAAATATATGCACCCCTATGTTCATTACAGCATTATTCACAATAGCCAACACTTGGAAACAAAGTGACCATCAATGGATGAATAGATAAAGATGTAGTATATATGTATACAATGGAATACTGTTCAGCCATAAAAAAGATGAAATCTAGCCATTTGCGAAAACATGGATGGACCTTGAGGGTATTATGCTAAGTGAAATGAGTCAGACAGAGAAAGATAAATACCATATGATTTCACTCATATATAGAAGATAAACAAACAAACACGTAGATACAGAGAACCACTTGGTGGTTATCAGAGGGAAAGAGGGTGAGGGGAGAGTGAAAGGGGTAAAGGGGTACATTTGTAAGGTGACAGATGGCAACTGACTTCTGGTGGTGAGCACAATGCAGTCTACACAGAAGTCAAAATATAATGAAATACTTGAAATTTACACAATGTTATAAATCAATGTTGCCTGAATAAAATAAATAAATCAATGAGAAAAGATTCAGAGGATTATTGTGGGAACTGAATAAGAGGATATGTATTTATCATCCAAAACCATATTTCTTTTTATTTTTTTTCAACCTTTTATGTTTTATTTTAAAAGGTAAAGATCAGGGCCAGCCCTGCGGCCAAGTGGTTAAGTTTGTGTGCTTCACTTCAGCAGCCCAGGGTTTTGCTGGTTCGGATCCTGGGCACAGACCTAGCACCACTCATCAGGGAATGCTGAGGCAGCGTCCCACATAGCACAACTAGAGGGACTTGCAACTAGAAAATACAACTATGTACTGGGGGGCTCTGGGGAGAAGAAAAAGGGAAAAAAGTTTGGCAACAGATGTTAGCTCAGGTCCCAATCTTTAAAAAAAAAAAAAAAAGCAAAGACCTGGGAGCTAGCCTGATAGCCAACTGGTTAAGTTCGACATGCTCCACTTCGGTGGCTCTGGTTCAGTTCCAGGGTGCAGAACCACACCACTGGTCTGTCAGTAGCCATGCTCTGGTGGCAGCTCACAGAGAAGAGCCAGAAGAACGTACAACTATATACAACTATGTACTGGGGATGTGTGGGGAGAAAAAAAGAGGAAGATTGGCAACAGATGTTAGCTTAGGTGTTAAAGCTTAGGAAGAGGTTAAATCTTCCCCTTCAAAAAGATAAAAAATAAAGTTCTTGGTCTCTTTTAAAAAAATAGGATGTTTCTTCAATCAATAAACAGTTAAGGAAATATAGAATCCCTCAATTTAGTCACTATCTGGCAGGAGATACTGAAAAGTAAATATAAATTTAAAAAACAGTTATAATCTCATGGTAAGAGCAGGCACGAGTGCCTTGGGAGCCAGGATGAGGGTCACAAATCTTCAGGAACAGAGTGGGGAGTCAGAGAATATGTCAGAGGTCACGATGCTCAAGCTAAGGCTCAAGCGACAGGCGGGAAGCAGCTAAGCTGTGAGGGAGGGAGGGTCATTCAAGGCAGACAGAAGAGCCTGACAAGACAGCAAGGCATGTTCCACAACCTGCCACATTGAGGCTCACCCTGCTTTATTTTTCTCTATGGCACTCAGTGCCATCTGACATTTTGTACCTTTATTTACCTCTTGTCTGTCTCCCCAGCTAGAATATGAGCCCCCTGAAGGCAGAGACTTTGTTTTGTTGCCAGTTGTGTCCCAGTAACTAGACCGTGCTTAGCATATAGTAGGAATTAATAAATACTCCTGAATGCATGGATGTTGGAGAGGAGTGAAAAATGAAGCTGGACAGTCCAGCAAGGTCACTCCACAATCCAGAGGGCCTTATGTGCTATGCTAGCGAGTATGGACATGACCTTCGAGATCTAGCACAGGGTTTACAGACTGTCAGCCGAGGGGTCAAACACAGGAATGTTTTGCCTGACCTATACTGTGTTGTTTAAATTAGGATATTTTATTTTTTAAAAAATCTAGATTTCTGGCTTCCCTTAAAAAATGGGAGGGTGCAGTAATGAGGGCTGTAGTCTTGTAAGGCAAAGTCAGCGGGTGCCGATAGCAGGTGGTCCTCTCAATTGTCTTGCGTCAGGCCCTCCTTGCTCATATGTCACCTGTCTGATCCATCTGGATCAATGAGTTTGCAACCTCTAGCCTGGGATCACAATGTCTGGTTTAAAAATCCCACCCTGATAGCAAGTCTCCAAAATAATCTCCCAATGAACCATACCTCCCAGTATTTATGCACTCCCATGGTGGATCTGAGCTGGTCCTGTGTAACGAATAGAACGGGATGGACATGGCACTGGGTGACTTCTAGGGCCAGGACATAAGAAGCTAGTCATCACATCAGAAGTCTGACTACTCTGAGGCCTCCATGCTGTAAGGAAGCCCAAGCTAACAATAAGGAGAGGCCACAGAGACAGAAAGAGAGATGCCTGGGCAGTCCTCAAGGGCTCTAGCCAGCCCATCTGAGATGCTAGACATGTGAAAGCCACCTTTGACATCCAGGCCAGTTGCCATCTGAGTACAACCATATGCAATCATGCAGGAGACTCCAAGAGAGAACCATCCAGCTGCACCCATTCAACCACAGAGCCATGATAAATAACAAGAAATTGTTTTAAGCCAGTGTGTTTTGGGTGATGTGTTACACAGCAATAGATAACCAAAACACCTACATTACCATGTATTAAGAATGTGGCTTAGGCACAATATTCAGCATCTTTAAGCATCAACTTCCTCATATTTGAAATAAGGATAATAGTAGTGACTTAAGAGATTTTTGGAATTCAGATTAGATCACGAATGGAATGTACTTAGCCTTGAAGCTAGCACATGATAAGTGCTCAATGAATGTTAATCATTATTTTATTTTAGTTCTCATTAGTATTATTGTTGAAGTCTGTCTAGTGGGTAGCATCTCCTAAAACCAGCATGCCGAAAAGGGAGCAGAAGCAGTGATGGTACTGACAGACAGATCACGGTCAAGGAGGGTCAGCATGGTGTGTTTGTCTTGCTATCCCAAACTCTGGAGTGCTAGGCAATTGGCTATCTGCCTCATTTTGGTGTCTGTACTAAGGATTCTGGAAACTCCTATTAAGTTACAATTCATTAACTCATAACGCATTCAAAAATATTTATTGAGCACTGAATCTATATGTAAGGCATTGCTCTGGGTGCTGAGGATATAGCAATGAACAAATAGATAAAGATTCCTACGTTCATGAAGCTTCCATTCTAGTGCTGGAGAAGATATCAAACAAATAAGTAAATAAGTAAAATATGTAATATGGCAGATGGTGATAAGTACAACGGAAAAATAAATAAGTTAGGGTGATAATGAGGGTAGGGTGAAGGAAACTTGGTTTTAATTGCAAGTAAGTAGGTCAAGGAAGCTCTCCCTGAGTACAGTGGAAAGTGAAAGAGGTATCTTGGGTCAGGAGGGACCATCATACAGAAAGATCCAAACATAAGAAAGAGCTGGAGTCTCATGTTATTACATCTACTCATTATCAGTCACACTGATGGATATAGATGTTTTCTCCCAATGATTATGTAAGACAAATGTTATTCTACTTTATCCTTAATCTACTCAGTCACCTTTTTTCCTATTGTGCCATATTTCTCTTTAAGCTACTTTAACTTATTTTTGGAACAAGGCAAGATGATGTATTAGTCAGGTTAAGTTAGGCTAAGTGACAAACAATCCCAAAATCTCATTAGCTTAACACAACAATAGTGTATTTCTTGTTCATACAAAGTCCTTAGTGGCTGGGCTCCACAGTGTCTTCATTCAGGGACCCTGGTTAGCGGAGGCACCACCGTCTACATTGCCAATCCCTGTTGCAGGAAGAAGGAAAGACGGAAGATTGGCACCAGCTCTTAAATGTTGCTGCTGGAAGGGACATAAGTTATCACCTCTCTTACATTTCATTGGCCGGAGCAGGTCATGTGTAGCTCTGTGTGTGTGTGTCTGTGTGTGTATGTGATCGTCCTAAATGCCTAGAAGGAAAAGGAAATAGATATTGATGGATATTTTTTGTCTACCATAGATGGATAGAACAGAAATGATAGATGATAGTAAATGATAAATGATTGATTGATAGAAAGATAGATAAATATAGATAAAGTAGATAAAATAAAACTGAGGCTTAGAAATGGTAAGTAATTTGCCCAAGGTCAAACAGTTTGTAAGTAGCCAAGTCAAGATAAAAACCTAGATCTGTTTGGATTTCAAACTATTAATGACAGAGTACACAAAATCTATGGTGCTGAACACAGTTCTTCAAGATCAGGTCATATGTTAGCAACTGAACATGGCTTTCTGACTGGGTGTTAAGATTATCTCTGAATTTTGTTTTCATGAAGCACAATTTGAGAACCTCAGCTGTTTTTTCAGCAAATTTTAAAAGCTATCATTATTCAACTACCATAACAGAGGACCTCAGTCAGCTCAGCAGATCCTGCTGTTCCACGGGAACATAGTTTGAGAATCACTGTGATGAAAGCCTCACTCTGGGGTATTTTCTAAAACCAACAACCCTTTCTCTGATTCTCCAGACACCAACTTGGTGTTCAACAATTCAATTTTGGGCTGTCCCCATGGCCAAATGGTTAAGTTGGTGCACTCTGGCTCAGCAGCCCAGGATTTTGCCAGTTTGGATCCTGGGCGTGGTCCTAGCACCGCTCATCAAGCCATGCTGGGTTGGCATCCCACACAACAGAACTAGAAGGACCTACAACTAGAATATACAACTATGTACTTGGGGGCTTTGGGGAGAAAAAGAAGAAGAAAAACTTCAATTCAATTCTGACGATAACTTCCCAGAGTTAGCACAGACCCCTCAGCTTAAGGGCTTAGTCCCACAAGACTGCCCCCTGACTTCAGATGCCTGTTCAAAGTCCTGAGCCTCCTGTACTTCTAACTGACTGCCTATAAATCAGGGCTTCCTTGCCCTGTTGGGGCACACCACTCTCCTAGCTCCTTAATCTCTTTACCAACCTGTCATCTCTCCAGACTCTTTTGTTTAGGTGTTTTTATGGAGGTTTCATTACATAGACATGATAAAGTGAATCATTGGCCATTGGTGATTAACTCAATCTCCAGCCCTTCTCCTCTCCCCAGAGGTCAGAGTGGGGCTGAAAGTTCCAACCCCCTCATTACGCCTTGGTCTTTCTGGTGACCAGCCCCCATCCTGAAGCTATGTAGGGGCCCCCAGCCACCAGTAACCTCATTAGCACACAAAGATTCCTTAGGTTTAGGATAGGAGTGGCGTGCCAGGAACCCAGGACAAGACCAAACATTTATTTCTATATCACATTCATCATGCTCAGACTAATTTCATTCCAGAATATCCAAAATGTGCAGCTTTGAATGTGGAGACAATTTGTAACTTTCAAGCAGTAGAAACTAGATGGGGTGGGAGACAGCTGAGAGAAACCAATGTCCTCAATATTTCAAAAGTTGTTAAGTTGAATTGCTCCTGGATGTTACTGAAACTAGACATCACTTAAACTGGACGTCAGTACTGGAAAACTTCTACAATGATTTTCTATTAGGTGGTGTGTGCACGGTTTCTACAAAGTATGATATCCGTTGAGTTGTTGAGATGTGTACATGTATATATAATACGGATTTCAATCACTCTTCCATAAAGGTCTGAAAACTGGGAATTTTTCATGACTCATTTGGCAGTGAGCCCTAAATTGAATGCATTTGATGACAATATTTGACCTCAACTGCCATGAGGCTATTTAGATTCTTTATACAGAGTCTTTCTTCCCCAATAGTTTGACTATTCATATAACCAAAATCAAAATGTGAATTTTGATCAAATACTAGCTTGACCATGGAGAGCTTCCCCAGAGTGGAGGTGTTACATCTTAACAAGATACATATCGTGTTACATTTCTAAAAGAAAATATTTTTAAATTTTGAAACACATTTTACCCCACAGATTGGAATCAGCAATTGTGACCTAGATTATCACCTTTCCTGGTGATCAAACTGTCCAGGCATGTCACCCATGGCACCAGTTTAGAGCCAGCCTTCTCCCCTTGGCAGGGATGTCTTTTCTTACTTCCCCAGGCTGAGATGAGATACAACTATTCTGCCTTGTCGCTGGTGTCCTTATCTTGTCTTTGTTTATCTTCCTCTAGAAAAAAAAGTCCCTAGGGTTTCGTGATGCATTTTTGCAAGCTTTGCCTCACAGTTTTCTCTTTCTTCTGATAGTTATACTTATTTGCCACGCTCTTCTGTGTTCACGCATAAAACCTCCCCCTTCTGTACAGGTTCTGTTTGTATCTGAACCAGAGGAGAAATAGGGGCCTCTGTAGATGTTGTCTTCCCATTTCTTCCTCATTAGGATAATTTGTGACGTATTGCCAGAGTTTTGAAAGCAGCCCGATGGAAAGTGTTCTGATGTGATCATTTGTCCTTCAGATCTGTCTTTAGGGAAATGTGATGCCACATTGAAGGGAGGCTCCACCAGCTTTTTTCCTCCCACCACCAACTCCCATCCAAAAAGGAAGGAAGGACTTAAAACACATTGTATTAACCTCAGGGTTTTAAACCTGTTTGGGATTGACAGAGCCCTTTGCAAAACTGTTGAAAGTCAAAGACCCCAGACAAATAAGAGTAAACTCAAAATTTGCATAGACTTTCAAGTTTCTCAGACACCCTATATGGAGCCCGGATTAAGAACTCCTGTCCTAGACTAGTGGTTCTCAAAGGCTAGGGGCCCTGGGAGGTCCATTGGATCCTTGGGCAGCAGGCTCACACTTGACACAACTCTCCCCTCCAACTCTGAGATGCACATGTGGCATCACCATCTGAGAAACCTTTTGCATAATGGGAAATGGACTCCACATGTGGCCTCAGTCATGAGTTACTCAAGGAGAATAATTTCTCCAGGTGGGTTACCTCTTTGCTGTGAAAGTTTTTTCCTGTAAGGGAAAGTCATAATGGAAGGGGAAGATTTGCCTGAGATAAATACCTATTAGGATTGATTTTGTCCTTGAGCCAGACTTCTGAACTCAATCTCCCTCGTCATTTGTATCTTTAGTTTCTTCCATGCTGATTACTATTTAAAAACTAAATTTTTCTCTTATATTAACTTTGTGATTTTTTTCTATGTCCTCTGTGGAGAAAGACAATGAAGAAAATGAGGAAGTGACTCACTTTTCCCCACCGTTTGCCCAAAAGGGGTTAAAAATTCCCAGGGTGCCCATAGATTTTAGAAACAGAAGTTAATTTATTTGATTAGCCCAGAATAGAACCAACAAGGACCCCTAAGGATCCATAATCAAAGCCAAAGACTACTTCCTTGATCCCAGCCTGCCATCATCTCAAACATAAGCCTGTGGTCACAACAGGGCTACATAGTAGTTTGGAGGCCCCTCACCTACTAATTAATCTCCATGAGTAGAAAAGCTCATGACAGTGGCTCGCAATGGCATCTTCATATGATGCGAGAAAGCCAAGAGAAGATACAAGAATCTAGTGACCTTTGCCCTGGGAAAGAAATTGAAATCCATCTGGTCAATAACCAGTTATGGCTATGAAGCTTATTGTACTTTATGCCTTTGGGCTTTTTAGGGCTGTTTCTGGATGAAATGCCCTCTTGATGCCCACTCCGAACTCCTACCCTCCCCGACAATGCCCATCACCACTGCTTCCAGTGCCTGGTAAACTCCACTCATTCTCCAGGACACAGCTCGAAAGGCAATGACTGTGAAATCTGCCTTGCCAGGCAAAATTACACCCTCCTTGTTCCTATAGCTTTTCATCAGACCATTCCTGGGGCAATTATACATGACATTATATGAATGGTCATTTGTCTGCTCTTCTTTATCTACCCCTGCTCACTAGACTACAAGGTTCCTGAGATGGGGGACTGTTTTTCCCACATAACGTAACACTTAAAACAGCTCTGCCTGAAGCATCTGCACTTGTTTTTCAGGAGGCTTCATAACTGCAAAGTAATCTAGATGAAGATGTTTCAGAAGAGACTTTAATGAGGAATACATTAGTCATGACTTTTAGCTGAACTACACATACCTTTAGGCATTATTCCAGAACTTCAATCTCACAAGAACCTCACAGTTCTAGTAAGGAGGAGTGGATGTGGACCTATAAGCAAATTGTTGTCATCATAACATTATGATTAAATGTTAGAATAGAGGTGTGTGTGGAGAGATGAAGATGGTTAGAACATTTTTTTCTAGATGTGCATTTAGAAAGTCTTTGTCTGAAAGTTATGGTGTTTTTTCTCTTGGAAGGCACAAGCACATGCCAAGCATGTGTGTGGGTGCCGCACGCCCAGGTAGACTTGTCCAAGCTGTGCCCACGGGAGATGGGAGCAGGCCCAGACGGAGGCAGCGGGGTAGGTGGGCCTGACCTTCTCTTCTTCTCAGCCCACACCATGAAAGAAAATGGGAGAAGACTTGACACAACCCTGCAGCACCTGGACTGGGCCTGCTGGACCCCTCAACCCCTTATGAGGATTTTAAAGGACTGGGTTGTGCTACTCAGGAAAAGTTTTGAAATGGGTCAGGCAATAAAAGACCTTCTGTTAGGCCCTTTTTGAACTGAGAGCAATAAATCAGTTGCTAACAGTTACTAGATTCCACAGAGAAAGAGCCCTAGGACCTATAAAACGTGTGATGAAAGAAAGCAGATTATAGATTTGGGGGAAATTAGCTCACCTAATTGCCAGTGGAAGTTGGTGCGTCTGTAGTTCCTCTTATTGGAAGTATGAACTATGTTAGCAATTAATGTTTCTCAGTGAAAATCTTGACGCCAGGAAATCATTTCCTTAAATTTCATTTGCTGGATTATCTTTTAGTTATGTGACCCTTCTTTCATAAACGTTAGAGAATGGAAATGCAAACCCACAGTCACTTTTCAAGAGGGATGTGCTATTTCCTTGTCATAAACAACAGTTTGTGGATCAGTTTACAGAATCACCATAGGATTGACTAAAGGTGACCTCGTTAGTGCCAGGCTCAGACTCTCACTCCTGATAATACACAAGAGGCTTCCTAATCTTTACAACCGAATAGCCAGGAGGGATGGCCCTACGCTGGTCTCTCCTCTAGTGAAACATAAATACTCTAAAATGCCCAGTTTTATTTATTTGATGTAACTATAATTAGGTGAAAAGTAGTGTGACAGAGCTAGGCTGGGATAGGCAATACAGCCCTGTGGCAAATATTTCAGGTATTTCTGAGCAGCTTGACAAGCTCAGTGACTCTGGGATACCTAGGGACACGCCGATCAGAGCTAATGAAGCCCGGGTGGGGCTCGTGCCATGCATGTGAAGGGTGCTCTGGGCTGCAGGGGGGAGATCAGAGACTCTTGGGGGAAAAGGAGAGCCACAGTTTCCGTTCTCTGCTGTGCTGGTAGTTGTTATTTTTAAGTAAAGCCGCTTTGATGTGATGAACATTAGCATTTCATGCTCCCTCAAATCAATATTCTTTTTCATGTGGGGATTTTGAGTCATTTTTGTATTTCCTCTTTTAAAGTTCCATAAACCCCATAAATAAGAATTCTGATTGCCTACTCCTGGGGGAGCAGACTTTTCTTTACCGTTGACATAAATACTGTACATTTCTCCTCTTTGCTGCCTGGTTCTTAGAACTGGACTGTGCGGACTTCCTGACCCCTTACGGTTTCAGGGCTGTGGCAGTCTCTGCCGTGTCAATACAGTTCATTAAATACTTATTTCACCTCGTTGAACAAAATACTGCTTTGAAAGAAGGACTCCTATATTTTCATCTGGTAACTCTATGCTACCTGCCTTCTTGGCACATTTTTTTGGAAATCGCATCTTTTCTCTTAATGATTTTACTTCAGGCTCCCAATTTCATGGACCAATTCAAATTTTTTACTATTTTTCCATTAAGAAATTTGGTACTCAGAATCTGTTCAAAGAGCATTGTGAGAGTTCCTCCCCTCAAGCACTAGTGGAAAATGTAATTTTGGAACTTTCCTGATAACTAACTTTTTTAAAAAGTAGTACTGAGAGAACAGATGCTAAGTGCAACATTCTGTCCCAAATAGGTGTCGAGAGTATAAAGTTAATGCATTTCAGAGTCCTCCGCCTCACCAGGCTGTGACTACCAAATAAGGACTTTACGGGATGAGTTCCACCGGCCTAATGCCAGAAGGTGGTGCTTCTGCAAATGGTCCCCGCCTGCTCCTGAGCTTCTCAGAGGGCTCTCTCTCTGTCGGGCATTCTTGGTAAGCATCCCTCATGTCTCCACCAGGAGGCATTACAGCCTGGTGGTTAGGAGCTTAGGCATTGAAGTCTCACAGCCAGCCAGGTTCGAATCCCTGCTCTTCCACTTACTTACTTTGTGCCCTCTCTGTGTTTCAGTTTATTCGTCTTAAGCCTGGGACAATACCAGCACTTACATATGTAGATCGCTAAATAAGAGTATACCCTGTAGAGTGATTTAGCATAGGCTTGGCACATAGTAAGCATTATTCTATTAGATGGGAGGCTTTTGGCAATAAGTAACTCAAAAACTCACTGAGAATGGCTTACATATAAGAAGGATTTATTATTTCATTTAACAGGGAGTTCCTGTGGGGTGGCTCTGGGATGGGTTGGTTCAGTGACTTAGAGTGATGTCCTGAACAACTTCTTTTCCCACTCCGTCATCTTTACCATGCCAGCTTTTCCTCATATGGACTCCCATTATGTGAGAGATTTACATACATCATCCAGGCAAGAAGTGGTCCAGAGGGGAAATGCCCATCTCTTACTATAATTTGCTTTTTAACAGAAAAGAAAGTTTTCTCAGAAGCCCCTCTCTCATCAGATTTCTCTTCATTTGCCACTGGCCAGAATTTTGCCACATATCCATGCCTAAACCAATCACTGGTAAGAAGAATGGATTTACCATGATTGACTTAACCTACCCAAGACTTACCCCTGATCTAGGAATAAGACCGCCTCCCCCAGGAGTGCGTGCTCCCTGGAGTTAGCGAGAGAAGGAGCACAATAGGCCTGTGCCTGAAGTAGAAAATTAAAAAGTTGAGAGACTGCCTTGCGAACTACTCTGACGGTGTGCTACCATGTTGGGATTGGGCAGCATTCCCAGAATTTGTGGCCAAGGATGCATGTTTTCTGTAGACAAAAGATGGGCCACACAGGAGAGCCACCTGGCACGGGTTGGACTGAGTGTTCTCTATTAGGAATGGAGGAAATGCCTGAAGGAGCAGCAGAAAGAAGCTAGAAGTATTGCTCGATTCCTAGGAGCTGGGAAAGGAATAACTGATAACTCAGAGACTAGCATCTCTTCCATATCAAGGGAACACAAGGGAGAAAACCCCAGCAAGGGATTCCTCCAAAATACCCCCCGAGAGTGTCGACGAGGGGAAAGGTCATCTTTAAATGCCTGCCAGATGCAGAGTCTGAAGCCATCAACAGTACCAGTCCAGTAAGAGTTTTCTTGCTCCCTCTACCTCTCCTTTCCTTCGTTCCAATGCTGGAGGTGCCTGAAACTTCAGTTAGCAAGCTGAGGGGGACGGACGGAGTGGAAAAAGGAGACAGAAGACGCCAGCTATGCTCCTTTCACACAGGCTTCTCACCTACCTCATGTCTTACCTGGGAGCAGGAGAGTAGCTCTAAATTTGAATGAAATTGGAAGCTTTGCCTATGATATGGGACTGGGCATTCTAAACGGTAATTTGAGACTGCCTTTTGTAATTTAAAGTGCCCAGAGAAATGATGAGATCTGTCTAATTTTTTATCTAGGATCAAGGACAGAGTTAGCCTCACCAAACAGGTAAACGAAATTGTTGCTTTTAGGATTACATCTGTTTCCGCTTGTTAAATATATTAAACTTAATAATTCACAACTTTTGTAAGAAATGTCAGCTCAATACTTCTCTACAGGCCCAGACCTTTCCTTAGACCCCTTGAAATGGCCAGTGCGCCATTACCCCCAGAAATACACTAGGTGTCCTTCTGTGAGGGTTGGCAGTAACTCCTTAGGAGTCATGTAGGTAAGCGGCCTCTGGCTGTTAATCTCAGAGGCAGCATCTCCCAATATTTCACTAAAATGCCTGTAAAGCTATAGGAGAAGCTAAATATATGTCTATTTTACATAAATTGTGTCATTTTATAAATTATATCATTAAATGTATTGTTATAAAATATATTTAAATAAAATTTCTATCTTTGCTTCATACTTTCAAAAACTCATTGGGAGACATATTGAGAGTGGGGAAGCCCCACTCACAATAGCAACAATAACAACAAAACTCTAAGCAGTAAACTTAATACAAATTACAGGATTTCTATGAAGAGAATTACACCACCAAGAAGACTTGAATAAGTGGAGATGTACTATATTCCTGGATAGGAAAACTCAATATTGTAAAATCAACATTTCTCTACAGATTAATTCATTGATTTAATAAAATTATAAACAAAAGTTCAAAGGGAAATTTGAGGAATTTGACAAAGTAATTCTTAACATATTCACTCAGATATAGAAAACTACTATGAACGTTTTTAAAGAGATAAATGTGATAATGAAAACAAATCATTGGCTCAGCAAAAGACAGAAACATCAATGGAATTGATCCTCACTTGAGTTCTGGCTGGACTAATAATAAACCTGATACAAGACCAGATTAACAGGAGCAAAAACCAATTTAATACGTGCACATGGGATATCATGTTAATGATGCTTCAAGAGTGAGCAAAGCAGGCAGTTTATATATCTCTATACAAAGAAACAATAAATTTGTGAGGAAATGACAGGACAAAGAAACTTAGATTTGGGGTACTTAATTAATGAGGAATTTAAACAGTTTAGGCTGGAGGTAGTAAATTACTAAAAGTAACAAGGTTTGTTTATACAGGCTTCTTGGCCTTGAATTCCTTAGCTCTGTTGGTTAAGGATGTTTCTGTTTCCTGGTGCAGGTAGGGTGACTTTCACATGGGAGATTTCTTTCCTGCTTTGACGGGGAACAGAGGGTGGAGAGTCAAAACTTTAAGTCAAAACAAGTAACTTTAATTCAAAATAATCAATACGCTATTGTGGAATATTTTAGGGTGGCCAGCCCTGGGCTCCAACAGAATGGAGTAGAAAATCCTGGAACCGAGTCATAAAAACAGGAGTACTCAGCACAGGAAGTGGGTGAATATGGACTAGAGATGGTAGAATTGAGCCTTGGGGCAATCTAGCAATGAGAGGACAAGAGAGGAGAAGAGCAAGAAACCAAAAAGGAGTGGCCATTGTTGTAGAAGGGAAACTGCAGTGCCCCCTGAAGACGAGTAAAGAAAGTGTTGCAGGAAGGGAGTGATCAACTGAGTTAAATGCTGCTGATGGGTCGAATAAGATGAGAACTGAGGATTGTTCACTGGTTTTAGCAATGTGAGATCACTGATGCTCACAACAAGGGCAGTTTTCAGTAGAGTAATGAGGTCGATAGTCTGAGTGGATTGAGTTCAAGCAAGAACAGTGAGAAATTGATGATGGTGAGGGTAGACATCTCTTTCAAGTTTCGCTGTAAAGCAGAGAAGAGAAATAGGCAGCAGCTGGAGCGAGAAGTGGGGCCAAGAAGGTTAATAACAGGAGGGAGTAACAGTATGTTAGTATGTTGATAAGAGTGATCTATTTGAAAGGGGAAAAAAACAATGGTGCAGAACAGAAAAAAATGAAGCAATGTCCTCAGAAAGGTTAAATTAGGCATGAAATCCAGTCCACCAACAGAGCACTGGCTTTAAGGAGGAGACAGTTCATCTAAACTAACAGGAGGAAAGACAGGTCACATGGATACTGAGATGGGAGCTTGTGAGAAGGTCTTTGATTACTTCTATACGTTCTCAGTGAAATAAGAAGGTCATCAGCTAAGAGTAAGGACGTGAGAGATGGCATTTTGAGAAGAAAGTTTGAAATAGTTGAGGAGAATCAAGAAACGAACAGGAAAACGTACTATGATTGCCTGCAGCAGTAAGGGACCTACTTGAGATCAATAATCAGGAACTGAAATGAGAACGGTCATGGCGATGCTCCCTGGTCTGCTGTAGGATGCAAATGTGCAGTAGGCAGAGAATTGAATTTAACCAGTGTTGCGCTTTTGCCTAGCTAGTACATCAAGGCAAGAGAAGGGCAAGGAAGTTGAAGGTGTATGCCAAGGAGCAATTTTAAGGATTGACCACAGAATTCAAGCTAGGTGAGAAGCGGAGTAAAGACTTCAAGGGAGTGAGGGACAGAGCAAAAGTGGTACAACCAATGGACTGTAGGATTGAGTGAGATCAAAGAATTGTTAGAGTTAGGGTGTGAGGGGGCATGAGCTAGAAAAATGGGAGTTGGTGGCCAGAACTGGATGCTTAAAATTGATATTAAGGATTACAGATATTAGCAATGACAAAAACTAGGATTCAATCATGGGAGTAAGTGGCTGATACATACTGAAGAACAAGATCCCTGGAGAAGAGATGGAAGTTAACAGAGAAACTAGAAAAAATAATGTAAGGTAGACATTGAAATCATTAAGAATTATGACATAAGCAGTACTGGATTGACAGTGATCCCAAGAATGAAGATGAGAGGGCTGAGAGAAAACAGGGGTTCATTTGGAACAAGGAGAAATAGTGGATGGATAAGTTGTCGATACAAGATTCAAAGTGAGGAATTTTAGGGCACTGTAGGTTACGGAGACCATGTTGTCTATCTCCAGGCCTACCGGTCTAACTGGTGTGGAAGAAAAAAGCGACCTCCTAAAAAGTTCAAGACAAGTAGTTTCAACTAGAACAAGGAAGTGAAAGGAAGGCTAAGAGAAGTTACAGATCTAGAGAATTTTACTGATGATAGGTTTTGAGTTCCTGAGGGCACAGTGGACGTGTTTTAGGAGTTGGTGAGGGAATATGGATCCAGAAAGAAGGATGGGAAGAGCCAAACAGGGCTTCTTGTGCTGATAAAATTAACGGAAATCAAGGGCATAGGAAATTTGCCTTAATGGTTTTAAGGCAGAAAGTTGTGACAAGACCTCACATTGAGGAGTAGAAAGGGGTTGCAAGGTCTTTCTGGGAGCCCTACAGAGTTCTGGAGTGGCTTATTGACCCTTGTGATGGAAGCACTGAGGGATGGTCTTACTCAGAGTGCATTGGGCTCAAAACTCCCTGCTCACCTTGCTAACAGCGGTGTAGACTGAGGCTGGAGATGACAGTCTTACATCAAACATGAGCTCCTTTCTTGACCCCTGTTGGTAGATGCTCAGAGACCAGGGATAAGATCGAACTCTGAGCATCCAAACGTTAACAGCTAACATTGTGTGCTCTATGCTGGGCACATGATAGTTTTACATGTATTAGCATACTTGATCCTCACGATGATACTTCCAAGTAGGTACTAATATTCCTATCTGAGGTGAGAAATCTGAGGCTTAGTAAGACTGACTGTGATTTGTCCAGTGCCACACTCAGTAAGAGGCAGACAGCAAACATGAACCCAGGCAGTCTGACTTGAAAACCCCTGCTCTTAAATCGTATAGTACACCACCTACCTGGGGAATTATTTTAAACCATCGTGGGTTTAAAACTTTTTACCCCTATTCACTTAAAAATCACAAATGCTTATGCTAGCTCAAATAGACATTTATTTTATGAGTGTTTTAACAGAATGCATTTGCTTGGATTTTAAAAGCTGATTTGTTAAAAAAACAGAACACAAAGTTCATAGTCAGGGTGTGTGACCTTACAATCACAAGTGATGAACTCTGTTGTAAACAAATATTCTAAAGATTCATTTTGAAAATAATGAATTAATGTGGAGTATAATGTGGAGGTCATGAAGACATGTTCCAACAGGATATTTTTGGAAATGTCCTAATGTGTTAGAGATGAACACTTGTGGATTAGGATAAAATTTACAGTGACAGTATCAACCCATCACAAAAAAGCTCTTAGTGCCCACTTTGGTAGCCCGTAGACTAAAACTGTCACGATACAGAGAAAGTAAGGATGGCTCTTACAAACAGTAGACATGCAAAGTCATAAAGCAATTTGAATTCTTTTAAAGAACCTAGATAAATAATATAACCATATGTTGTACTGATTGTCTTGACTTGACCTTGAACCAAAAAAAAAACTGTATGCATGAGGACAACTGGAGAAATCTGACAATGGATTGTGTATTAGATATTACGGAATTATTACCGCTCTTAGGTATCATACTAGTATTGTGGTCATGAAGGTGAACATCATTCTTCTTAGAAAACACATGCTTAAGTATTTAGGGGTGTCCCAAATAACTTTCAGATGGTTCACAAAAAAAACAGTGTTTATTGTGTGTGTGTGTGTCAACATATATACAGAAAACCTAAAAATGTTAACTGTTGAATCTGGGTAAAGGTTCATGAGCGTTCAACATTTCTATGGATTTGAAATTTTTCAAATTAAGAAGGTGGGTAAAATCACGAGGTTTTTGTCGTTCCATGAAATGGAGAGTTAAAAGCAGTATTTCTAAATTGACACGTTACTTAATATACTATGATCTTAAATAGATTTGTTCAACTGGGTTAACAAATGTTTACATCTATTTCATCTTCATGCCTACAAGTTTATACATTTATACTGGGGACACATCTCAAACTGGAAAATTAATAAGTGGCAAAATAAGCACAGTAATTGGAGACACAGAGTTGAAAACAGTTGCTGCTGGGGAGCAAGAACTCCAGGGGGTTGGGGGGGCGGGCTGTGTAGCAGGAGAGGAGAGAGAATGGCTGTTTTTCGGTACAACCTCGTACAACCACTTAATTCCTCAAATTATATGTATGTGTAACGATATTTTTAAAGATGCAATTAAAAGAACTGTTTTACTTTGTACCCTTGCTCTCACTGATCTCTCTGTTTCCTCTTACTTCATACTGTTTTAATGCTTTACTTAACATTACAAGAAGAAACAAAATGAGGCTATCCAGGAACAGTGCAAGCCTATTAACTATATGTAGCTTTGCTGCTCACCAGGCGCAAGTCCACTACTGACAAGAATTGTCACTTTCTTTTCCTCACGTAGGTATAATCTCAGAGGAAAAACAGATCCCAAATTGTAAAATGTTATGCTCTATTTAGATATGGAAAAAATTAAAAATTAGTAGCCTTAAATATGGCACCTAAAAGAGAAAAGCACACACACGTTATTCTACTAAATATTCGAAACTCTCATTTTAGTGTCTGAAATGGTAAAATTATGATTGTATAGGGGACAAAACGTTTATGTGAAAGTTTGTAGTTAGCTAAAATGTGACCAATTATTTAATGGGATGCTGCTGCAAATGGCAAAAATTTAAATCTACGTTCAGAGTAACAAGTTTGTAAGTTCTCTTTCAAAGAACAGAAAAGCCAGTAATTAATAAAGACAAGTGTTCAGATTTATTTGGAAATTCACAGTTTCTAATGGCACTACAGCTCCGTAGTTACATACTGAAAGTCGTCTTTCCACAACACTGGATGCTGCACACAGATGGTGTAACTTCCCGCTCAACCTCTGCTCTCATCTGGACCTCTTTTCAATGGGTTTCTATACAATCAGGCCCTCTTGCTCTCAATGGCTAATTGTACAGACTGGAAAAAAAATTAATCATCTAAAACATACTGTTAACTGAAAGCAGCAACTTAAACAAACAGAAAAGGCTTTAAATAAATCACATTACAAACAATACCTCCAGAAAGGTATTAGACAAGTTTAAAAACAATTACTAAAAGTGCTCAATAAGTTATAACGTAAATCTTATAATACAAAATGGTCAATTCTCTCCCTTTCAAAAAGAAACTTTCCACTTTCACTCATTACTGTACAAAGACATACTAAGAAATCATTTTATTCAAACATAGTTGCTGCCAATTATTTTAAAAGAAAAAAAGACAAAATGAGACAGACACATTGACATCACACATGTACACCTTTGCACATGTGTAGCCAACACAAAGCAAACATTGAGGAATAATAATCCCTTTAGACTTGACCAGTTAGACAAGGCCTGACAAACTCACTAGCTGGTTCTATGCATATGTACGTAGGCAGTGATTATATCATATGAGACCCAGACCACCGTGACAAACCCTCAAATTTTTCATAGTAACAGAAAACAATTATCTAAAATCTGGAGGATTAGCACTTATTATGAATGTCTGAAATGTAATGTAGCTAAAGAAAACCTTTACTAGTGATTAAATGTGTCTAAAAGGTGAATTTATCAAAAATTTATTTGTAAATACCAGTCACTTGCAAGAAAAGATCCTGTAGTTCTTTTCTCATTGAGTTAGTAACTAAAGAAAACTAGAGTGAATAAGTTATATGAAAATAACATTAATAGTGTCACCACTTACCTAAAAGAATAGATTTTAAAATTCCAGCAAGTGTTTGTTTCAAGTGAGTTTGCTAAACAGAGGTCTGGTGGGCAAGTCTTTAGGACCCTTACATTGTCTGACCCACATTACTGAACATCAGGCACAGATCACCTTAAAGCCTTGTAGTGTTTGCAGCTTCAAAAACTAACAAAGTTTATAAAAGAAATCAAATGACAGAAAAAGTTCCCCATCCTCTTCCAGTGGCATTATAAATAGACAAAAGGCACATAAATATGGGAAGGTGCGAGAAACAGGAACAAAGCTAAAGGAAGAGGTTTAGCCTTTCATTCCTATCCCACCCCAGGAACCGGGCTTCCAAATTACTTTTGTCCCAGTGATTAATCTGTGAAAAACATCTTTATAAAATGTCTACCATTGGCCTCGTAGGAAGTGATCAGTCTTGTAAAACTGCAGCTTATTAACCAAGATTGACACAATCCCACCTACTTTTTAAAAAGGCAGGAACCATAATTTCTGAATACTTTTTCCATTAATATTTTCTCCCTCCCCCAAACCCTTCAAATACCACAGACTGTTCTTCAGAGAACAACATAAAAGTCCCCGGTACGAAAAGGTTGATTAATTTCAGATATGTCCCGATACCGCTGTAACACCAAATGTTCCCACGGTGATCTCTTTGTTTCCTTTGATTATGTCATGCAGGCTCGGCAATGATCCTGACTTAGTCTGTATTAGAGTTTTTATCAATTTCCCTTGGTCTTGGACTTTAGATCGCCGTCGTTTTAAAGCCCTCTTCTCAGTTTTTGTCTTTTGAGACTGTCCATTGCACAGACTTGTGCAAGCTGAAATGCCACAAAAATAAGACTCTTCTGACTGTGATGAAGTTTCTGAGCTTCCTTCCGATGGAGGACCCTTATAGGAAGAGTGATAAACCTCTCCCATATTAGAAAAGTCTCTCTGGTTCGTAAAGGGCTTCCTTCCTCTTATGTCTCCATTGGCTATGGGGTGCAATCGATCTGCTGGCTTTATGGTCTCAATTTTTTCAGTTTTGTACTTGCAGCGTTTCTTCTATCACACAAGTAAAAGAAAGGGTGGAAATTAGACCTCCGGTAGTTACTTAAGCAAACATCTAGAGAGCTGAGCTAATGGAGGAAAGTGCCACCTCCTGGCGACAAGTTACACAGTATTAGGAACAGCATAACACACTGTTATGTTCTGTGTAGACACCATCATTACCCTCCGATTTTGTAAACACTACTCAATCAAAACGCTTTACTTATCTGCCACCTCTGAACACAGATTTAAGCGTGATAACTAACATCTGAATACCTATCATGTGCCAGATACTACACTAGTTCCTTTCATGTGTATCTTACTTGCTAACTCTGAAAGGTGAGTATTTTATCCCTGGTTACTAAATGAGAAAGCCAAGGTTCACAGGTTTGGTTCCCTGCGCAAGTTACAATGTAGCGAAGTGGCCAAGTTGGGATGGAATCCTGGGCTACCTGACTCTAAAGCCCAAGTTCTTTCACCGAGAGACAATTACCTTTAATCAAAATGAGCACAACTTACTCTGAGAGGCAAAATGGAAAAGGCACAGACTTTGTAATCAGAAAAACCTAAGTACATTCTGCCCTTTGCCACCTATTTAACGGGTCATTTAAAGAAGACACAAACTCTCTGAGTTTCCGTTTTCTCACTTAAAAAATGGGGATAACATCCTCTTCAGGTTGTTGTGAAGATCACAGAAATAGTGCACACACTGTGCCTGACATGCACTGATGATAAATAATGACTATCAGCCAGGGATCAGCAAGCTGCTTCTGTAAAGGGTCAGACAGTAAATATTTTAGGCTTCACAGGCCACATACTGCCTCTCTTGTATATTCTTTTTTATTTTACAACTCTTTAAAAATGGCCCATACAAAACAGGCCATACAAAATGGCCTGTTTAAAAACAGGCCCATACAAAAGAGGTCTGTGGCCTCTTTTTCATAGTTTGCTGACTCCTGTAAACATTTACTTATATCATTACCATGACTGAAAATAAACAGTAAGTTTAAGGATCGCCTGAAGGTTTTATTAAACCTTTCAACCTATTTCTTCATGTACTACCACATAACACACCAATACACTTAAAAAGAAACAAAATATTACCTTTTTTTCTGGAGAGAACTTGAGGGGTTCTACGATGTACAAATCATTTGGGTCTACTATAAAGTAAGAAAAAATAAAAAGCAGATGTAAAATGTAAAGTAGATTATGCTATGATTAAACACTACAAAATATCATATTATCCCTTAGTGATTATCTTCCTAATAGAACCAATGAATTTATATTTACACCAGGTTAACCATATATTTATACATTATTAAATTAGTAAGCCAAAGGCAGCAAGGTGGGAGATGGTACTATTCTTATCTTGGGCTCGATTGGTCACCTTCAAATAACTTCCCTAAGTTTTTATCTAACAGGTGGCTACCAGCCAAAACAGCAAGGATCCTACTTTGGGCCCAGCCCTACCCTCTTACCTGATGAGAAATAACATTATGGGTTAGGTTAATACCAAATCTACAGATGGTATGAATATTTCCCTAAAAGACTAAACTCTACACTGTGTTGTAAACGTGGGTTAATAATGTGCAACCAGCTGTTGTGACCACGTCTGAAAGCCAGTTAGAGGAACATACACACAAACAGAGGTCGAAGAAATTTTTTCCAATTGTTTTTTACTACGATTTACTATGATCAAAGCTATGAACTCCAAAATCAAAAAACCACTTGAACATGCAATATAAATGACAAAGTAATAATGAATCAACACTTCTGGCACGGTGAGTAAATTAGAAATATTAGTTTTAGGTTTCTAAGATTGCATTACTTTAAATACATTCAAAACAGCCCTATGCCACCCCTATACTGACAAGGTAAATATAAAAGGGGAGCTATGAGACTTTAGTCCTATTCAATCCATTAAAAATAAAGGATTTATGGTCTTGACAGAGGCAAAAGTTTTTAAGTAGTAACTTCACTATAAAACTTCATACACTGGAAATTTACTAACAACATGATTCAATTAATTACAATTTTTTACATTATGTCCTAGAAATTTGTCAAGAAAGCCATCAAATACATAAAAATATCCAAACATTCCTTTAAATAGTCATTTCTATGAGATTACTAATCTCACTCACTGCTTTCAAAAAACATGAAATCTACTTCTGGGAATAGTGGTTAATATTATTCAGATCAACTTCTCCACTGAAAGCAACTAAATACAATGGTTTTTTTTTTTTTTTTTAATCACTAAAAACACTGAAGATCTGCCAAGATTAAGTAAGCAATCTCTAAGCCAAAACTGAAGGAAAAGTATGAATCCAGACAGTCAAGTGGAACACAGAAGTCATTTTTGTCCTGAGAGCATTTGTCAATTCAGGAATATGTGATGTTTAGTTCTGATTGTATCATAAGGGAATGGATCAAAAGTCAAACCTCAAGGCCCATCCAAAGTACTAGTCTAATAAGATACCCTCTCTCTCCACACAGTAAGCTGGGACTCCAGAGGTCTATATCCTCAGGGAAAGAACGAACCCATGCAGGGACTTACAGTCCAAATTCCCATCACCAGGTGGTCCAACAGACCTCAAGCCATGAATGTAAAGTATTTCTGAGTGTCAAGCACACACAAATATTCTCTGGAATAAGGACCTACATTCTAGCCCCTAAAATGATCTCTACAAAAAAGTTTTCAAAGAGAAGGCCTAGCACACAAAGGTAACCAAAATAACCTACAAATGAACTATTTGAGTAAAACAATATTGCAGTATATAAAATCAATATAAAAACCTAGGGACTTCCAGTTTCCAGTTTGGCATGAAAAAAGCTGTCCTAACAAGTGAAAAACTAAACAAACCGAAAATCAACTGTTCTTAGGTCAGAAAAATGAGGTCACAAGGCAAACTGCTGTCCCCAGACCTGGAGACAAGCAGGCAGACATTGTGAATCATTAGCTGGGCACAACCCTCTGCGGGAACCAGTGACTGGGTACGAAAACCTAAACTGTAACTGACAAACTGCTGGACACTGAGTGTGGACACGCTGTGAGTAAAAACTCCAAGGGGAACCCAGTCATAAGGGGGCCCCACACTTTGTTGAGTTTTACCTGCAGGAGATCCACCAGGCCCTCACCATTTTGAAATACTCCAGAGCATTCTGTTCTTCTTAACAAGGCCCACCTTTAGGAGAAAGTATTTTACCAGACTCTAACCTGCTGGGGATTTACTGGAGCCTAACCTGCGTGGGAAGGGGAAACCTGAGAGGCACTGGTGAAGTTCACAGTCAGGGACACAAGTCCACCAGTGGACTGAGACCTAATCATAGGACAATAAACACTTTCTCTACCACCACACCTCACCACCACATCACTAAAGATCTGTTTACCGCAGTTCTTTTTACCGAATAAGTCATGTCCCCCCTTCAACAAAAAAATTACAAGGCATAAAAACAGGCAAAAAACACAGTTTGAAGAGATTAAACAAGCATTAGAACTAGAGTTAGATATGGCAGGAATGTTGGAATTATCAGACCAGGAATTTTTAAAAACTATGATTAATATGCTAAGGGCTTTAATGGAGAAAGCAGACAATATGCAAGAACAGATGGACAATGTTAGCAAAGAAATTCTAAAAAAGTACCAAAAAGAAATTCTAGAGACACCTTTGATAAGTTCATTAGTAGACTGGACAGAGCTGAGAAAGAATCACTAGGCTTGAGGATACAACAATACAAACTAAAAAGCAAAGAGAAAAAAGATGGGAAACCACAACAACCCAGAACAGAATGTCCAAAACCACAGAATGACTACAAAAAGTATAACATGTGTAATGAGAATACCAGAAGGAGAAGAAAGAGAGAAAGGAACAGAAGCAATATTTGAAGTAAAATAACTTAGAATTTCCCCAAATTAAAAGTCAGACACCAAAATACAAATCCAGGAAGCTCAGAGAACACCAAGCAGAATAAATGCCCCAAATGCTACACCTAAGCATATCATGTACAAACTTCAAAACATCAAAGATAAAGAGAAAATTTTGAAAAAAGCCAGAAGAAAAACATACCTTACCTATAGAAGAACAGAGATAAGAATTACATCTGACTTCTCCTCAGAAACCATGCAAGCAAGAAGAGAGTGGAGTGAAATATTTAAAGTGTTGTGAGGAAAAAAAAAAAAATCAAGAATCCTGTATCCTAAGAAATTATCCTTCAAAAGTGAAAGAGAAATAAAGACTTTGTCAGACAAGCAAAAATTGAGGGAATCTGTTACCAGTAGAACTGCCTTGCAAGAAATATTTAAAGAAGTTCTTCAGAAAGGAGGAAAATGATGTAGGTCAGAAACTCAGATCTACATAAAGAAAGGAAAATCATCAGAGAAGAAATAAGGTAAAATAAAAACTTTTATTTTTCTTATTCTTAAATGATCTAACAGATAACAGTTCATTCATAACAATAATAGCAACAATGTATTTGAGTATGCTTATGTACCTTATGCTTCTGTAGAAGTAAAAAGAATGACAGCAATGATACAAGAGATGGAAGGGAGGGATTAGAAATATTTTGTTATAAAATATCTGCACTAGCCATGCAGCAGTATAATGTCATTTGAAAGTAGACTTGGATTATGTTGGATTACTTGGATTAACGTATATTGCAAATTCTAGGGCAACCACTAAAAAAAAGTAAAAAAAAGAAGTATACATAGTATATGTTATAAAAGGAGAAAAATGGAATTGTATACAATTCTCAATTAAAACCACAAATGGCGAAAAAGTGTGGAAGACAAAAACAGAAACAAACAACAAGGGTAACAAATAGAAAACAGTAAAAAATGTGGTAGATATTAATCAACTGTATCAATAATCACTTTAAGCATCAATGCTCTAAATACACCAATATAAAGACAGAGATTCTACAAGTGGATCAATAAACAAGACTCAATTCACGTTGTTTACAAGAAACACACTTTAAATATAAATACATATAACAATTAAAAGGATAGGAATGAAGAAAGATGTACCATGCTAACACAAATAAAAAGAAAGCAGTAGTAGGTATACTAATTTCACAGAGCAGACTTCAGAGCAAGGAAATTTATCAGGGATAAAGAGAGGCATTTCATAATGATAAAGGGTCAATATTCCAAGAAGAGATAATAATCCTTAATGTGCATCTGCCTCACAACAAAGTGTCAAAATATACAAGGAAAAAATGATATAACTGCAAGAAGAAACACATGAATCTACTATAATAGCTGGGACTTTAGTAGCCCTCTATTAGAAACGGACAGATCCAGCAAGTAGATTATCAGCAAGCACACAGCTAACCTCAACAGCACAAAATCTATTGTATTTCTACATATGAGCAAAAAACACACATGCGCGTGTGCACACACACAAGATATCATTCAGAACAGCATCAAAAAATATTCTAGGAATAAAACTCTCAAAAGTTTGACTTTTTTGGAGTAAACAGAGATATGCTATGTCGGTCTCAAACTGATATGTAGAGTCAAAGTAATCTCTATAAAAACGCTAATACTTTTCTTTAATGAAACATTTAATAGATTACTCTAAATTTATTTACAAACATAAGGAGCCAATAATAGCCAGGAAACCTGAAACAACTGAAAGTATAAAAGTTTATACAGGAACCCCTACCTAACACCATATACAAAAACATCCATTCCAGGTAGATTAAGGACCTAAAAATAAAAGCCAAAGTAAACATTTAAAAGAAAATATAAGAGAATATCATCCATAAACTTGGAGTAAAAAATTCTGTTTAAACAAGAGATAAAAAGCACTAACCATACAGAAAAAAAAATTCATAGATTTGATTACATTAAAAGCTTCTTTTAAAAGACTAATTAAAATTAGTAATCAGGTAAATGCAAACTACAACTGCAATGAGGTTAACAAATACTTTAAAACTTGACATTTCTAAGTGTTTGTTGGCAAGAATGTAGAGTGGAAATTCTCACAGTACTGGAGGAAGCATACACTGATATGACCACTTTGGAAGCTGGTCATCATCCTACGACCCAGGAATTTTACATCTAGGTAGTATTCCTAGAGAAACACATGCAACTATTCCAGCGTACAAAGAAATGTTTACAGCAGTATAATTTGAAATAGCCCCAAACTGTAAGTAACCGTAGAATGGATAAATACAGTGGTATTTAGTCAATTGCTGAAATACTATACAATATTGAAAATGGAATGAAATTATGTATACGAATCTTACAAATAGAATGCCAAAAGAAAGAAGATAAAAAAGAATACATATGCTATGACTCTATTTATCAAAAGCTCGATACCAGGCAAGAATCAAATTATATTGTTGAGGAATCCAAACGGTGATGGTAAAACTATTAAGAAAATCAAGAATACGATTATTTCAAAAGTGAAGATAGTTACTTCTGGGAGGAGCAATACCAAGAGTGCCGTGCTGGCCTTGTTCAACCTCTTGATCTGGGTGTTAGTTACAAAGGTGTTCACTTTGTAATCACTTGACAAGTTGTACATTTTAGGTTTTATGTACTTTTTTGAATTTCACTTATATTTCACAATAAAAATGTGTTACAAAAAAAATAAAAATAATTTTGGCCCACCTGGCTGGTCAACCAAAGTGACAGAGTTGCAAATCAAAGTATAAATGTGAAGAGAGAGAGGGAGGACACTAAGAAAGCTTATAATGAATTAAATAATTTAAGTTATTACAACATAGATCATCTAAGTCCACCTATTACACAACCTCAAATGCTTAAGAGGTAGGAGATTATGTAATTTGCCAAATGTATTAATAGATATCAACTTTGTACAAAGTACTAACCTTTATATAAAGACATGAGGAATTACAACCAATGCCACAGAAATAAAAAGGATTATAAGAGACTACTATGAACAACTGTACTCCAACAAATTGGAAACCTAGAAGAAATAGATAAATTCCTAGAAACACAGACTTACCAAGACCAAATCATGAAGAAATAGAAAATATGAACAGACCAGTAACAGGGAGATTGAATCAGAAATCAAAAACCTCTCAACAAAGAAAAGTGCAGGACCAGATGGCTCCACCAGAGAATTCTACTAAACTCTTAAAGAAGAATTAATATTAATCTGCCTGAAATGCTTCCAAAAACTGGAACACTTCCAAGCTCATTCTAGGAAGCCAGCAGTATCCTGATACCAAAGCCAAAGGCACTACAAGAAAAAAAAACTACAGACCAAGATCCCTAATGAATACTGATTTAAACGTGCTCAATAAATACTAGGGAACTGAATTCAACAGCACATTAAAAGGATTATACACCGTGATCAAGTGAAATTTATTCCTAGAATACAAGGATGGTTCAACATTCAAAAATCAATCAACGTAATATACCACATAAATAGAGTGAAGGACAAAAATCAAATGATCATCTCAATTGAAGCAGGAAAAGCATATGATGAGATTCAACATCCTTTCATTCTAAAAATACTCAATAAATTAGGAACAGAAAGGAACTACCTCAACATATTAAAGATCATTTATGAAAAGCCCACAGTTAACATAATACTCAATGGCGAAAGACTGAAAGCCTTTCCTCTGAGATCAGGAACAAGACAAGGATGTCCACTCTCATCACTTGTATTCAACATAGTACTGGAAGTCGTACCCAGAGCAATTAGGCAAGAAAAGGAAATAAAAGGCATCCAAATTGGAAGAAAGGAAGTAAAATTATCTCTGTTCTTAGATGACATGATCTTATATGTAGAAAACTCTAAAAATTCCGCAAAAAAACTGTTACGACTAATAAATGAATTCAGCAAAGTTGCAGGATAAAATATCAACATGCAAAAATCAGTTGCATTTCTACACAGTAACAATAAACAATCCAAAAAGGAAATTAAGAAAACAATTCCACTTATAACAGTATCAAAAAGAATACTTAGGAATAAGCCTGACTAACGAAGTGAAGGACTTGTACACTGAAAACGACAAAACATTGATGACAGAAATTAAAGAAGATACAAAGAAATGGAAAGACATCTCATGTTTATGACTATAAGACTTAATACTGTTAAGATGTCCATACTACCAAAAAGATCTACAGATTCAGTGTAATCTCTATCAAAATCCCAACAGTATTTTTTGCCAAAACAGAAAATCGCATCCTAAAGTTCATATCAAGTCTCAAGGGACCTCAAATAGGCAAAAGAATTTTGAAAAAGAAAAATAAAGTTAGAGAACTCACACTTCCTGATTTCAAAACACATTACAAACCTACAGTAATCAAAACAATGCGGTACTGGCATAAAGACAAACAGACAAATGGAATAGAAAAAAGAGTCCAGAAATAAACCCTCACACATATGGTCAAGTAATCTTCAACAAGGATGCCAAGGCCACTCAATGGGGAAAGCACACACTTTTCAACAAATCGTGCTGGGAAAACTGGATATCCACACGCAAAAGAATGAAGTTGGACCCTTATCTCATATCACATACAAAAATTAACTCAAAATGGAAAAACTAGCCTAAACCTAAGACCTAGAACTATAAAATTTCTGGAAGAAAAAATAAGGGGAAAACTTCATGACAGTGGACTTGGCACTGATTTCTTGAATATGACACCTAAAGTACAGGCAACAAAGCAAAAATAGACAAACAGGACTACATCAAACTTAAACATTCAGTCCATCAAAGGACACAATCAACAGAGTAAAAAGGCAATTTATGAAATGGGAGAATATATTTGCAAATCATATATCTGATAAGGGGTTAATATCCAGAACATATAAAGAATTCCTACAATTAAACAACAAAAAAATCAAATAATCCAATTAAAAAATGGGAAAGGTATTTGAATAGACATTTCTCCAAAAATAATTTTAAAATGGGCAACAAGCACATGAAAAGATGCTCAACACTAATCATCAGAGAAATGCAAATCAAAATCACAATGAGCAATCACCTCATGCCCATTAGGATGGCTTCTATTAAAAAAACAAAACAACAAGTGTCGGTGAGGATGTGGAGACAACTGGAACGACTGTGCACTGCTGTGAGATTGTAAAATGGTGCAACTACTATGGAAAACAGTATAAGAGTTTCTCAAAAAATAGAACTACCATATGATCCAGAAATCCTACTTCTGGTTATCTACTCAGAGGAACTGAAAGCAAGGTCTTGAAGAGATATTTGCACACTCATTTTCATAGCAGCACTATTCACAATAGCCAAGAGGTGAAGGCAACCCAATGTCCATCAACAGATGAATAAACAAAATACGGTATAAATGTACAACAGAATATTATTCAAACTTAAAAAGGAAAGAAATCTTGTCACATGCTACAACATGGATAAACCTTGAGGACATTATGCTAAGTGAAATAAGCCAGTCGCAGAAAGACAAATACTATATGATCCCACTTACATGAGGGAGTCAAATTCACAGAAACAGAAAATACAGTGGTGGTTATCAGGGGCTCGGGGGTGGGGATAAAAAGGGAGTTGTTTAACGGATATAAAGTTTTAGATTTACAAAATGAGAAGGTTCTGGAGATTTGTTTCACAACAATGTGAACATACTCAACATTACTGAACTGTACACTTAAAAATGATTAAGATGGTAAATTTTATGTCATATCTTTTACCACAATAAAAATAAACAAAATAAGACAGTCCCTTCTCATAGACCTTACAACTGAAAATAAGGCATGTACAGAATGGCTAAAATCAAAGCAGACTATAACAACTGCCATAAGAAGAGATTTAATTCAAACAGGAAAAGAAATAAATCAATTAACTAACAGGAGAATGAGAATTAAAGCCAGTTTTCTGCCTACTGTACTCAACTTTTTTTAATTGTAAAGATGAACATGACATAGTTGTTTAAAATAGAATTTTATTATCAGGTACAAAAGGCTACTCTATTTGGCCTTGAAGAGTCACATAAAGAGAAGAAAAGAGAAATAGTAAAATAGTCATGATTTCAACTAATTTAAGATGAGACTAGAAATGCTGAGAAGGAAAAAACATCTCTAACATACTTCCTAATTACATGACTAGAGCTCAAATAATTAATGCATAGACACCCACCAGAATGGCTAAAAGACCAAGGATACTAAGGTTAGTGAGGATTTGGAACAATTGGAACTCTCATACATAGCTGACGAGAGGGCAAATTCATACAATACTCTGGAAAACTTTGTGGCAGTATTTATTAAAGCTGAATATGATGACTGAGCAATCCCATTTCTAGGTATATACCCAACAGAAATGTACACGTGTTCACCAAAAGATATGTAATACCCGTAAACTGAAAATACTCCAAATGTAAATGAATACTGTGTAGTATATTTGTCTCATGGAATACTATACAGGAATGAAAATAAACAAACTACAACTATACTCAATGACATGGCGAATGTCATAATCAACAATTAGAAGTCAAAACTGTGGCCACCCTGGGAGGGAATGGCTAGTAACTACAAGAGCACAAGGAAGTTTCTGGGATGTTGGCTAACGTTCTGCTTCGTAATCTGGGTGTTGGTCACACAGGTGTGTTCAGTTTGTGAAAATTCATCAAGTTTTTACATATGGTAATTACACATTCTTGTATGTAATACTTCAATTAAAAATTTCACTTATAAAAAGACATAGTCAAAAGAAGAAACAGAGAGAGAGAGAGAAGCAGGAAGGAAGAAGAGATTTACTAATCTTAAGTAAACACACATGTTAATGGGTTCAGTCTGTAAAGCTCTGTGATAACAGTAAACCAGTAAAGCTCTGGGATGATTACTTGAATGATTTAATCAATTCGAACATGCTGCTCAGTTACTAAATCCTAAAGAAAGAGGAGCGAATGATTATTAAGAAAGCACTCCTGATTGAAATATATAATTAATTTGGTTATTTCAATATAGGAATGAAGATAAGTCTCTTAATAAGCACTAACTAAAGCACAACTTATAAAAGTACTAATATAGAAAAATACACATCCATTCATTTAAATTTCAGTATTCACTGAGTGTTAGACAATGGAATGCTATTAGAGACTCTGGGCTACAAAAAAGAAGCAGACCAGATTATTTTTCAGAAAGTGCCTCACAGTCCTAAACTAGAGACAAAAGGAGTCCTACCTGTACAGGAAGAGGAGGCAGATAAGCAGAGGATGCTATGGGAGCACATTCAGGTTTTCCATATCTGCTGAACTTTCTCAAACATCCCTTTCTAAAAAGAAATACTTCTAAACAGCAGCATGTGCAAACCAAGCTACCAATGGCTAATTAAACTAAGCCCTCCCCACCCATCCTCTGGGCTTTTAGGAATGAAGGTAGATACAAAGTATGAAAAGGACAAGGTGGCTCTGACACAGCACAAACACAAAAGTTACATATACCCATTATTCTGTTGCAGATTGTCTCAAACACAACATTGACATTATACTTATGCAAGAAATAAATTAGATTCACCTTTATATATACATATAACACATCCACAAATATCTACCTTCTTTTCCAGTTAACTGCAGAGACTTGGATCTGATGAGTGGGAATGAAGTTCTCCTTTTCAAATTCATATCATCATAGGAAGAGAAACACCTAACATATTAAGAAAATGCAACATTGGGCACAATAAGTAAACTACATATAATTATGGGGCTAAATCAAAGCTATTGAGAATTGTACATGCCACAGAGGACTAATCTCTAAGATAACACTCCAGTTTTTGTTAGTACATGTAAAAAAAAAAAAAATTTAAGGCTCATTCTCCAAAACGTGCTATATTAAAATACCTACACCCCTCCCCCTTTGAATTCCACATTTTTCAAGCATCTTTCACAAGCAAAACATGTCAAAAGCTTTTATGCACTTACTATTAGTGTTTTCTCTATTACAGTCTGAGAACCTTCCAGGCATAGGACTGTCTCACTAGGTCCAATGATGTTTTTAACATTTTGGTTTCACGATAATCATATGGGGAAAGAAATTACCTCAGTAACCCTTTATTTGCTAAAATTTCTCAGAAATATAAAAGCATAGTAAAAAAAGAAAATTGTGAAATATAATGTTGATATTACCTTTTAGGGCTTGGATACTGGTTGCTTTTAGGAAGTTTTGAAATATAATCGCCATCAAATGGAGAGGTGTTACGACAACGCTGCATACAAAGCATCAGGCCCAAGACAACACAGAGAACCAAAGATATGACCAGATAGCTTTGTCGATCTGAAACCTGAGATGAGAAGAGAGTTTAATAAAAATTTAAAAATCGCACTAGGAAAAAACACAGTGGGATCTAAAATTTAAAGGACAAATCATTTTAAACATTTTTCTCAATGTGCTTCAAAATCATAAACGCAGGGCATGCTCTTTGAAAATGCACTCCTAAGGCAATCTTTCACTTTTTCTTCTTTTTCCCCCAACTCTTTGACAATTTTCAAACCTATGAAAAAGTTTTAAAAATAGTACAATGAACAAATTTATGCCATTCACCGATTGTTAATATTTTGCTACTTTTGCTTTGTCTTTCCATCTGCAGTATCTCCTCCTGGGGGTGAAAGAAAAAAACTGTGCTCTTAGCTAGTCTTTCTCATCTTATAAAACTAAACCACCAAGCATCCAGTCACTTAAGCCAAAAAAAAAAACCTGAGGATCATCCTTAATTCCTCATCCCACACATCCAATCTTTCAGCAAGGCCTGTCTTTCTACCTCTTAAATACATTCTGAAGTCAGTAACTTCATCCTGTTGTCCATTTCTAAAATCCTAGTCCAAGGCAAGGTTACCTCACCTAGGCTACTGCAACTGCCCCTAACTAGTTTCCTCCCCACATCTGCACTTGCTGTTCCCTAAGAGACAATTCTCCACAGAGCAACGAATGGGGAGTTTCCTAAAGAGCTGTCAATGAGCTGATCCATGTCACTTCTTTACTTAATACTTTCCAATGCTTGCAATGATTAGAATAAAATTCAAACTCCAAATGGCCTACAAAGGTCTATATGACCAGGGCCCTGCCAAAATCCTGAACTCATTCCTGACCCCTCTCTTCTCTCATTCACCCGCTCCAGCCACACCAACTTTCTTTCTGCCCTCAAACACATCACACTGTTTCTAATCATGGGTCTTGTGCCCTAGTTCTGCTAGTAACAAGTGTGGTGTAACCCCAGGCTCTATGTGGCTGCTAACTCCTTGTGAGCACTCAGTTCTAATGCCACCTCCTCAAACAAGCCTTCCAAGATCACTCTAGCTAAAGCAGCAATCCTTACCACCACCACTCTACACACACACACATTTCTTTTTCTATCCCACTGTCCTTCATATATATTTACTGTATGTACTCATTTGCTGTCTCCCCCAGGAGAGAGGGCCCTATGAGGCCAGATACTATTCACACTGCTGTATGCCCCAACCTCGAACTGTACAGCTCATGCCTCACATATTTGCTCAATACATACTTGTTAAATCAATGAAATTTTTGCTCTGTTAAGCACCTTAATGAGCCTTTTTGAACTGAAAATGAAGTGTGCATGGCAACTATCAATGGTCTGCAAAAGGCCTAAGAGAATTGCTTTATAGGTGTATTTTAGGTAAGACGAACTACCAAAGCCCTGCTTTCCAAAGATTATGGTAATTAATATATTCCCAAAACTTTATGTCACATTCTGCTGTTCTGAAAAAATTCTCCATAAATGACAGTTTTGTTTGGCTAAAGTTCTTAGATACCATGTTCTTAACAAGACTGCCTTAATAACCACCTCTACACAAGCACTGTGTCTGATAAAACCATCGGGAACACTTACCTCACGTTTGAGTTCTGCTACTGTTGTTGATAAGTTCGACACAAGTTGTGTCATGTTGGTCAGCTGTGCCTGGAGCAACTGGATGGCTTCAGTTTGCCGCTGATCCTATGATAAAGGAAGACCTAAGTATTATTTTTCTTTGTGTTTCACCTGTACATTAACTATTATAAATTCAATCTGGATAATCTAACAAATTCCTCAGAGAAAAAAATATATTACTAGGAAGATTTCATGAATGAATATCATAAACTTTGACCAGAAATTTTAAAAAAACAAAAGATACTTCAAAAGAATCTGAGACTGTCAACTCTCCCCGTCCCTGAAAATACCATGCAGAACACTGTCTAACAGAAGTTAGTAAACGTTCAAATTGATATGGGCTCTGTATGTATAAACCAGCACATAACCAGCTACATGCAAAAGAGCCACTTAGTCAAATATGTGTTTTAAACCAAAACACTTGGCACAAAGACATGTTGAAAACTTTTTGAAGAATGTTTCTGGACATAAAGCAGGCTCAAGAAGGTTTTAAAGTTCTATTTTATAGTATATTAGGATGGAACTTAGGATATCACACTGTCAAAACCTACAACTGATCATCTAATCAATACTAGAATATCACCAATGAGCAGAAATTCACCAAAAACACCCATCTTCCCCAGCTCTGAATTTTAGAAACTTTTATAATCAACAAACATGTCTTGATTTAAAATATCATTAGCATGCATATTTTGGGGAGTTATGCATCGTACTCATATTTATGAACCTCTATAAGTAGACTGTACTGAAATTCAACTTATTAATGAATTTGGAGAGGAGGAAAAGAGGACAGGAAGAAGTCAAGGAAATCTAACACTCTCATTTAGGACCCTATATGAAATAGCTACATAACCATTTATTATTCTAGATATAGTTTTTTAAAATTTAGACTTAAGTTTTAAGTCTCAACTGTCTATGTGTGTGTGCATGTGGGGGAGTGGATGTGTAAAATTGTAACAAAAAAAGTTTCACTTACTTCCCTTACTGTCATCCACTGTACCTTTTATCCTCATTTAGCTTTTTAAAATGCTGAATATGACTTATTAAATTGTTTCTTTTGATGACACATTTGACAAACACTCATAAAGCTTAGACAGTTATAAACATTTAAAGGACAAGCTATTTAAATTTAATAAATTATTATATTTATAAGTTGGTTAACACTTCTAATCAAGATTTATTTACAGTAGTGTTAATAATACACAAGATTATTTAAAAGTACTTTAAACAAGTATTTGAGACATAAGGTATAGAAGATACATATAAAGCAAAGAAAGTATAGAGGGGAAATCATTGTATTAAGATTAATGAAGAACTAAATAAATATTGTGTTCATGGGTCATATGACTTAATACTGTTAAGAGGTCAACTTTCCAAATTGATCTATAAATTCAACACAATCTCAATTAAGATCCTAATAAGTTTTTTTTTTTTTGTAAAACCCGACAAGTTGATTCTAAAATCCATATTAGCCAAACCCAGATTAGCCAAAACAATTTTGGAAAAGAACAAAGTTGGAGGATTCACACTGCCTGACTTCAAGAGTTCCTATAAAACTACAGTAATCACAACAGTGTGGTATTATCACAAAGACAGACAAATAGATAAACAGAACAGAAGAGAAGCCCAGCAACAGACCCACACATACACACGGTCACTTGATTTTTATCAAAGTGCAAAGGAGGGGCCAGGCCACTGGCGCAGTGGTTAAGTTTGCACGTTGTGCTTCGGTGGCCTGGGGTTTGCCAGTTCAGATCCCTGGTGCAGACCTACGCACTGCCTGTCAAGCCATGCTGTGGCAGGCGTCCCACATATAAAGTAGAGGAAGATGGGCACAGATGTTAGCTCAGGGTCAGTATTCCTCAGCAAAAAGAGGAGGACTGGCGGCAGACGTTAGCTCAGGGCTGATCGTTCTCAAAAAAAAAAAAGTGCAAAGGAAATTCAGTGGAGAAAAGAGTCTTTTCAACAAATTATGTTGGAACAAATGGATATTCATACGTTTCTCAACTCTCTCCCCCCCAAAATGAACTTTGATCTATACCTTGCAACACATAAAATTTAAAATAGATCATAAACTTAATGTAAAACTAAAGCTATAAAACTTCTAGAAGAAACAACATGAAAAAATCTTTCTAACTTTGGGTTAGGGCAAAAATTTTGTAGAGTGAAGAAAAAATGGATAAATTAGGCTCCAACAAATTAACTTCTGCTCTGAGAAAACAAGTAACAGACTGGGAGAAAATACTTGCAAAGCATCTCTGATAAGGGACTTATATTCAGAATATGTAAACAATTCTCAAACCTCAATAATAAAAAAAAAAACAGTAAGGGAGGAACTTTGCATGGACCCATGATTATAATGTGCTGTGAATTGAGTCAGATACTGCTAAACTATCCACAACCTGAGGCCTCCTCACCTCACCTCACCATCCCCTAGTTCCAGATAACCTTTTAGAAAACTGTAAAATTTCTTTATCGTGGTAATGGTCTATAAAAACTTATTAATAAACATCACACTTAATAGTGCAACACTGAAATTGTTCCCTTGAAATCAACAAGACAGGGGAATGGCCACGATTGCATCACTCTATAGGTCTAGGCAAGAGAGAAGAAAAAAATAAAAAGGTATAAGGATTAAGCAGAAAAAAGAGAGTTGCTCTTATTTGCCATTACTAAGATTATCTACATAGAAAGCCACAGAAGATTTCAGAGTGTAACAAAGTTGCACAAAAGTCCACTGCACTTCTACACACATACACACACACACAAATCTAGAAATGCAATAGGGACAATGCTCAAGAAAATTTTCCTTACAGGACATGTTGATGCTAATAGCTTGGTAAGTTTCCAAACATGACATCACATAACAGCCTTGATAATTAGCTATCAGAGGAAAAAGTGAACCAACATTACTTATCCTTCTTACCAGCGAGATCCTACAAAATTCAATGGAAATTTATGTAAAAAGTAAATAAGGTATGAAGATGACCAACCTGCTCCTCTGCTATTCTTGAAGTATTCTGAAGTTTAACTATTGTTTTATTGAAAGCCTTTTGCATTTCTTCCATTTGTTTTCGGTACCTGTGGAGTAAGAATTGATTTAAATTAGCTTTAATTTCTTATTTATTAATTTATTACTGGAAATACACTTCTGATTTCAATATATGAGATAAATCCACTTTTCTGAAAATGGCTCTTATTGAGGCCCATGCAATACAGGAATACTTACAAAGGTAGACTAAAAAGGTCCCTCAAAGTTTTCGCTACCTCAACATCAACTCTACGCACCTCACTGCCATATAAGATTTATTAGTTACATATATGGTCAATTTATTTACTACAAAGGAGCCACGACTATACAACAGGAAAGGACAGCCTCTTCAATAAACGGTGTTGGGCAAACTCGACAGCCACACACAAAAGACTGAAACTGAGTCACTATCTTATACTATACACAAAAATTAACTCAAAATGGATTAAAGACTTGAATATAAGACCTGAAACCATAAAACGACTAGGAGAAAACATGGAGGGAAGCTCCTTGACAACAGTTTTGGAGACAGTTTTTTGGATTTGGCAACAAAAGCCAAAATAAACAAATGGGAGCACATCAAACTAAAAAGCTTCTGCACTGCAAAGGAAACCATGAAGAAAATGAAAACGCAACTTACTGAATGAGAGAAGATATTTGCAAATCATGTATCTAATAAGGGGTTAATATCCAAAATATATAAAGAACTCATACAACTCAATAGCAAAAAAACAATCTGATTAAAAAATGGGGAGAACGGGGACTGCCCTCGTGGCTTAGTGGTTAAAGTTCCATGTGCTCTGCTTCAGCAGCCAGGATTCATGGGTTTGGATCCCGGGTGTGGACCTACTCCACTCATCAGCTATGCGATGGAGGTATCCCTCATATAAAGTGGAGAAAGACTGGCACAGATGTTATCTTAGGGCTAATCTTCCTCAAGCAAAAAAAGAGGAAGACTGGCAGTGGATGTTAACTCAGGGCAAATCTTCCTCACCAAAAAAAAGCAATGATAATGGGCAGAGGATCTGAATAGATATATTTCCAAAGAAAACATACAGATGGCTAACACGTACATGAAAAGGTATTCAATATCACTAATCATCATCAGGGAAAAGCAGATCAAAACAACGAGTTATCAGCTCACACCTGTTAAAATGGCTATTATAAAACAGACAAGAAATAACATGTGGGCAAGGATGTGGACAAAGGCAACCCTTGTGCACTGTTTGTGGGAGTGTAAATTGGTGCAGCCACTATGGAAGACAGTATGGAAGTTCCTCAAAAAATTAAAAATAGAACTATCATATGATCCAGGAATTCTACTTCTGAGCATTTATCTGAAGAAAACGAAAACACTAACTTAAAAAGATATACGCAACCCTCATGTTCACTGCAGCATTATTTACAACAGCCAAGATTTCAAAGCAACCTAAGTGTCCACTGATGGATGAATAGATAAAGAAAATATGGTGTGTATATATATATAATGGACTATTATTCAGCTATAAAAGAAAAAAAAAATCATGCCGTTTGCAACAGCCATGGGTAGACCCTGAGGGCATTATTAAGTGAAATAAGTCAAAGAGAAAGACAAATACCTTCTGATCTCACTTATATGTGGAATCTTTAAAAAATAAAAAAACAAAAAAACCCCCCAAACTCATCAATACAGAGAAGAGATTGGTGGTTGCCAGAGGCAGGGGGTGGGCAGTGGATGAAATGGGTGCAGGTCAAAAGGTACAAATTTCCAGATATAAAATGAGTAAGCCATGGCGATGTAATGTAATAGCATGTTGACTACAGTTATAATACTGTATTATATATTTGTTTGCTAAGAGAGCAGATCTTAAAAGTTCTCATCACAAAGAAAAAATTTGTGGTGATGGATGTCAACTAGACTTCCTGTGGTGACCATTCTGCTACATTCGATAGAAACATCGAATCATTATGTTGTACACCTGAAACTAATATATGTCGATTATACCTCAATTAAAAAGAAAAAGATTAGTGATTTCTGTGGTTCCTTTATGGGGATGGATAGGGGTGCAGGTGGGGAGGCAAGAGCAGGTATGAGGTAGCTAAGTGGGCATGCACAAACACACACACACACACACACACACAATTTGCCAATAAAGTTATGTGTTGATTAGGAAGAAACCCCCTTTAGGATATAATGACTACCTTTGTGACAACTCATTATTAGCACTTCAATTTAAGAGGAGTAGGAAAAGGTAGTGTTTCAGAAACTCTGGACAGAAACTTAGTACCTAGGTGGTTACAAAATCTTGAAGGAGAAGCCCTAAGGACATTGGACGCTTAAGGGATAAAAAAAGAGTTAGGTTTAAAAAATGGAGAACTGTGCCTGGGGTCTTAATCACTTTACAAGCACACTGGCACTGCCTCTGGCACTTACGAGCACAAGAGCATAAATTATTACAACTAGAACTAGGATTCCAGGATTTGTTTGAAAGAGTGCAAATGTTCTCTAATTATCCAGTTCAGTCTACTCTACTCTTCACTTATTTAAACTCTTAAAATGATATCTTGGCAAGTTCCACCAAGAGCTTTAAGATCTACAGACTATAATTTTTCCCATGAGCTCTCTGGGAATCAAGCAGAAAAAGTGGCTAAAGTTAAACAAGAGAAGAAAAGGAGAAGCTGATTACAGATAATTCAAACATTATAAGCCTAATAATAAAAGTGTTACATCCCTTAGTACTTTTAAAAAAGAAAAACAATTCTTTAAGTCACTGATTGACATCCAAGTAGCTTACTTTCTCTCTCCAGCTAAAATAGCACTTACTACTATTATATCATGAGAGAATTAAATCCTCTCCTCCTCTAGTCACAGATCATATGCTGCTACTTAACTCACTATGCAAAGTAGATTGTGCTAATTCATAATACACCTTACCTTTGGCTAAGCTCCTCCAGATAGCGACCACTGAGAGACATATTAACTTCTAAGGCTTTAATACGATTATTAAGTCTCATAAATACTGACTCCTTTTGATTTGATCCATGTACAAGATTTCCATTAGCATACCCTAGATCTGTAGAATTTTGTAATTCAGCATAAAAATCTGTAGCTGTCCTCTGTAACCCTCTTAAAAGGGCATCTTCTGGAGACTGTTCTTCCTCTTTTACTTCAGGTACTGAAGAAGAATCTACAACAGGAGTCAAAATTTGCTTTGGTGTGTCAGCTACGCTCATTTTGGCTTCTCCATCTTCACTGTCTGGCACAGTGGCTGTGTTTACAGGTGGCACTATTGTTTCAGTTAGCTTTGTGATAATTTGCATGGAGTTTAAGTCTTCTTTTACAATATTATCCATTACTTCATTAAGTTTATTTGTTTCATAGATCACAGTTGGCTTCTCTACAGAACTAAAACTCTCAGACTTCTTTTCTGTTTCATTATCAACTTCAACAGAACTCTCTTGGGTAATCACTTGTGATGGTGTATGTCCTGCCTCATATTTAATAGGCTCAGATAATTCTGTTTTAGATAATGAATTGATTTCCGGAGTAACATCCAAGAGAACAGACTGAGAAAGAGTTTGAGGATGGCTTGGTTCAAGTTCAATTGCATCTACTGTGCGATTAATCAAATCACCTTGGTGCATATCACTTACGTCACCCAGAACAGTAGTTTCAGTCTCCTTTTCCTTACTTTTACCATCCAATTCTCCACTCGGAGGTTGCAATACTGAAACGTCTACTGATTCTGCAGGCAGTAATAATGGTGGTTGAGCTGACACAAGATAATCTTTTTCTTTACTCACATCAGTTCTGCTGCGTTGCCGATAAAGAGCAATTCTGACTGAACACCATTTATATATGTATTCCGCAAAACTAGAAATACAACAAATTGTGGTCAATTCACTGCAAAATATTTGCGTCTCTGACTCAAACCAGGGTGATGATTCATCCTCCTGTTCACCGCTACCCAAAAGGGTCACTGTAGATGGACTGGCCTCCTCTTCTTCTTCTTGCACTAGTTGTACAATAGGACTCTCTTTGGGAGTATCTGGTGATGATGGCTCTGTGTCATGTACACGTCCTTCAGTGGTTACAAACCTAGAAATACATACGATAATTACAAATCACTTTAATTAGAACTCTAAAGCTAAAATTATGTTTATGGAAAATAAATGTATCATACACAAAAAAGGCAGGAAATATAGAAGAAACTCAAATTTTTTTGCATGAATTTTTCCCCTTCAAATCATTTTCATTATAAAAACAAATATTCAAAAATGGTAACAGAAAGACCATTTATCAAGTGACCAGCCAGGTGACTCAAATGATCATATTTACCAAATCAACCTTGCTTTTCTTTAATCTCTGTTTAAGAACCATTTGTATGTGAATACTTCTACTTACTGAATGTATCGTGTACCTTTCCTCCCACAAATAGTCACTAAATCTTTTTCAAGCCTCATCACCCATTACATAGAAATTGAGCAACCCAAGGACTATAAAGTCTCAGAGCTAGAACTAGAATCCGGGATTCTTAATACTTATGGACTTTGTGCTTGAATATGCAGCTAGATTGATCAAAGATAATTTTTCTGTGGATGATTGAGGAATTCCAACGTGGCATTACACACTACACACACACACACTCACACACACACACTCACGATTATCTGCTTTAGGGAGAAGAAACATATCCCTCCTCCCCAAAATAATCTTAATATCATCTGGGCTAGTTTTTCATTATTTAAAGCCAAATACTTAACCACTTTAGTGAAGATCTTGACTAATAAACTTACAGTGCCACTAACTCAATCCCATCTTTGGGCTCCAGAGTATGTGTGTAGGGTACGGAAGAGTGGGGAATAGAGCTAGTGGGAATAGTGCTGTAATTATGTCTGTGGTTCCCTCCAAGAGAAAGAAAATGAATTTCTGGGTGTGGCCCTTACAGCACAAAAGGTACAACCTGGAAAAATAATTTGAAAACTAAAAAGAAACATCTTCATATAAAAATTTTCCTACTCTGAAAAATTACTAAGAATGCCAGGAAATGTCTTCAAATAAAGACTAATATCACAATAGCAAAGGTAGGAATAAACTAGACAATATCTAAAAGCTGGACTTTCATTTTGTTGACAGGAATAGTAAATAGACCAAACTAAAACATAATTAGGCTACGTTTCTCCAAAGACAATACAGATATATACACAAGATCTCTAATAACATTTCTTACATACTCAGGTGGTATGTAAGGTGGTATGTAAGAAAGGTGCTTATTATCTACTAGATAACTATGACAGTAGAAGGAACAATGTCTGAAGAAGGGGAGGGAGAAAAACTAAATTGAACTAATTTGGTAAAAATTAAGTTATATAACATCTATGTACAACCTAATTGGAGCCATACTTAAAAAAAAACACATCAAACTTGGGAAAAGAAAGTCAGTCATCTTTTCCTAACTTCATCAGTGACACTCTACCATGGATTCTTTTATTTTCATTTATTTTCTTTAAAGGATTGCCATATAATCATCAAAAAGAATTTAAGACAAACATACATGAAGAAACATTAAGTAAAAACATAAACAATTATGTAAAAGTATCTACTAAAAACCAAACTCTAACATAGAAAAGTAAAAACTGCTACATTAGCCTGATGTGTTATCTTTCAACAAATATTCATACATATATATATGTATGAATATTCATATTCATTCATATTCAACAAATATTCATACATATATATATATATGTGCTGTGTATATGTATGTATGTGTGTGTGTGTGTATATATATATAGGTAAAATTAGTTTCATTTAGTTTTGAAAAGTAAGACATACTATGTGTTAACTGAGGAAGCATCCAAAACCGGGACTAGCAATCACAGCTCCACATAATCAAAAACACCAAGAATGACTCTCCCAACTAGATTTCTTAGGACCTTCTAAGAATGACACATAATGCTACATAATCTCTCTAACCACCCAATAAATGCCTTTAGACACTTTCAGGATTAACATCAGAGAAAACAAATTTGTCACTGTGCCCATCAAAGCACAAAAGGCTCATTTTTCAATTAGTATGGTACTTACGAATTACAGCTCAAAGATGTACTCCACATTGCAGATTTCAGTACATATTACCTTGCACTAACTGTGTCATGTTCAAATATCTTATCCTCTTGAATAGAGCACCTCTGAGAGAAGGGCTTTCAAAGTTTTACAGGGCTATATCTAATGAAACATACACAAACTAAATTTACAATAACTACACCCAATTACCCAAATCATTATGAGCTTATCTATTATAAATTAGAAGTAGAGGTGCCAAAAAAAACCTTACATCATCTCTGGTAAAGAACAAAAGATGAGGATATTTTAGACACTACCTACCATATACACCTCCCTGCCCAAAGTGCCCCGCTGCAACCTAGGGAAAGACCTATATCATTCAATTTGAGAAACTGAGCACTGTACGAGTTTGCTGTGTGACCAACACATTATATACGGATCACTGTTCTAGCTATTTCAGGTACCCTTTAGAGCTTTTCTAGGCATAGCAAAGATACTTAACCAATGTTTTTAAATTTGAACTTAATAAAAACAGGCCTTTAAAATTTGTCCTCAAACCTAGACCTGTAGAGTTAGGTCAATTATTTGCAATAAGGAAAAGATTCAACGTCATGAATAATAAAAAGTAGTACATAATATCAAAACAACAAACATTTGATCTGCAGTGAAGTATATTCCTAGTACCCAAAAAGCAACTCAAAGATACTTTAAGTAGCTGTGGAATGTCTGCCCTATGACTCAGAGCTTTCTATAGATAATCATTTCACATGCAAATCACAAGTATCTTTTTATGTACTCATATACTTAGTTCTCCACTTTAATAGAACTCTAATATCACAATATGACTTACTCAGGTGATGGAACAGGAGTTGGAACAGGAGCTGATTCAGGCATTTTAGGTGCAGTTGTGGCAGTGGCATTCTCAGATATACTTTTATTTCCTATTTTAAGAAAGATGCCCATGTTGAGTTTAATTTTAAAAAGCTATATCATGAAAATATTTTACTATAACAAATGAAAAAATCTTTAGTTTCTCAGGGGAGAAGAAAAAACTCGAAGAGGTTTGCTACTGCAGACTTTGGATTTTTCCATCAAAGCTCTTTAAGAAAGAAACAATCGTACCAGGTCACAACTACTAGTACTGCATACTTTCTCAGCTTCTCAGATAATTAAAGCAAGTCAGGTGACTATGAATTCTGTGTAATCTTATATGATTAATGTCTTGTAGACACCTGAAAGAGTTACTAAAGAGAATGAGAAGAAATAAATGGGTCATTTTAAGTTGGCACTTGGAATTAAGTATTTTTTTAAAAACAAAAAAGGCAAGATTGTTTCTCTTTGTTAATAATATTATTTGGCATTCTGTAAGGAAAAAATTGTTTTCTATATCGAGTAGCTATTTGATACATAATAGAAAAGGTTACGTGAAGTATCATTAGGGCATCAAAACCTCAGGAAAGAGATAAGGGATAAAACCATTACTTCTACAGCAAGGAAGAGTCAAAAAACAAATTCATGAATTTTAGACAGACAGGATCCTATTATAAAAGAGAACTTGTGAAATTCAAACAATGAATTAACAGAAGATTAGAAAGTTCCTCTGGATCATTCCTATATTCCTAAATGAAAAATCATATTACTTGGCTTATTAATTAATTTTCCTAACTAGAAAGACCCCCAGAGTATGTGATATTTAAAAGACCCATAAAATGATTAGGTACCTTCCATCAGGTCTTCAGTTTTTGCTCCCAGAATATTAGCGGCAATATTCACCATATTTAGAATGGCATCTAAAACAAAATTCAATCAGAAAAAATACCAATACTCCCAAATATTCTCATATAACTTAATATCAGATAGTCAAAAAACCATTGATAATGGTCTTTGAATTTTTTTGGACTAATTACCTTTTTATTTATTTTACTATGTAAGTCCAATATAGGACACAAATTTTGGCCAAAAAGTATAAAGCATAAGTCTCAATTTTTATATTCAGAAGGAACTTAAAATTTAAATATACTTTTTTTGTAAAGCTTCCCCAAACATTTTATCAAAACACTATCTTCACCATATTACAAAATTCAAGTATAATTCAACGCATCGCCTATACTGAGACCAGAAAGAAATGTGACAACCAAAATTTATATTTTACAGAAAGTCTGTTTTTCTTTAAAAAAGGTTCTACAGTTTAGGGGCCAGCCTGGAGGCACAGTGGTTAAGTTTGCACGTTCTGCTTCAGCAGCCTGGGGTTCGCCGGTTTGGATCGCAGATGTGAACCTACGCACCGCTTGTCAAGCCATGCTGTGGCAGGCATCCCACATATAAAGCAGAGGAAGATGGGCCTGGATGTTAGCTCAGGGCCAGTCTTCCTCAGCAAAGAGGAGGATTGGTGGCAGATGATAGCTCAGGGCTAATCTTCCTCAAAAAAAAAAAAGGTTCTACAGTTTAAAACAAAACAAAAAAGCTGGAAGAAACAAAAGCTTTTCCTAAACAGGTGATGATAATGGGCAAAACTAAACAAAATGAGGAGATTATTATCCAAAGGACAGCAGAAAGATTTTGTTATTTTTAACTACGAACATGTAATATCTACTGGTAATATGGTTAAATCCCAAATTGATACTGAATAGAATCAAATTTCTTCGATGACTTTTAACAATGTTTTATGGATAATAAATCACACAAATTCTTCTGTGAATTGGGTGGGTATGGGCATGGGCAGATTAACTAAAAGTCAAAGTCATAAAATTCTAAGTGTTGCAGGTAGAGCAATCTGCAAACTTTCTAATTATGCCTCTCTTTCCAAAGAGGATATTTGGAAGATGAATAAAGTGGTACAAACCTTAGTATCTACTTAAATAGCTAAAGGTACATGAGGACCACAAAACAGCAGAACTCCAGGAAAGGCTGGTGTTGGGAACAGGAAGCTTCTTGATGTAATTTCAAGGAAAATTAACTTCCAATCCCAATCTAATCTCTGAAATTCCACCAGAAGCAAATTCATCAGTCTCAGATATTTCTCCTATTAAAATACTAAAATCTGGCTGGGGATAAATATTAAGCCACATCAATTATTTCCGTCTTAGTCTCCTTTCCTAAAAGGGATCCATAGGGTTTTCATCACACTTTCAATAAAAAACAACAAATGTGACTCAGCCATAAAAAAAGACAAAATGATCCCATTCGCAACCACATGGATGAACCTTGAGGGCATCACGTTAGGCGAAATAAGCCAAACAGAGAAAGACAAACACCATATGACTTCACTCATATGTGGAATATAAACAAAGTTACGGGCAAAAAGAATAAATTAGTGGTTACCGGGGGAAGGGGGGTGGAGGGTGGGCACAAGTGGTGAAGGGGCATACTTATATGGTATATGATAAACAATAATGTACAACTGAAATCTCACTATGTTATAAGATATTATGACCACCATAAAAAACACACACACACACAACAGATGTGAAAAGTAGGAAAGGATCTAAGGGGGCACAAGCTAACACATCAAGAAGGTTGGGAACAACCCAAGCACTGTCACCTGGAGCTGACCCTGTAAATACAAGCTTTACAGTAGGAGAAAGTAGTAGGAGATTTTACACTGCTTTAAAAGTGGTAACTAGTAGACAGTTATTAATTACAATCTTTAGATAATTATGATTCTATAATTTGAAAGACAACAAAGCAGTGGTACCTTGTTTCCAATCATTAGTATAACACACAAAAGCTTTATATTGCTTTTTAAATGTCTAGGATTATAGGTCAACCTTGCCCTTTGACCCGGCAAATTGATAAATAGAGAAGTGGCCTTGGCTCTTAGGCTAAAGAGATGCCTCAGCATGAGATAAAAACAAGAATGGAAACTCCGTATTTCCTCACAAACCAAGATAAAGTAGCAATGGAAACTCTGTTATTCCCTCATAACCCCGCTTTTAATGCCAACCAACACAGCAATGGTAGGATGTGATCTTCTACTTAGCCCTCAGGCGAAAGTTTGGTCAAAGCTGACTGCTTCACAGATCCCAAATTTTGGAGTCAAGTCTATACTCTCAGATTTCAAATTTTTTGGCATTTATTATCAAAGAATTCAAGAAAAGAACATATCTATTAATCTGAGTAAAGAAAGTAGCTTTAGAGTATTATTTTTTAACCTAAATTTTAATACTAGCACCTACAATAAGGAAGATTTACACTATTCATCATTTTAAAATATTATTTATTATCACCATTTCAGGGGGCCACTTAGTAAAAAAAGCAAAATTTGGCAAATTTCTACTTCTCAGCCTATCTAACCTATAAGAAATAATTTTGCCAAGTTCACAGAACACTGCCAAATGTAGTCTAATTTTTCGTCTTTTGAGAGAAAGCAGCTTTTTGAATATTCTATTCTTACCATTCTCAATTTGCATCTAAACATATGACAGCTTGTCATGATAATCTGCCCACTAATAAGCATTCCAAATAGGCTAAGGTAATAATCTGGAATATAGTGCCAAACTAGATACCTGTCCCTAATTTCTCCTGGATTAGCCAACATCTTTATCTTTGAGTTGGGCAACTATTCATTCCACCTCATTCCTTCAGGAATGAATCCTCCTAGGGACCAAATATCAACATGCTATACTCAGTTTCCAGCACACCAATGGGTCTTTTTGAAACAGAAAATGAACCACCTATGCTACAACATAACAAGACAAAGCAACAGAAAAACTACTTCCTCCCATGTGTATTCAGCTACCTCTGCAACATGTCCACCTTCATTCTCTCTTCTTTCTAGGACCTTAAAATACATACATTCATAAGGAATACTTTGACTTAAAAGAAAACAAAAGGATACTTTCTTGTTACATGTCTTAAACATATACACAGAATCCTGGTGTTTAGTAGATCTGACAATTCTAACAAAATGCAGACCATATTTAAGAGTAAAGGTAGACTTCCAAGAATATCAAAGTAGAGCGTGATCTGGAAAATCCACACGACAAAGCACAAGGAAAGCAGTCATATGAAGAATTCTTGTTGATGTAAAATATTTAAATGTTCTGGTTAAAGAACGTAACAAAAGAATCAGGCAGAAGCATTGCCAAAACTGGCATACACACAAAGCCAAGAATGCTGCTCTCTCCAAGACAGTTTCTCCCTTTTGGCAGTTAAGTAAATTATATAATATCAAGAATGTCTACATCTACAGTATGCATGCTTCATGACAACCAAGTCCCATCAGAAGCAACCTACTCTGATAACATGTATTTCCCATAACCACTAACTGCTCAACAGCAAAAGGAAAAAGGAGTGTCATTAGGATTAAAGCCACAGAACTCTGTTTGGGAGACACCAGGTAAATATTAAAAGCAAAGTAAAAATTGGTCCAAAACTGACCAATTTCAAGCTAATTTAGAAAGTGGTGATGATTGCAGTTAAACTGGGACATTCAAGTGCCAGAGACTAGCTATCTGGCTTGATTCCACTCTGTCATGTACTCCTTACGGTTACACTACCTTGGAGGCAGTAGCAAGCTCGGGCTTAAAAACAGTCCCAGACCCTTCAGAGAAAACTAACAGGATCCAGGTATAGAAAGCTGCAGTGTTAGGTCATGCCTATAGGCTTTATGACAGCAAAGTCATATCACTCAGCTCCTACTGCCTCTCTCGCTCTAAAACTTCAAGAGATGGAGATCTTTTTAAACCTCATCTTCCACGCTAGGGTCAGTAGACATCCTCCCAACCCATCTTGTCTCACTGTATAAATTCTTGCAAGACCTAGAACACTGGAAGGTAAATGACTGCCTTCCCAGAGAGCCATAGAAGAGATTTTTAGTTAACAAGAAACACACCATCAAGGAGAAAGAGCCAAAAGGTAGAATCTAAAGAAGATTCTATGTCTAAGTAATTAAAACAATAGCTTGGTCAAAGACGTGACTACAAATAGGGAAATGTCCTCTGCTGAAATATAGCTAGGTTTTACTGGTGTCTAGGAGTTAATCCCAAAAGAAAAGAGAAAAAGAAACCAAGAATATCAATAGCGTTTTCCTTTACTATGGTAAGGCATTACTTCCCTAAGGTGCCCCCACCCTTCCAGTAACCACAAGAAGCTAGAGATCTTTTAGTCTGGGACTATTTTCTGGCCCCATAAAATAAAGATGCTCCCTCACAGCTAATTCAGCATCACTGAGCTATGATGACTATTACGTAACAGAATTTTTTAATACAAATTTAAGGACACCAACAATAACATAAATATCCAGATAAATAAAATAGCACCATTTTTCACTCCTAAAAAGCTACATCCTACAGCAGTGAATGACACATCTAATTTTAATGCCATCACAAACTAGATAGCTAAGGACCCTATTAAAAGTAATCAGTAACAGGGGCTGGCCCGGTGGTATAGTGGTTAAGTTCCCGTACTCCACTCTGGCAGCCCAGGGCTTGCAGGTTTGGATCTGGGTGAGGACCTACACATTGCTCGTCAAGCCATGCTGCAGCTGTCCAACATACAAAATAGAGGAAGAACGGCACAGATGTTAGCTCAGGGACAATCTTCCTCAAGCAAAAAGAGCAAGACTGGCAAGAGATGTTAGCCCAGGGACAATATTCCTCACCCAAAATAAAATAAAATAAAATAAAAAGTAGTCACTAATATCTAAAAAGGTGACTAGCAATAGAGTAAAATAAAACACTGAGCTAATATGTAACAAAATTAAATAACAAAAAAAGGATTTTCTTTTTAACACTCTTCTTCCTGTTCCTTAAAAAGTCTACCTAAGTCTATAGCCTTTCATGGAGGGGAAGAGGAGAAGGAGAAAGGAAAGGGGAAAAAGAAGTGACTCTTAACTCCATATACCATAGCTCAGGTATATAAACCTAAGCACTACTGGTTGAGTATCTGCAAGAGACAATGTGCACAGTGAGACTGGGATTCAAGCAGTTCAACTCACTAAGTCAACAAGGGAAATGCACAAGCAGCTAATCTTCAATTTTACTAAAATTTACTTATATTAAATTCAATTTAAAAAGAAAACTTCTTCTAATAAGTTTTATATTCTTCAGGAATAACCAAAAATAACAAACATTAAATATACCTACCCACATTCCAACTGTAATAATATAAAGTACCAGTTGGTAATGGTCTTTCCCGGAATCTCCTTAGCTAGCCGACCACTAGGTTCGGATACCAGGTTGGAATGACAAGAAACTAAACCACTAGTATCTTAGTCATTGTATCTTTAGTTTACAAGGAGTATATTATTATTACTATCATTGTTATTGATTGGGAGTCATTATTATTATAGACAAGAACAGCTGTTATATTTTGTAATTAAACAGGGACCAAATATCCATAGATTAAAGAATCCTCATTTTCTAGGATTTCACTGATACACAGCACCTCTGAAACTACCGTCCAAATTCCTTTCCCATCCAGTATGATTACCCAGATGCTCCCATTCACATGGTCTAGGACCTATTTAATAATTCTTTCCCTAAGTAAATTCACAGCCTTTCTTCACTCTACGGAATTTGCCAAAAATATGAGCATCTAATTATTGTAGAAGAACCAACTTATGCCTTTTTTTCCTCTCCTCATTCTTTTCATCTACTCTTCTATTTTATTTCCACAGAAATTCTTTTGAAAAGCCACTATCTTTGATTTCAACTCAAGTTCAACACTGGGAGTAGGAGCCTCCTAAACTATACCACAACAAAATGTCCACATGTGTCAGGAAAAAAAGTTAAATACTTAATTGTTACTAGGAAAACCCCAATATACTCACTTGTAGCAGAACCAAGAAGATTTTTTGAGGATTTATCCTCCCCATTATTATAATCCAGTGGATAATCTGTTTAAAGAGAAAATGAAGGTAGTGATGCTGAGAAATATCTCCAATAATATATTTAAAAGCTCCAATTATGTCCTGTCAAAGTTAGCTGATGTTTGGGGCCAGCCCCACAGTGTAGTGGTTAAGTTCGGCACATTCCACTTTGGCAGCCTAGATTCACGGGTTCAGATCCTGGGCATGGAACTATACCACTTGTCAGCCATGCTGTGGTGGTAGCCCACATATAAAGTGGAGGAACACTGGCATAGATGTTAACTAAAGGCTAATCTTCCTCAAGCAAAAGAAAAACAAGGAAGACTGGCAATGGATGTTAGCTCAGGGCTAATCTTCCTCAGCAGAAAGAAAAACAAAGTTAGCTAATGTTTAAGACAAATTTTGTAATAAATATTCACTATAAATCTAAAATATGTTCACATTAAGAAAATGAGATTCCGAAGCCATTTATCAAACAGATGTAAACCAAGGAAAATAATTCTGCTGCTTACCAAAATTTTAATCCCTTTTATAAGATTTTTATTCAAACTCTCAATGTAATTTACCAACCCCTAGTAAATATCTTCATTTCACTTACGGGAGATCTAGGGAAGGGAAAATTTAGATTGTCTAGATTATGATTTAAGATATTTTAAAACAAGGACTTGATAAGTAGAAATGGAGGGTGTCATAAAACCTTCTCCTATCCCCTCAACCTCACAAGAGTTTCTCAAAGGCTCAGGCCTCGATGTGCTTGCTCTTGGGCTCAAGACAAATCAAAGGAATTAATGCTCAATTCTACTATTTCAGTTACCTTATGAGTTTAATAGGTTTTCAGGCCCGGCATAGGGATACAATCATAATTTATAGCACTGATACTATGGAAGGAAGTTCCAGTTACAAATAACTGATTGATAAGCTTGGAAAGCAACTCAATTTACAAAGCAGAAAATCATTTTAGAAAACAGGTTTAAGAAAAACTTAGTCATTAGGGTTAAAAACAATGAAAAACTGGGGCCGGCCTCATGGCCGAGTGGTTAAGTTCACACGCTCTGCTTCGGTGGCCCAGGGTTTTGCGAATTCAGACCCTGGGTGCAGACCTAGCACCACACATCAGGCCATGCTAAGGCGGTATCCCACATGCCACAACTAGAAGGACCCACAACTAAAATAAACAACTATGAACTGGGGGGTTTTGGGGAGAAGAAAGAAAAATAAATAAATAATTTATTTAAAAAGAAAAAGAAGAAACTAAAGTCTAAAGACAATCATCATAATGATTTTTTAAAGGCACCTATACTTACCCATTATTATTCAACTTAAAAAAGCAAAAATACATACATAGTAGTTACCTGTTTGAAAGCCACTTACCATAGTCCTCATCAAATAGTTCTTGGCGTTCTGACTGATACTGGGAATCAGCAATCTCTTCGTATTCTTCCACCATGCTAGTGCCAAATACCCTATTAACAACAATTTTATTAAAGACTTTCAAAACAAAACAGAGTTCCTACGACTCACCTCTTCACAATAAATGACAAAATACAGTAACTTTGGTCATATTTTGAGGGCCATTAGCTTTTCGACTCCAAAATAATGACTGCTCCTTACACTGAAGTCATACACTTTTCCATTAAAATGTAAAATTAATCTATTTAAGGCATTTAAAAATATAATGACCAAGTACTGATTTCAGTTAAAATGTTTACATATATTATCATGACAGCAAAATAGCAAGCAAACTAAACCAAACACATAAAATGATGATTATTTTTTCTCAGAGGAAATTTTGGCATTTTTCTAAAATGTATTCAAGAGCAAGAAAGGCTTAACAGCTTACATTTCTATGGTATACATAAATTTCATATAATGGAAAATTATTTCTTCACTTTAAACAAACTGGGATTTTTGTGTATCACTTTTTTTAAACCCACTCAGTAGATGTATTTTGTTCTATATTACCTTATAAGACTTAATGGACAAAAGTGCTCTGATCCAAAATGTGATATCAACTCCACCTAAAGAATAAAATGACATGAAATGGGAAGCCAGCACCATGCATGTGAGATTATCTAACAATATATTCAGTTTTTTTCATTACAACATTTATAAAAATAAAGTCCTATTTCCCCCAAAATCAATACTTGTAAAGTTCTGCTTTTTTGCCATGCAGTAACATGCCACGCCCTGTTATTTAATATTGCAAAAGAGAAGGTTGCTAACCTTTATGTACTTGATGAACATCTGAAGCAAGAGAAAGGAAAAGAAAAAGAAATCAGTTCCAAAGTCTGGATAACATGCCATAAGCAACATTTAATATTCGTAAATCATATTGCATAATTAGAGAAAGCAATGTACTGTGATGGATAACATTGTAGTACTCTTAATTCTTTGCAGACATCAAAGCAATGATTTAATTTTTACCATCACAACTAAAAAGTATAGTCTAATTGTAATAAAATAACTTTTTGGTTAAGTTAAATAACCTAAAACTCAATTGCTGCTGTTTTGTTTATCTGTTAGATAAGAAAGCATTCTAAAAGTAATTAATAAACAGTATCTAGAGACAACTTGCGCATTATATAACTTTAAATATTATTGAGATGTATCACGTTTATATCTATATATGAATTTATATATTGATATATGTGGACATACCCATGTACATACATACTGATGAAAAGATTAGCTAGCATAATATAAAATGGTATTTATTCTTGTATAACACTGTATACAAATTGTTTTAGGGAAAGCATGAGTTTTTGGTATGCTATGTTATTTCAAGTATAACTCAGAGAACTAGAAGCTGGATATTAATCCACTTTTAAAATACAAACTATTAAAAAGTAGTTTGTAGATTTGGGTTTAGTTCTTTTGGGGACAAGGAATACCCAGGTCAACCTGTATAACATTTATTACTATAACATAAGAATCAGAAGTAATTAGTTTTTGCTTTTAGACTTAATCCTACCAAAAAGGGCTTTTTAGAAAATTAATTGTCAAAATGCTCTAGTCTCTCACCATAAAAGGGAAAAGGTACAGAGGTTTATATGGCATTTTTTTATGCCACCAATAAAATGTTCTTCCATTATTAACAAAGTGGATGCTATAAAGAATGATCCTTGAAACTATTTTGTAACATGTGAGTTGTCTTATTTGTAAAATTAAATGCAATTGTATCACCTGCCAAATAATTTTTAACAATTGTTTCCTATAACTATCCTATATAAAAAGGTTATTAAAACAATTGTTTCAGGGGTCACTTTGAAAGGAACTAAAAATGTACCTTCATTTTTCTGAACATCGTTGAATCATTAACTGAGAATATCAATTGCATTTTAAAAATAGAATTTAGCATGTTTATACTGAGACTAGGAATACTACAAGTTTACCCATTCATAGAAGCCAATTTAACACATGCTTAAAAAAGACACAGACAGTAAAATCCCAGAAGACAACTAGATAAGTTGTAAGTTCTCACATGTGAAGAAGAAAAGACAGAAGTTAGAGCTGCTGTCATTCCAAAGTTCATATTATTAATGCAGCAGTACTTTAAGCTGTGGCTATTATTTTAAAGAAAACAAGGAGGGGAGGAGAGGAATAGGAAATTCCCATATTTTGTCTAAATCCAATTCAAGAGTAACAATTCTACTTGATTTATCAGTGGAGGAAGCAGCAGAAACACTGAAAATAAATGTCTAAAAGTTTACTTTATTTGAAATTGGTATTTTTTTAATTGAATATACAAAGAAATGGCAAAATCTATAATAATGACAAATAATTGGACACTAAGATTGAAATGATCTTAGAATCAGGTTCTAATCAACACGTTAAGAAATCAGACTTACTTCAAAGACTTCAGTGACTAACAATGATTTGGGTTTTGAAATAGAGAGAAATATAACATTATGAACATTTTATATAAAGACTCAAAAAATTAAGAGTTATAATGTGGAATTTCATCAGAGCCACAAATATCAAAAAACTGGCCTCGGTTTCTAGTTAAGCAGAAGGGAATGTACTGATATTTATAATATTAATAAATAATAATTTGCCTCATAAAATAATATATCCAAGCAAGAATTGTTTTACTAAATTGTATACTGCAGTAAATTTCCTCTTAATTTTTCTGATTTCTGAACAGGTATGGTGAGGTATAAAGGATGAATAACACGATAACACGTGTATTTTCATTACAGAAGACAGTCCTGTATTTATTAACATTACCTTCACATATTTTGCATACATCTGCTCATCTAAAGGGAAACTCTGGACATTCCTCTCATCTCTCCCGTGAAAAGTACCCAGCTTAATCCACTTATTTGTAGGGTATCTAGAAAACATAAAATATATTCTTTTAAAAAAATCATAAAACATATATTGAGAGGTTCCATCTCATGTGCAAAATATATCCAGTGTATCTTTTTTTCTTCTCCAGGTGAACACACTGCCATAACATAGTTTAAATCTGAGTTAAACATTGAGTTGAAGAAATACATTTTCTTTTCCAATTAAAACTAACAGGTTTCTCTTTGCAAGGAAAGAATATCTTGAAAAAATCACACCATTGTCAAATGCAACGGAAAACAGGAGAAGACAAAAGTAGGAGCAAGACGTCTTCCTGGGGTTTGAGAGGGCTTCCTAGCAAACTGGAGGGTTTAAGACAGAAAGTAGCAAGAGATTGTTTTGGAAGAAGAAGGTACTACTCTTCACGTACTGACAAGTGTCTGATGATAGAAAGTACAAATAAAACTACTGGTGGAAAGGAAAACAGAAAAATCTCTCTAACATCATATTTAAATTTCACAGATCTTACAGAGCTACTCCCCCTTTAAAAGGGAATCTAAAAAAAGAAAACCTAAATATTATTTTTGTTTACTACAGCATTTAAGAATTCCTCAAGTAATGAATGCTCTATCACATTAAAAAAAATACACTTCACTTGTCAGATCTGGATATGTCCATTGACATATTACAGCTTAGAGAAAAGGAAGTGATCTGAGAAGCTTAGTGGAAGAAAATGGAATTCTCAAGAGGTCTTGAAAACTAATTTCAGAAACTATACACATGAAATGCTAAGTGTGGAGTGGGGGAAGAAACACCTGGAAAACCTTTAAGGATCAATGATAGAAGAATGGTTAAATAAATAACAGAATCCTACACGGCATATCGTGAGCACTCAAAAAGTACTTATGGGGGCTGGGCCCGTGGCCTGGTGGTTAAGATCAGTGCACTCTGCTGTGGCAGCCCAGGTTTCACTCCCAGGCACCGACCTACATCACTTGTCAGTGGCCATGTTGTCACAGCGATCCACATACAAAATAGAGGAAGACTGGCACAGGTGTTAGCTCAGGGCGAATCTTCCTCAGCAAAAGAAAAATGTATTTATGGAATGAATAAACACCTCCACTGAGGGGGAAATATTAAGTACTCATTTAAAATATGTGTTTAAAAGACAACAGGATATTCTCAGGATGTAAGCCATAAAAATTGAATATTTTTGGTAAGATTAGTAAATAAATATAGAAAAGGCTGAAAGGAATATATTAAAATGCTAATAATAGTTATCTTTGGTTGATAGGACTATGGTTCTTTACCAAATTCCTTACAATGTATGTTTATTCCTTTTATAATCACACACCCACATAACACAGTTTTAAAATACACTTTAACAAAAATATAGCTCACGATACAAAATGAATGTTTGTTTTTTACGTGTGTTTGTTTTGAATGACTCTCAGAAGAAATATTTGGAAGCAACAGAGCACAGTAACTAAAAGTAAGGACTTTAACGCCATACAGATCTAGGTTTGACTCCTGGTTCTCCAAATCACAAGTCACGCGACTGGGCAAGCTAGCTAACTGCTCTGTCTCCTCACTCTAAAGTAATAATACAATATGGTTGTTAGAAACACTATATAAGCTAATGAAAGTAAACTGATTAACAAGTGTCTAATTAGAGTAGTAGTATTAGTGTTCTTACAAATTGATACATTCAAATGAAAAAGAAAATGATTAAAGTCTTAAAAAGTGACTCAATTTTAAATTTTTATTCTGGAGATCCAACATAAACTCGTAGAAATCAGCTTTAGAATTTACCTGTCACTGATAGAAACCAGAAAGTCTTTAGGAGTAGAAGAAAATAATTCATAATTTGCAATATCAAGTTGTTTTACTTGAATTGGTTCACAAAGTTCAATAACAAACCTTCAAAAAGAACACAAGACAATTATTTAGATAAACCAACCAAAATAACAGTTCACATTAAACATGACATTAATGGTTTGTATGAACTAGATTTCCATTAAGTGACTCATTAAAAAAGGAAGGAGGAGGATTTTCGACCTTAGTTACCCATAACGGAAAGATGACCAAGATATTTTTAAGCCAAAACTTAATTCAAGGTGAAAAATAGTGTGTATAACATACTAACTTCTGTGAAAAGCAAGAGATAAATTAGAATCCATATTTGTATTTGCATAAAGAAATCTAAAACTTTAACACTGAATAGGAAGACAGATGACAGACATTAGAAGGACATTTCTCACTCTAACTCCTCTACCCTTTTTAAATACCTTTTTGTATTTGAACCATGTGAATGTATTACTTATTTTTTAAATTACATACTTAATTTAATTTAGGATTCATATCTGCCCACAGGCTCAAATGATTTAGAGTTGAGTTCCAAACTTAGAACATGTCTTATGATGCAAGGTTAGAAACACTGTCTTCAAAATAAGGAATAAGATGAGATTGCCTACTATCACTATTTCTACTCACAATTTTCTCAAGGATCTAACCAGCATGTGATGACAAAAAAAGTAAAATATAATAAAAAGGATTAAAAATTTTTTAAAAGGAAAAAAACAGAGAGAGAATCTATAATTTTCTACACAGAAATCCCAAAGGAATTTAGAAATAACAAGAGAATATAAGAAGGTAGCTAGATATAAGACCCATATATAAAAACAACTGTGTATCTGTAACAACAAATGTAATTTTTTAGAGATATTTACAATAGCAACAAAAAATAGCTGGCTACAAACATTTAACAAAAGATATACAATACTTTTATAAAAATTTTTAAAAATAATAATAACCTCATTGAAAGACATTAAAAACAACTTAAAGAAATACAGACCCTATCTACAGATAAGAAACTCAGTATCTGACAGTCATCTAAAGATTCAATAGAATTCCAAACAAAATCCAACACGACATTTGGGGAATTCAACAGGATAAATCTAAGATACATAAAAAAAAGCAGAAGCAAAAGAATAGCCAAGTTAGTCCTTAAGAATATGGTACAAAAACTTGCCCTACGAGATATTAAGATGTATAAAGCTAAAGAAAATGTGGTGTTACCGCAAGTAATGATAAACTGACCAATGGAACAGAACAGAGTCCAGAAAGAAACTTATGCATACAAGGGAACTTTATGATAAAGGCAGACTGTAAACCAGAGGGAAAAATGTGAAATATTGAATAAATGATTATCTCAACAGAAAAATGGGGAGGGGAGAATGAATCCCTCCTAAACATCATATAAAAAACAATTCCACTGGGATTCAAAAAAGAACTAAATGTGAAACACAAAACTTTTAAACTCTGGAGAAAAGGTGAGATACTATCTTTTTTTAATATCAGAGAGATGTGACTTAAAAAATCCAAAATTATAAGACAGATAAATTCAACCCCATTAAAATTAAGTTTCTATTCATCAAAAGACCCTATTAAGAAATTAAAAGGACAATTCACAAGCTGTAAAAACTATGTACAACATATATAACTTATATATCCCATACAGAGTTAAGATAAGCTGTTACATTGTATCCATTCTGTAAGGTAAACTGCTAAATCACATTCAGACTTTTACTAGACAAGTAAGAAAAAAACAAATATACCAAGAGAAACCATGGGAAAAGACAAGCATTTCAGAGGAGAGGAACAAGTGGTAAACATTAAATTATGCTCAATCTCATAAGTGATCAGGGATTGACACCTCTCTAGGATGTAAGATTCACAGCAGCAGTGATCTCAGTCTATTTTTTAATGTTACTCCAGTGCCAGCAGCATCACATAATACGTGCTGAGTAAACACTGAATGAATGAATGAACGAACGGACAGACTAACAAAAGAATAGGAAGACTCAAAATCCTATATTGTAAATTCTCCTGAAATTCATCTAGAGATTCAATACAATTCCAACAAAAATGCCAGCATGAATTTTTTTGTAGACCTTGACAAAATGATTCTAAAATTTCAAAAGAAAAAACAAAGGGACAAGAACAGTGAAGACACTTATGACAAAGATGAGGTATATAAACTTATTCTACCAGATATTAAGACTTACAAAGCTACAGTGAGACTGTGCGGTCTTGATATACCTTAGGTGGGGTAACCCACTTAAATCTGGTGAAGTGAGTTAAAATTGCTCTGACGTTCTTTAATTATACAGTGAAGAGACACACATATAAATGAGCAAAAAGTAAAAGACACAGTAAACACACGTATACAACTACATGCTGCTGGGCAGAAATGTTAAAACACAAATGGACAGCTATGATCACTTATTCTGCAAACCAGAATAAAGCAAAATGATTGTTTCAGAAACTTCATTCTAGCATGTCTTTGCTCAAAATACAAAATTTTGCAGCATAAAAAAAGGAGTTTAAAAAAAAGGACTATAAAAGCTTTTACAAATAAAAACAAAAACTCAAAAATAACATTTTGATTATGATCTCAGACAATCATTTTCCTCACATTCAATTTACAGACCAAAAGGCAAGAGGAAAAATTAAGTTTTTTAAATTATCCCCTAATACTCTTAAATAGTTTTAGTGTTAATTTTCAAATTGAATCTAAATGTACATATTACCAAAAGGGGTGAAGGCCAAGAGTAGAAAAGAATAAGCATTATCTTCCATTAAACTAAAATAATAATAATTTTATATATACATACACATACATATTTTTTTTTTTAGTAAATCAACATGATGGTGATTTACCTCAGTTCTTTTTTTTTTTTGAGGAAGATTAGCCCTGAGCTAACTACTGCCAATCCTCCTCTTTTTGCTGAGGAAGACATGCCCATCTTCCTCTACTTTATACGTGGGACACCTACCAAAGCATGGCTTTTGCCAAGCAGTGCCATGTCTGCACCTGGGATCCAAACCGGTGAACCCCGGGCCGCCGAGAAGCAGAATGTGCGCACTTAACTGCTGCGCCACCAGGCTGGGCCTCCTACCTTAATTCTCTTTTAAACAGAGGCTTTTAAGCAATGAAATCAATCTAATAAAACTTCGGTATACCAAAGCATTATTTCCCGCCCATAAATCTGTTCCTTTGCCTATATTCTTAGTTAATGGCAGAATCATAGATCTAAGAAGTAAAGTCAAAATCCTGGTAGATTTCCTCCATGCTTCTCTCTTGTTCATATCCAATTACTAACCAAGAGCTGTCAAGTTATCTGCTATAAACAACTTTCAGATAAATCCCTCCCTCATCTGTATCCAAATTGCCAATGCCTTAAAGTCCTCATTTCTCACCTGAGCTATGACAACAGGTTCCTAGCTGGTTTCCCTGCTTTCAAATACACTCTGCTGTAGGCCACCCTTTGAGGACAAGCCTCTTAAAATTCCAGTGGGATAATGTCACTTCCATACTTAAAGGCTACCCCCCTCCTTGGCCTTTAGATAAACTTCAAAAAATTCTAAGCTGGGTATACACAGCATCGGATGGCCTGGTTACCGCTAAACTAACTCTCCTGTCCCATCTTCCTCAATTACTCTAATTTTATCTTTATTCTTGTTATGACTAAAATAACTTTTTCAGGCTGCTTCTACTTATAGTTGCCCAGAACTATGTTCCTTTTAGCATTGTCCCCTTATTCTTACAGTTCCTGAATCTCTCTGTCTCCCTCAATGCCACTTCCTATGAATCCTTCAAGACTCAGCTCAGAAATTACCTCTTCCAGGAAGCCCTCTCTCACTCTCTCTCGTAGTCCCATATCATCTGCTCCTATAAAACCTTTTCAGCAGTACTTTTTACACTATTTCATAATAGTTTGGCTAGATCTGTCCTTGCTTTTTTTCACTTTCTTAAAAGGAAAAACATTTTGTCTTCAGTTTTGCATCTTAGGATGTAAGTACAGTACCAGCACCAATCAATCATAAATGCTTATTAAGTGATTAGATGAACAAATCAATCTAACCCTTACATAAAAGTTTAACACAATATCTACATACACAAAATGTGCTTTATTAAATTTTATATTACTTACCAAATTTTAGTGCTGCAAGGATTTAACATATAAAGATCCATATTTTCTATAAGAATAGCAGATGTGCTCTGTTTTAAAAAGGGGGGAGGGAATAAATTACTTAAGGAAAAAATGTCTATTTCAATTCTTAAGCTTTCTAGAATTTCTATATTTTTAGATATTAAAATACACTTAATACTCTGAAAAACTCATTTGGCTAAAATTTACCAGTTATGGTTATAGCATTGTTAGCTTTATAACAAAACATTTAAAATTAAATTTCTGTTAACATAAAAAATGATTTTCTATTAACTATTTCCTTTTTAAAATTTCACACAGGTTTTAAAAGTTAAAAAACAGGGTGTATGACCTTCAGTAGGTAAATGAATACATAAAACCGTGGTACATCCAGACAACAGAATATTATTCAGTGCTAAAAACAAATGAACTATCAAGCCATGAAAAGATAGGAGGGAAACTTGAATATTACTAAGTGAAAGAAGCCATCTGAAAAGTATGATTTCAACTATATGACATTTTAGAAAAGCCAAAACTATGGAAACAGTAAAAAGTAGTTGCCAGGTGTTGCAGGGAGGGAGGGATGAATAGGCAGAACATAAAGGAGTTTTAGGGTGGTGAAAATAGTCTGTATGATACCATAATAATGAATTCCATGGGTTTGGACATCATTATACATTTGTCCAAACCCATAGAACACACGCGTGAACTCTAATGTAAACTATGGACTTTGGGTGATAATGTGTCGATGTAAGTTCATCAGTCGTAATAAATGTACCACTCTGGTGGAGGATATATTGATAAAGGAGGAAGCTATGCAAGTGTGAGGGCAGGGAGATATGGGACATCTCTGGACCTTCTTCTGAATTTGCTGGGAACCTAAAACTGCTCTAAAAGAATAAAGCCTTTAAGAGAAAAAAAGAAAAGAACAAGGTGCAATGTATTAACCAATATAAGAAAGAATTCACACAAGAAAATGTTTTTAAAAGCATAATCTTGCATAGTTCCCAGCAAACCACTGCCTATATTTAATAAAGTCACTGGTTTCCTATATACATAGAAGAATTTCATACTTAAGTACCTTGGCTTCTGGATTAGCTGCCAAAATTTTGGCACCACATTCTACTGAGGCATAATTATTTCGATTTTTCTGGACCTTTTTTGTGGCATGTAGACCTCCATTAGAAGATGGATGCATTGACTGACCTGCAGATAAACCATATTATAAACATATATAGATGATAATTATGATTGAAAATATCCCAGCAACACAATGATCTCAAAAGTAACAGGCTGCCACCTAGAGAAGAACCAGTTTTAATGCTTAAGAAAATATTTAAAAAATCCATTAAGAAATTCAAAATGCTTATCTCAATAGCTTTAAAATATCCCTAACAAACAAATTAACTACAAAAATCCACATTACTTGAATTACGTCTAAGTAATATAACTCACAAAATGAAGCTTATCCATAAGAATCACAGCTTTTAAAATATAAAACATATATTTTATTCCATTGAGTCTGAATGTTATCCTTCTATCTCTAACCCCAATATTAAGAATTCTTAACTCTGAGAATTACTCTACAAAAGCAAACAGACGGTGTAATACTTTAGCTCAACTCTATTTAAAGTCTTATGACTCAGAACTTTCCATGCTTCAGTTTTCCTCTTATAAATCGTGATGAAAATCACTGCTCTGCCTTCATCTTATCCTCATATTCTAAGTTACAAGAACGGATTTGAATAACATTAAAACTATGTATACACAGGTAAGTTACATATGGTTAATCAACAGCATCTTGGTAAGCTTCACCTTTAAAAAGTTTTCAAAAGTTTTATTTTATTTTATCAATTAAATAAAGAGAACAGCATATTTAAACCAGTCCCTTCAAAAAAGAAAAAAATTACAGTGCCTCCTTACTTTTTTCTTTTTCTACTTCCATAACTTTCTTCTTCCATTCATCAAATGTTGGTATATCTTCTGGGTCTTTGGGACTTGTTACAGATGTAGGGTCAATTTCCCCTGGTTTTGTATAATCAGAACTCTAAAAGGAACAAATAGATTTCAACTTTCAAAGAATACAGAGAAAAGAGATTAATAAATTACAAAAGTAAAATACAAAAGTAAATAAACTGTTTCTACCAAACTAAAGTTGAATTTTATAATGAATGATATATAGTATATTGAAAAAATGAAAAACATAAAGAGAAAAGTTTTGGTTTACTAAAAGTTGAGTTTCTTTTGAAAGAATTAAAATCTTCTATCTTAAGCACCACAGGATGTATTCCCTCACATGTTAGCAATATAAGCACGGGTTGTAGAAAACCCTATATTATATCCTAGGCAAACAGTTACTCACACATAAACTGTACAAAATTAATAGATAGTATAGTTGTAGTGCATCCACCTTAAAATGTAAGTTAAAATAACATATATACATTAAAGCAAGTGAATTGATTTTAGACATAATATATTGTATCTACAAAATCCTTAATAGAAATTACCATTTACATAAAAATGTTAAGGTGGATTTAAAAACTTAAATGTGATGGCTGGCCCGGTGGCACAGTGGTTAAGTTTGCATGTTCCACTTTGACAGCCCAGGGTTCAGTGGTTCGGATCCTGGGTGCAGACATGTCACCGCTTGTTAAGCCATGCTGTGGCAGGCGTCCCACATACAAAGTAGAGGAAAACAGGCATGGATGTTAGCTTAGGGCCAGTCTTCCTCAGTTAAAAAAAAAAAATCTAAATGTGAAAAACAAAGCTTTAAAGAAAATATGTATAGGAAAATGTCTTTATGATTCAGGCTATAAAAGGATTTAACAACATGAAAAAAGCATAAATCATTAAAAAAAAAGGTGATATATTTGGCTGGATTAAAATTTAAAAATTATATATATCAAAAGACCATAAACTATATGGTACAATAAGCCACAGACTGAAAAAAAGTAGTATTTGCAACACATTCAGCCAACAAAGGATTATTACCAACTATAAAGACTTCCTACAAATCACTAAGGGAAGAGGGGGAGAGGGACAATAAATTCAGCAAAGACAAAATACAAGATGTTCAATTCCAGTAATAATCAGAGAATGCAAATAAAAATCAGAGATACCAAATAAAGTAAATCATTCTGATAGAGGTTAAAGTGTGACAGTCTGTCACCAAGTGTGGCGTGTCTGTTGGGCCATGGGACATCTATTAGACTGCTGCAGCAAGTTTAAAATTTAGCGATATTAAGTAAAGGTGTGCGTACCCTATGACCCAATAACTCCACTCCTATGTATAAATATCAGTGAAAACACACCTAAGACAATATGCATAAGAATGCTTATTGCAGCATTGTTTGTAACACAAAAACATTAGAAATCTAAATATCCATTAACTGAAAAATAAATTGTGGTAGAGTTGAATACAACAGTGAAAACAATGAGTAGACAAATCTCGAAAACAATGTTGAGTAAAATGATACTTAAGGCAAGAATGATACCATTCTATGTTATTCCAAAATATGAAAAATAATAGTATATATTGTTTATAGTAATGCGTATTTAGAAAAAGTTTAAAAACATGCTCTAAAATTTTTTTTAAAAACACTAATTCAAGATAGTGGTTATATCTGAAGAGGAGAGAAAACTGGGGAAGGGTATACAATTCAATCTATAATTTTTTCCTTAGGCTTAATAAACTATGCAAGGATGTTCATTCCATTACTTAATTATGTTTGTCTTCCTAAAATAATGTATAACGTGGTGCACTGAGAAGTGCAGAAAATCTATTTAGACAGCTCACGCTGGTAAACAGCACAAGTCTCATACGGTATATATTTGGATCTTAGGGCATGTTTTTGAGTATTAATACTAATGCTAATTTAGTGCATTAGTGTAATAGTAATACACTAATACAAATACCCAAAATCTCCCCTTATGGAAGACTTAGCAAATTGGTTCCCATACAACCCCCACGTTGGAGTGTTTTGCAGAACAAGTTAACTTACTAAATAAACTATGTGGTTATTGAAAATAGATTAAAGAGCTAGTATTAACATTAATTTAATTTAAAAATTAAATGATAAAAATCTAGTTTGAATATAGTGAGAAAATAAACAAGAAATATATATTTACAAAAATTAACCTAGCTGAGATACTCAAGAGTAAAGCCCAAAATACTAAAAGAAATGCAACCAAAAGTAAGAACATACACACACTTTGAGTCGCATGGAAAGCAATCACTATCAGCTCTTAGCGATAACGAACTAAACAATACAATAGAATCACTTTGTAATGCACTGTCTGTGAGCGTAGTAAACAGTGTCTTGCATATCCTTAAAGGAACAGGCACAGCACAAGATCTACCGGCATCAGAAAACAAACTCGCTCCTGCTCACACAAACTTAACTGGGCAAAATTATCCTGAACTGGATAATACACGAAAGTACTAGATACTTTGTAATATATTCATTATCCGAAAATTTTTCTGAGATATTAATTTATTTAGGAGGTAATTAATTCAGTTAAAAATTCCACCTTTCTACCTGTGAGCAGACTCACAAACCATTTAAGTCTCTTAGTTAATGAAGAGCAGTCTCAGTCTGCTAATGGTTAATGAGAACAAGTGAATCTAGGACAAAACCAGCTGCCACGCTTGAATCTTACATTTGATACTTAAATAGTTCCAAAGAAGACATTTTTATACCGTGTGCCTAATTGTATTTATGACTGTAGTATTTGGTTTCATTGGGAAAACTAGGTCCTTCAGAAAGATGTTGGACTATGAAATGCTGAGCTCCTATATTTACAAGAAACATCATAGAAAAAGCTGGTTCAGTGACAGTAAAAGGCTCCAGAATGAAGTTTTGCTAGGTGTGAGTATAGATTCACCGAAAATACATGAAAGAGAAGGTGAAAAACAGAAGACCCAAATTAAAAACGACAAATGTGGATGTGGTACTTGGTACTTTGAACTTCTCTCTGAATCCACGTTTTATTTTTGTTAAGTTCATGGAGTAGCTTTCATCTCTTTCACTTAGTTATTTCTTACCTGAAGGGAGCCTACACTTCTCTGTCAACATTTCTTCAGGAAATTCTGTACTGGCCTCTACATGAAGTCAAAGTAGAATTCAGAAGGAGAAAAGAAAGTAAAACTGCTACACTGGGATAAGCCCTACCTTTATTGTAAGAATCATATTCTTCAATATAAGCTGGTCTAAGTGTATTTTGCACACAAATAATAAAAGGCAAAATGTCCCTTTAAAATAATTCTGGTTGAAGAGCCTAAATTTAACCTTGCATTACTGAGATAAACTTACATTCTGAAGATACTTAAATGTAATGATCACAGCTGCTTCTATATAGCTCCCTAAGAAATTGCTTAAATAAGGACTTTATGTATCTGGTATCAAATAGTTGATAGCGGCAGAAAACCATTTAATTATATATAACCAAAGAGAGTTCATATTGGAACAACTTTATGTATAAACAGTACACTGGTAACAGTACCATGAAGTAACCACTTGCTCTCAGGGAGCACAGCTCACCTCAGTTCCACATTCGTCATTACCTACTTAATCCCTGATTTTATGGCAAATAGGGTTAGCAAATTACAAGATTACTAATAACAAAACTGCAGTGTATCATAAAGTAGGAGATATTGCAAGTTATATACCCACCTCATTTTTTAAATTATCTGAAGCATTCAACGCAGATTTTGGATCACCATTACTCTGATCACTTGCTGAAACTTTTGATTCAAATTCTGATTTTGTTATCTTTCCTTTGCCATGCGAAGATGACACATTTTCTATATGCTGGCCAACAAGGCTATTTGAAATGAAAAGACATAGTAAATAAACAAATTTTAGCAGAATAACAAGTTTATACAATCTAAACTGTTATAATTATCACGTGCAAAGTAAATCAAGAAAGGAGCACAAAGGGATCAGCTTTCTCTCAATCATAAAGTAGAATTAAGCCTGCACCAAAGTCCATTCAAACATGACACTGTTGTTATTACAGAATCATACAAGGGGCAAATAACTGTTCACACCCACCTTTCAGGTGGATTGACAAAGGCTGGCTGGTCAACTGGAGCATTGGCCTCAAGGGTCTCACCAACATCACAATCAGTTTCAGATTGCTCAGTTTCACGTGGCTTGGCTATAGGAATAGTACCAGATTTTTCTATTTCACTAAAAATAGAAACAAAAAAGACAATCTGGCAATTTAATAGACATAATGTAGCAAAGTTAAAAATTATATTAGTGATTTGCAAAACATGAGCCAGAGAAGAATGCTTTACAGTTCTGCAGACTGTTTTCAAGAATTCACTTATTTTAAATCGTGTAAAGTGAACTGTTTACTCTTGCTCTGTTAGTGCCCCTGGCCTTTAAATAGCTAATTACCAAATTTTAAAACAAAATATTTCAGGTTAATATTCAGTCTTGTCAAAAATAAGATTTTTAAATTATTTATTCTAAATGCATCTTACTCTAACATTTCACTTCTGTTAGTATATTCTACCAATGTTAAGAGTTGTTGCCCACAGTATCAAAAAAATTATCTCAAAACATTTCACTAAAGCTCTTAAGGCACTTTTAGAATTTAACAAACATATACCTAATATTTCTTCCCTACTTCACTTCTATTTCATTAAGTAGTCACGTTAGATATAATGGGAAAAAAAATGTACCATTCAGATGTGTAGTATCTAGCCTTAAACTCCTTCTGGAATAGTTATTTAAAAATTTTAAATACTATCATTATTTCTAAGCATGTCTTCTGATCCCCTGTCCCTTACTGGGACAAACTCCTAAATGGTAACTATAACATCTTTGTGTACAACTCCTTCAACCTGGTCCCTTACATTCCTTTTTTTTTAAAGATTGGCACCTGCGCTAACATCTGTTGCCAATCTTTCTTTTTTTCTTCTTCTCTCCAAAGCCCCCCAGTAATAGTTGTATATTCTAGTTGTGAGAGCCTCTGGTTGTGCCACATGGGACGCCACCTCAACATGGCCTGATGAGCGGGGCCACGTCTGTGCCCAGGATCCAAACCAGTGAAACCTTGGGCAGCTGAAGTGGAGCACGCGAACTTCACCACTCGGCCACACGGCCAGCCCCTCCCTTATATTCTTGAGGAGAATACATGTTTAAAAAGTGCTATGGGAGCCAGCTTGGTGACACAGCGGTCAGGCTCATGGGCTTCACTTCACCGGCCTGGGGTTCGCCAGTTCAGAACCCAGGTGCGGACCTAGGCACCACTTAGCAAGCTAGGCTGTGGCAGGCATCCCATGTATAAAAAATAGAGGAAGATGGTCATAGATGTTAGCTCAGGGCTAATCTTCCTTCTTCCCCTGCCAAAAAAAGTGCTGTGGTAGGGGCCCGCCCAGTGGGGTAGTGATTAAGTTTGCACACCCCGCTTCTACAGCCCGAGGTCCACAAGTTCAGATCCCGGGCGTGGAGCTACACACCACTCATCAAGCCATGCTGTGGTGGCAAACCACATACAAAATAAAGGAAGATTACCACAGATATTAGCTCAGGGCCAGTATTCCTCAAGCAAAAAGAGGAAGATTGGCAACAGATACTTGCTCAGGGCCAATCTTCCTCACCTAAAAAAAAAAACTGCTGTGGTTAAAAAAAAAAGTAGAGATAATAATAATGATATTAACTGACACATATATTCTTATTATGCATCAGATATTATTCTATGCACTTTATATATATTAACTTATTCGATAAAGGAAATGTTTCACGTAGTATTAAGAGAAGAGAATTTTGTTCTTTGTAGTGTTGCTAGAGGAAGCCAGGAGTACACAATAGATTTTCTAAATTAAGGAAACTTTAAGCCTAGATATCCTGAATATTTATTATCAAGTTTGAAAAAGGCAGCTATTCACACAAAGAAATAACTATGAATGGAATGTCACAGTGATACTTAACGGAAATGAATAATTGAACATTTGAATTTTTAATAATTATAGGAAAGATTATTCAAATAAGTACTGTGCTTCCTAAACAAGTAGAACCTCACTTTACCCACACGATGTAAAGATTTCATGGTTAGGAATCTAATCAGCTTCACTGAGTTAAGCAGCAAAATAAATACTCATTATAAGATCATTACATTAAAAAATAATAATAAAAACACACAACACAGGCATTATAACTTAGGTCTGCTATATTGCCTAAACTTCAAAACTGAGTACCAAGCTGCCTTATCCTGTAAAGAAATTCTTCTATCATTATCTAAAGAGATTCTTTTTTTTTCTTTGCAACGACTTACTCAAGCTTTGAGACCAGAGTGATCTCTGAGGTAGATGAGCTGGAAGTATTTTCAGTGTTTTCACTGCCCACAACTACACTGGAAGAATCTTCATGAAGATCAACTGCAGGGAGCGTCTCAATCACAGAAGGACTTAACTTTTCTGATTCCGTATTCTGTTTTTAAAAAAGTCAGTTATATTAAATGTTGAGATTAATAAATTATCTCTTTAGCTGAACAGGATTTTATAAAATGTCTCAAAAGTGACAATATAAAGAATTCTCACTAAAAAGTACTTTTAGAAAAACTTCTTCCAACATTACCACCCAAAAGAATATATAAAACTATAAAAATACAGGCTCTACATGTTTTTCATGGCATTTCATAAACTAGGACAAAGGAGCTTGTCTTTCTTCTTTCCTATTTCCTATTTTGTATAAGGACCCATAAATACTTCACTTTTACTGTAATTAATTAATGCCAGTAGCAACATAGAAATCCTATGTAAATATACAAAATAGTACAACAGTAGCTCTTGCCTGTAAGCAGTTTAGACCTGTAAGGAGTTTAGAAGATAACGTGTATCAATAAACAACAATACAAGGCATTTACAAGTAACATTACAAAACAATACATGATTCTTGCCTCTCCTTCAGTCCTGGATGCTCTGGGCCAGTCACTCCTCCAAAACACAACCTGCAATCTACCTAATCCTAAGGCATGTGTGAAAACCCCCGTCAGCACTCCTCCCCCACAATCACGCCTGAACTGAAACAGCCATTCCCGTTCCTCTCTGCCTCCACTGGTCTCTGTACAGACTTGGATGACGGCATCTATGACACCTCAATTGCCTGTATTTACATCCCCTTCTCGTCTTCAACTATGCTATACATGTCCTGAGTGAGGAGTACGTTCTCTTGATCTTCATGTTCCCAGTGTCTAGCACAGTACCTAGCACACAGTAGGGATTTAATGCTTACTAAATGAATATCAAGTGAGAGGTGCTCATGCTCAGTTCAAGGGAAAGAGAGACTACGGACTATTATGGACGAAAAGAACCAGGACTCTGAAGACAGGGAAGGCCAGCATGGGAACAGAAAGGAAACACAAGGCATAGAGTCAGAAGAATATAAAATGTGATCATTTGAAGAAGTATTTACACTGGAATGAAAAATTCACAAAGGAATGCAAATAGTTTGTATTTTATGGTGGAGGCCTTGAGAAAAAGACTACTACATTATTACCAAATATTGTATTACCATTTCAACATGTATTCAATATAAAAACATTGAGATATTTTACATTCTTTTTTTTTCTTTTACTAAATCTCTAAAGTCTGATGTGTATTCTATACTTACAGCAACTCTCAATTTGGACTAGCTGAATTTCCAGCGCTCAATAGCCACATGCAGCTAGTGGCTACTGAACTGAACAGCACAAGTCTACATACTGCTGTAAGTACTTCAAAGTATTTGAGCAAGAGTACACCATGATAGAAATTCTAGAAAATGAACAATGGCAGGATTGTTCAGGATAGTCATATAATTAGAAGGACTACAGAGTTTATTCTTCTCTTATTCTTATGCAGAAACCTTTGGCAAATGTCTTCCAGAAGCCAATAAAATGAAACTCACTACATCTCCTTAGATAACCCAATTAAGTCATAAAACAGCTCTGGGTGTATTGAAAAAAGAGAACTCTCACTCTCCCTCATTTTGAGCTGAATTTTGTTTTTGTTATTATTTGAGATATTTAGTTTTTCCTTAATCCTTTTTCCTCCAGATCAAATACCCCCAGTTTCTTCATCCATTCCTGATAGTAAACAGTTTCCAGATGCTTCAGCATTCTGGTCAGCTGACATTCTGGTCTAGTTTTTAGTCTCTCTCATAAAATCTGGTACAAAATGGAAAATAATATTCAGGATGTAATATGAGAGGAAAAAACATTTTAATGCATTATTTATTAATTCATATTCCACACTAAGTGATAAAACTTTGATATCAAAAGACTCTGTTCTACATACAAATACTTTCTTTTGTTGTATGTTAGAAAAAATTTCCAGACATCTAAAAAGACAAGACACATTATAGTGAGCCAAAATGGAACCTAAGAAGAAATGATGACTTACACCCAAACTTTTACTACAAATAAAATGGTCACATTTTTTATTAAATGTGTAATTTTGCATTTTCTCCAAAACAGTAGTCATAGCAGGTGAATAGTATTAAGGTGAGTTGCATGGTACTTCAAAAAACACTAACAATACACAATATGTTGACCAAAACAGAGGTTTTCTATCTCATAAAGTAGTTTGAAAAGGCATTATCATTAAAAATTAAAGCAATACAGCTTACTTGTACATCCACAATGTAGTCATCTTTTAATTTATGTTCTTCTGGAGGAATAGGTAAGTTTGAACCCACTTTTCCTGATAATTCGGCATTGATAGGTCCCTCTCTTTCATCCTATATTGCAACAAAGAATAAAGGCTAACTGATAAAATTGTTTCACAAAACAGACCTGAAGCAATATTGAAGACCATCTCTTTCTACACTTCACAACCAAAACACTGTCTGGTAAGCATTTGACTTCAATTGCCTTTATCTGTTTACGTGTTTATTGTCTATCTTCCTGCATTCTCCTCCTTACCACCACAATTAAAATGTACACTAAAGGGCTTTAGGAACTTCATTTGATTTCTTAATAAGTACTTTAGTCCGACCATCCAGCACTGTGCTAGGCACATATTAAGACTTTAGTAAATATCTGATAAATGAGTAATGAATGTACATATGGCTCTTTGTGTCATCTCTCTTTTGACACTCACTTCTCAAGCTAGGATTTCAGATACCTTTATGTCTTTAAAAGTATCTTCTAGAGTATAAGTTTCAGAAAAGCAGAGTTCGTATTCATCTTTGTTTAATCTAAGCCTGTGTAGCACACACTAGATACCTAAATGTTTGCTAAACGAAAATGTTTTCCTCCCCTTAATGCTTCGCTTAAATTCATTCTTCCAACACGTATTCTTCAAATTTCGCAAAGAACAGATTAGATCTAAGTCTCATAGACTGTGAGTGAATGCATAAAATTATACTCTTTATGGAGAGATATTCAGCAAGTCTTCAAAATCCTAAATATATTCTGCATCCCAGAAAAATATTCTACATGACTCAAAAATTTAAATAATCCACTTTAAATATCATGCCAAAAAAAAATCCACCCAAGCATGTAACTATAAGTATGTATGTTTACATACACACACACACAACTGTACACACAACACGCATGCACACACACACAGCTGAGAAACAATGGAAGTCTGTCAATTAAGAAACGTTTTATACATTATGATGTATCTATACAATGGAATAAAAATGTAGCCAGAAGATATTCAGAAGAATATAGCAAGATAAAAAGTTGTCCATGAGATATTATTTGGGGATGGGGGAAGTCAATTTGTAGAATATTTATGACCTTTTAATGAAAATAAAAATACTAATTTGTGAGCTATATAATGGTATAATCTATACCCACAGAAAATGGTCGGAAAGTTTTCCAAGAAACAGTAAATTGTGGTTTCTTTGGGAAGGGGAATAGGATATAAATATGAATATTTTACAGTCAGTATAAACTACTTCTCTATTTTACATTGATTTTGCGGGGTAAGCCAAATCTAGTCAATACTCACCTTTCATCATTTAAAACGATAAAATAATAAATGATTTAGAGAACATCAGGTTTTTTGGACTCTATATATTAACTCCACCCAATTATATATGAACAATTTTATAAATGAACTACATAGACACCAATTGCGGACTCTCTCTATAATTCTCATTTCTAATAGTTTTTAATTTATAGGACTGGGGTTTCTTTAGAAATCCTTTCTATTCATAGTAGCATTACAAAGTAAGCCACTAGTTTTCAGTTCTCTGAATAGACGCTATTTTTCTCCCTATTATAGGACTAAGAATGTTATGACATTGCAAATATAAGCAATAAGAATAAATATATAAATATCTGAGAGGTAGCTTAATTGCAGAATTACCTGAGTAACTCCTCAGATTATAGCAAGGAAAATTACAGATCTCCACCCAAAATTATGTCATAGTATTTCTGAAATTACTTTTACTCCAAATGTTCTGAGGAAGTCTTAGAAAACTGACACACAAATTATATCCTCAACTTTATTTAAAGTACCTTTTTCTGGAATTGTACATCTTCATTTTCTAGTGCGCAATTGTCATCTTGAGAGTAATATGATGAAGCTGAAGAACTCTCTTTACAACATACACGCCAACTGGGAAGCCTGTAAAATATCCACCATCACCACCACCAAAAAAAAAAGGAGGAAAAGTTGTTAAGCCAAAATATACCCTACTATGGGCTAGAATTTGAGGCAATAAACAGATGGTTCCTATCCTAACGTCCCTAAGAACTTAACGATTTAATGATGAAGACAAATGTACACAAGAGTTTTTATTTAATGCCCCAAGAAAAACATCAACAGTGTTGTTAGCATTCAAGTAAGGCATTATGAATTTCTTGACAGTAAAAGAGGAAAGACTTCAAGGAGCAGAAAAAGTTGTCAGAGTTAACCTCCTCAAAAAGCACCACATACCAATGATATTCTAAATCCTACCAAATGTTTAAGAACAGCTAACTCTAAAGCCACCCAAACTATTTCAAAGCATAGACATAAAGTTTTCAATTATTTATATGGAGAGAACATAACAATGATATAAAAAACTAACAGAAATAGCACACACAAATGAATACTACAGGCTAATAATACTTATGATATCAGATGCAAAACTTCTAAAGAAAACAATAAAAAAGTCTCTAGGAACATATCAAAGAAATAATATACCACTGTTATGATCAAGTAGAGTTTAACTCTGATATTCAAAAGTGGTTCAGTAATAATAAAATCTATTTATTTAATTTGCCATGCAAAAGTAACAAGGAAAAATATCTTATGATTATCTCCACAGTCACGGAAAGACATCTGATAAACTTACATATCCATCAAGATTTTTTAAGTCAACAAAATAGGAATCAGTAGATATTTAACATGGGAAACATATATGCATAATACACAAGCCTAAAAGCCAGTATCATACTTGGTGAAGAAACCTAAAAACACCCCTATTTAGATCTGAAGCAAGACAAGAAAGTCCATTATCAGTAGTATTGCATAATATGAAGATAAAAGAGGTGTAAAAATGGAAAAGGAGATAGTAAAATTATCATTAATTGCAGATAATGAGTTTATATAGGTGGAAAACGAAATAAAATCACATATTAAAAGTCTTAGGTATAAAAATTATATTCCTAGGTATAAAATTAAGAAACATATCAACAGACTCACTACTCAAAGCATCACCACCAGTTACACATTGTAACAGGAGTCCCCATTTACAGAAGAAACAAAATACTAAATATAAACTTAGCCAGAAATAGTCTATTAAGTAGAACTGTTTGAAACAGTCAATATGTATTTGACAATTCTTTAACTTGAAAAAGAGTCAATTTTACACAATCCAAGGTAATATATGGAAGATTTGAAAAGCACATACTGAAGAGGTAAAAAAGGACAATTTTTAAAATTAGGTAGGCTGACTTAAGAGTATATAAACAGTAAGAATAGTCAAGAAGATTTTAACGTGAGGGAACTAGATGTCTACAAAACCACAATAATTACAACAACATGGTTCTGAGATGAGAGAGGGAAAGGGAATCCCCAGGTGGCTGGAAAGAGAAATCCTAGAATGACAGCCATACACAAAGAACAGAGGACAACCAGTCTAAACTGGATGTTTTTCTAGAAGAGCCTTCTGACAGCACACTTGATGAGTCTTTCAGAATCTCAAGTACAGATTTATATAACTGGCAGATCATTTGTAATTAAATAGAAAAATAAGCAAAACAATAAAACAAATCAAATATTAGTTCCAGGAAGAAGGAAACTACAGAAAAGAAAAAGTAATCATGTTTTACTAGATGGTTCAGTTGTGATTAGCATTCATATAGTTATAATAATATAAATACTGAATACTGATCTAACTCAAATTATGACAGAACTATATTATTACCAGCATGTAGTCAGAGAATCTGATCAGCTGCAGTAGAATAATACTTAAAAATGACATTACAGCAATTATTTTAGAGACGAAGCAAATATAAAATTAATCAGCTAAGAGATGAAAGTGGTTTCCATGAAAAGGGAAAATGAGGAAAAGAGGAACAAGGAATGGCTTCTTTGCAAAAACACACAAAAAACCTTCTAGAGCTATCTGACTTTTTCATATGAATACATTATTTTGACAATTAAAACTAAAAAGAAACCAGAGGGAGAAAAGCAAGGTATATAATAATATATACATATACTATGATACCATGTGTGTACATGTGTCCTACAGGTATTCATATGTGCATAAATTTCTCTGGAAGAATTAAAAAAAAAAAAGTATCACCTTGGTTGCCTCCAGAGAGGAAAACTGGATGGCTGGGTGACAAGGGCAGTAGAAGGATATTTTTCACTCTATAATACTCTACGTCTTTTGAACTTTGAACCACAAGAATATATTACCTATTTAAACTTCAAATAGATATATCATTTTTTATTAAACATTTCCTTTATTAACAGACTTTTGCACTGTTTCTCAGCTGTGTGTGTGTGTGCACACACGCATGTCTGTTTGCAGGTACACTTGCGTGTCTGTATGTCTATATTTGGGACAGCAAAAAGTTTTAGATATCCAAAACTGTGAATATTTGAATTTTCATGATTATGTCCCCTTATCTTTTTATCCCTTTCTATACTTTCTAAATTTCCATCATGAACATGTATTAGTTTTATCATCAAAATCTCTGCATGTGTGTACATGTATGTGGGTGTATAAGTCCTAATATTCACAGTTAGTGTGAAGATGGCCAATGGACGTTAACTATCATAATCAATAAATCTCACGATTGATTTTACTATTATAAAATCAAATCCTATTACCCAAAATTCTGAGTTTTTTGGAAATGAGATTAGCATTTGAATCAGCGGACTCAGTAGACTGCCTTGCCCATTGTGGGTGGGCATCATCCAATCCTTTGAGGGCTGGAATAGAACAAAAGGTGAAAGAAGAAAGATTTTGCCCTTTTTATTCCTGCCTCATTGTTTGAGCAAGAACATCTATATCATCTTCTCCTGCTCTTTTACTGGGATTTCTATCTTCAGCTCCATTGATGATGAGGCCTTTGGACTCAGCCTGAACTATAGCACTAGCTTTTCTGGGTCTCCAGCTTTCCAACAGCGAATCGTGGGACTTCCCACCTTCCATAATTGTGTGACCCAATGCCTCATAAAGAATACATATGTGTGCATCCTACTGGTTGTGTTTCTCTAAAGAACTCTAATACACCTGTCATTAATATGTTACACATTCTTTACCTATCTACCCTATTCCTCCTCTTAATTACAGCTTTATATATGGTATCACTTAAACACCTCTAACATATTAGTCCTTACTTAAGGATGGATGTGAACTAAGGATGGACCTATAAGAGATAACCTTAACTTTCTGCATAAGAAAAAGTCTAAAATGTATAAAAATTGTCACCAAGAAGTAACTGTCAAGAAATTTTAAATCACCAAACTAAATGAAATACCCAAACCCACTCCAACTCTACTGCAGATGAATGAATCTCTGTAATGGGGTCCCTACTTTCAACAAGTTCCCCCAGGTGAATCAGATATGCACCCTTTCTCTTAAGAATCAGACGATTACACTATAATGGCTGAGGGCACTTTGGTGCATGACTAAATGGGTCTAATTCCATGCTATTTAAGCAACTTCCTAAAATAGTACTACAGAAATTCCAAGCCTGATGAAATGAGTTTCCAGACTTTTAAGAAGTTCAACACCAGAAATTACATCAAGATAAATGGTAATCTGTGAACCCCTGAGACTATCTCTCACTTCAAAACGACTGACAACTCCATAACTTAATACTCTTTAGTTGTCCTACAAAGCTTAAAAAACAAACTCTTTGAGAACCAATTCCATATTCTTAATCACTTTAACTCCTCCCTACAAAGCCAAGACTTGCAAATACAAGGTGCTTAATAAATATTTGTAAAAATGAATGAGGGTTCTGCGGGGAACTGTTTTGTAGCACATAACAGAAAGCAAATTCAGTCACTTTTTATTCCTGTCCCATCACCATCATAACCTCCACCACTACCACTCCGCAGCTCATCACACACAGCTCAAAAGAGAGAATCTGGAAACCAAGAGGATATTTATTCCTTTTTGTCAATTTGTGACAGAGGATTCACCATTCATATAGAAAAGTATTAACTTTTAGAGTAGATGTAATTAAATATCTTGTAAAAATCACATTTGAGCACCATTTATGATAACAAACTTTTACACATTTTAGTGAAACAAGTGTACCATATATGCTGGTGTTGTGCTTACTGAAAATATCACTAACATCAAGTCTGAAAGTCTTAGTAGTCATAAGTACTAGTAGTTATAAAATGTGTGCGTGTGTGTATGCTTTTCAACAAAAAAATGACCATCTGGTTTTGAGCAAGAAAAATGTTTAAAGGAATTAAAAACAGTAAATCTATAACAAAATGAACCAAAGTAGAGTCTACATGGTTGAAAACTTATCTTTAAAAGAAAACTTATAAAAGAAAAACAATTATCAAACAAACCCAAAACAACAACAAGAAAAAACAGGCAATAAAATCACTTGTAAGGTAAAAGTATAGCAAAGGCAGCAGATCAACTACCTGTGAAGGTAATATAAAGGTTAAAAGACAAATGTACTAAAATTACCTATTTCAATGATAAGAGGGTAATGGGTATACTACACACTAAACAAAAGACTATATATGATGTGAAAAACATATAATGTGGGAGGAGGGGAGTGAAAAAGTAGAGCTTTTAGAAAGAGGTCAAGCTAAAGAGTCTATCTACTCAATATAGACTGTTATATGCATAGTATATTAAATAGGATCCTCATGGTAACCACAAACTAGAAACCTATAACAAGCAGGAAAAAAAGTAAGACAAAAGCAATCAAACATATTACTAAAGATAACCATCAAACCACAAGTGAAGAGAGCAAAAGAAAAAGAAAGGAACTGAGAAGAACTACTAAAACACCCAAAAAAAAAGAAAAAGTGACAAAATGGCAATAAATACATATTTATCAATAGCTACTTTAAATGCCAATGGATTAAATGCTCCAATCAAATGCCATAGGGTGGCCAACTGGATAAAAAAACAAGATCCATGTATATGCTGCATACAAGAGACACACTTCAGACCTACAGACACTCACAAACTGAAAGTGAAAGGATGGAAAAAGATATTCCATGCAAATGGGAAAGAAAAGAAAGCAGGGGTAGCAATACTTATACCAGACAAAATAGACTTTAAATCAAAAACTGTAATAAGAGACAAAGACAGGCACTACATAATAATAAAGGGAACAATCCAACAAGAAAATATAACACTTGTAAATATCTACGCACCCAACATAGGACCACCTAAATATATAAAGCAATTATTAACAGACATAAAAGGAGAAATAGTAACACAATAATAGTAGGGGGCTTTAACACTCCACTTACACCAACGGATAGATCATCCAAACAGAAGATCAATATGGAAACACTCGCCTTAAAGGACACATTAGACCAGATGGACTTAGTAGATATATACAGAACATTCCATCCAAAAACCACAGAATACACGTTCTTTTCAAATGCCCATGGAACATTCTCCAGGATTCATCACATATTAGGCCATAAAACAAGTCTCAATAAATTTAAGAAGATCGAAATAATATCATGCATCTTTTCTGACCACAAAGGTATGAAACTGGAAATCAACTACAGGAAGAAAACCAGAAAAGCCACAAAAATGTGGAGATTGAACAAAATGCTACTGAACAATGATTGGGTCAATGAAGAAATCAAAGAAGAAATAAAAATATTCCCGGAGACAAATGAAAATGAAAACACGACATGCCAAAATATGTGGGATACAGCAAAAGCGGTTCTATGAGGGAAGTTTATAGCAATTCAGGCCTACCTCAACAAGAAGAAAAATCCCAAATAGACAATCTAAAAGTGCACCTAAAGGTACTGGAAAAAGAACAACAAACAAAGCCCAAAATCAGCAGAAGGAAGGAAATAATAAAAATCAGAGCAGAAATAAACAAAATAGAGACTAAAAAAAAATAGAAAAAAATAATGAAACCAAGAGCTGGTTCTTTGAAAAGATAAACAAAATTGACAAACCCTTAGCTAGAAAACCCTCACCAAGAAGAAAAGAGAGAAGGCTCCAATAAATAAAATCAGAAATGAAAGAGGAGAGATTACAACGGACACCTCAGAAATACAAAAGATAGTAAGAGAATACTATGAAAAGCTATATAATCTAGAAGAAATGGATAAATTCTTAGAAACACACAACCTTCCAAAACTGGACCAAGAAGATGTAGAAAATTTGAATAGACCGATCACCAGTAAGGAGATCAAAACAGTAATTAAAAACCTCCCAAAAAATAAAAGTCCAGGACCAGATGGCTTCCCTGGTGAATTCTACCAAACATTCAAAGAAGACTTAATACCTATCCTTGTCAAACTCTTCCAAAAAATTGAAAAGGAGGGGAGGCTTCCTAAATCCTTCTACAAAAGCAAACATTATCCTGATACCAAAACCAGACAAGGACAACACAAGAAAAGAAAATTACAGGCCAATATCACTGATGAACATCGATGCAAAAATCCTCAACAAAATACTAGCAAATCGAATACGACAATACATTAAAAAGATCATACATCATGATCAAGTGGGTTTCATTCCGGGAATGCAGGGATGGTTCAACATCCACAAATCTATCAACATGATACACCACATTAACAAAATGAAGAATAAAAATCACATGATCATCTCAATAGATGCAGAGAAAGCATTTGACAAGATACAGCATCCATTTATGATAAAAACTCTAAATAAATTGGATATAGAAGGAAAATATCTCAACATAATAAAGACCATATATGACAAACCCACAGCAAATATCATTCTCAATGGAGAAAAACTGAAAGCTATCCCTCTAAGAACAGGAACCACACAAGGATGCCCACTGTCACCACTCTTATTTAACATAGTATTGGAAGTCCTAACCAGAGCAATCAGGCAAGAAAAAGAAATAAAAGGGATCCACATTGGAAAAGAAGAAGTGAAACTGTCACTCTTTGCAGATGACATGATTTTATATCTAGAAAACCCTAAAGAGTCCACTAAAAAACTTTTAGAAATAATAAAGGAATACAGTCAAGTTGCGGGATACAAAATCAATGTACAAAAATCCGTTGCATTTCTATACACTAACAACGAAGCAGCAGAAAGAGAAATTAAGACTACAATCCCATTTACAATTGCAACAAAAAGAATAAAATACCTAGGAATAAACTTAACGAAAGAGGTGAAAGATCTGTACACCGAAAACTACAAAACGTTGAAAGAAATCGAAGACACAAAGAAATGGAAAGATATTCCGTGCTCTTGGATTGGAAGAATTAACATTGTTAAAATGTCCAACCTTCCTAAAGCAATCTATAGATTCAATGCAATCCCTATCAAAGTTCCAACAACATTTTTTACAGAAATAGAACAAAGAATCCTAAAATTTATACAGAACAACAAAAGACCCCGAATAGCCAAAGGATTCCTGAGAAAAAAGGACAAAGCTGGAGGTATCACACTTCCCGATTTCAAATTATAGTACAAAGCCATAGTAACCAAAACAGCATGGTACTGGCACAAAAACAGACACACAGATCAATGGAACAAAACTGAGAGCCCAGAAGTAAACCCACACATTTATGGACAGCTAATATTCGACAAGGGAGCCAAGAGCATATGACGGAGAAAGGAGAGTCTCTTCAATAAATGATGTTGGGAAAACTGGAAAGTCACATGCAAAAGAATGAAAGTAAACCATTCCCTTACACCATGCACAAAAATCAACTCAAAATGGATTAAAGACTTGAATGTAAGACCCGAAACCATGAAACTTCTAGAAGAAAACACAGGCAGTACGCTCTATGACATTGGTCTGAGCAGCATATTTTCAAGTCCCATGTCTGACCGGGCAAGGGAAACAAAAGAAAACATGAACAAATGGGACTACATCAAACTAAAAAGCTTCTGCACAGCAAAGGAAACCATCAACAAAACAAAAAGACAACCTAACAATTGGGAGAAGATATTTGCAAACCACATATCAGATAAGGGGTTAATATCCAAAATATACAAAGAACTCATACAGCTCAACAACAAAAAAACCAACAATCCAATTAGAAAATGGGCAAAAGATCTGAACAGAGATTTCTCCAAAGAAGATATACAGACGGCCAACAGGCATATGAAACGATGCTCAACATCATTAGCTACCAGGGAAATGCAAATCAAAACTACAATGAGGTATCACCTCACTCCGGTCAGAATAGCTATAATTAACAAGACAGTAGACAACAAATGTTGGAGAGGGTGTGGAAAGAAGGGAACCCTAGTTCACTGCTGGTGGCAGTGCAAACTGGTGCAGCCACTATGGAAAGCAGTTTGGAGTATCCTCAGAAAATTAAGGACAGATCTACCATATGATCCACCTATTCCACTGCTGGGTATTTATCCAAAGAACTTGAAAACACAAAGGCATAAAGATACTTGCACCCCTATGTTCACTGTGGCATTATACGCAATAGCCAAGACTTGGAAGCAACCTAGGTGCCCATCAAGGGACGAATGGATAAAGAAGATGTGGTATTTATACACGATGGACTACTACTCAGCTATAGGAAATGACGAAATCCAGCCATTTGTGACAGCATGGATGGACCTTGAGGGTATTGTGCTGAGTGAAATAAGTCAGAGGGAGAAAGTCAAATACCATATGATCTCACTCATAAGTAGAAGATAAAAACGACCAAAAAAAAAACAAAACACATAGCATTGGAGATTGGACTGGTGGTTACCATTGGGGAAAGGGGGGAGGGCAAAAGGGGTGATTAGGGTCACATGTGAGGGGATGCACTATAATTAGTGTTCGGGTGGTGAACATGATGTAATGTATCCAGAATTTGAAATATGATGTACATCCGAAAGAAATAAAAATTAAAATAATTAATTAATTAATTAAAAGAAAACTTACATTGAGCAGACCTTGGATTTTAAATTTCTCTTTACACAAAGTTAGAAATGGAGTTCTTTTTTGGAAATCCTATCTACATACCACCTTATCAAGACAGTAGTGTTGCAAATGTTCTGCCAATCAAATTGTGATTTCCTTTTACAATGTAGTTGACGTTTTAATTTAAATGATACAACTAAACAACATATTTAGAAAACCTAGCAAAGGCACATGGCAAGTATTCAACAAATAATCAAGTAAATTCTTCTCCCACACTTTTCAAAAACCATTTTCAACTAAAAGTATGTGTAGGAATACGCTCACACATACTATACTGCATATGGAGAACATTCTTATGCAAAACAAAATCATTTTCTGGGTAGGAATTTTGAGGCTGAGGGTGAGAGGGGTAAAACTACCACTACATCCAGATTTGGTTCTCTAGCTTCTTATTTTCTTGAACAGTGAACCACAAAAAAAGAAAGAGCCTTTCAATGAATGCCTAAGAACTGTGACAAATCAGTTTTACTTACACAAGTAACGATAACTTTTTTTAAAGTTTTGCAACAGGAGACCCAGTTACAAAAAATTAGCACTATTCTCTTATGTTTAAAAACAATAAGAAAAACTCGCAGCAACCATTAAGTTGATTAACAAATTTCATGAAATAATAAAATAAAAATAACTAGATAAAATTTCAGCTGATATAAAGTTAGAATGACCTAATTAGAAAAAATTTATCTAAGAGCTCCAATTTCCACATAACTTCCTCAAGACCTTTAAACAATAACAATTTCAAAAGTTCTGGCCTATAGCAAGTAATTACTGGGGTCCGCTGGTAAGTGAAAAGTAATAAAAATAAAATTTAAGCTAGAATAGCATTTAAAGAACACGCCTAGTGTGAGCATGGCTATCTCTCATCAATCTTTTATTCAAATATTTCCTGAAGAAGTGCCTCAAAAAGTTTATGAGCAAATGAATTACTACTACCTCAGCTATGTTATAGTGTAAAATTACAATTACTACTACAATTGACAGGCGAGAGGTTTCAAATCATGACCACTGACATTGAATTTGGTACTCAAAATAATTATTAATGGAAAAACAAAGATAAAACTTCATAAAACGGATACAGCAGTGAAAGTCTTTTCATTTCTTCAGGAGGTCATTTGCACGTGATTTCTAGGTCAATTTACTTGATTGTGTTGTTAAATGTTGGATTCTGGCTTTGACACTAACCGAATTATACTGATGAATTCAAATCAGTAGGTAGTTAGGTTGGTACCCCATATGTGGAAATACCTCCATACAACTGCCTTCAAAAATGTGCTCACTTTTATTGAAGTATTTATAAGATAGGATGTGATAGTTTAAAAATATTCCACCACCTGCCTCTTCCCCCAAAAAATTATTAGGCAAAGAGTTGTAATGTATGACATAAAAAGCATGATGTACCAATGTTAATTTCTTAGTTTTGACAAATGTACCACGGTTATGTGAGATGTAGTATTCAGGGATGCTGGGTGAAGGGTACACGGTAACTTTCTGTGTCACCTTTGCAAACTGTCATAAATCTAAAATTATTCCAAAACAAAAGTTTATTTTAAAAGTACAAGCCATGAAAGAAAAAACTGATAAATTGGATTTCATCAAAATTAAAAACTTCTGTTGTGCAAAATATACTTAAGAAAATGAGAAGAAAAGCTACAGACTGGGAAAAACTATTTGCAAAGTATATCTCTGATAAAACATTTGTAAAGAACTCTCTAAACTCAATAAGAAACAAACTTTTAAATAATGGGCAAAAGATTTCCATAGTCATTTCACCAAAGAAGATATAGGATGGCAAATAAACACATGAAAAATGCTCAACATCATTAGTCATAGGGAAATGCAAATCAAAACCAAAATGAGATACCACTACGTATCTATTACATGGGCTAAAATTTCAAAGACTGACCATACTAAGTCTTGCAAAGACTATGGAAGGACTGGAACTCTCATATGCTGCTGGTGGGTTTGTAAAATGGTACAACCCCCCTGGAAAACAATTTGGCATTTCTTTAAAAGTGAAACACTTACACGTGATCCAGCCATTCTACCCTTAGGTATTTACTCAAAAGAAAGGAAAACAGAAAAGTTCACAGCAGCTCTATTTGTAATGATCAAAAACTGAAGAAAAACTCAAATGTTCACTAACAGGAACATGGATAAACAATTTGTGGTATTCCATACTACTCAGCAACAGAAAGGAACAAACTTGGTACACAACACCGTAGATTAATCTCTAAATAATTATGCTCAGTGAAAGAAACCAGATAAAAAATTAGTATATAGTATATGATTCCATTTATATAATACTACAGAAAAGTGCAAAATAAACCATAGCTACAGAAAGCAGATCAGTGGTTGCCTGGAGGAAGGCCAGGAGGAAGGGATTACAAAAGGGCATGGGAAAACTTCTGAGGGTAATGGATGTGTACACTGTCTTGCTCGTGGTGATGGTTTCATGGATGTATACATATGCCAAAAGGTACCAAATTGTACAATTTAAGTAAGTTCAGATTATTCTAAATCAACATGCCCCCAATAAAACTGTTTTAAAAAGTGGAGCAGAGGGAAACAAAACAAGATTGTTAAAAAGTTCATCATTATTGAAGCTAGGCATTGAGTACACGGGGATTATTCTTTCCATTACTTTTTGGTATTTTTAAGTTCCCATAAGAAAAAGTTTTGGAATTCTGTCAATTTTTAAAATAGAAAAAAAAAATTCAATGCTGTACTTACTCTCTACATATATTATTGTAATACCCTGCACTTGGTTATAGTTGCCAGATTGGAATTCTTTAAAATGGACAAAAAGTATCTGATAAATTATAAACTGTATAAAGCTTAACAGCAATAGAAATATGATTAGAAACTGCTGAGCACTCCTTTTTAATTTATTTATATCACTCAACATTTCACCTTTTTTTCTTTGCTTTCCAAGAACAATGCTTTACGTATTAATAGAGATTACACGTCTTCATCTATTTTAATGACAACTATTTGTTGCTTGCCTATAATTTCCACAAAACTTCTTTTAGATATGATCTTAACAGCTATTAGATTAAAAAAAAAATACTACAGGTACAGAAGGAATGAACATCTGCATCCAAATGAATGCCTGCGTTCAAAAGGCATACTTTAGAGACTTCAATCTTAAACGTGATTGCTTTCATTTTAGAAATTATATTTCTATATAGCTGTTTCTCGAAGGGAGGTTTTCAACTTGAACGTATAGGGACTCAAGTTTTTCTTGTGGTGGCAACTCACAATCTAATATTGCTAGGCATCCTGCTGGGTTGGTTGGTTTGTTTGTTTTTTGAGGAAGATTAGCCCTGAGCCAACATCTGCCACCAATCCTCCTCTTTTTGCTGAGGAATACTGGCCGTGAGCTAACATCCATGCTTATCTTCCTCTATTTTTTGTATGTGGGACTCCTGCCACAGCATGGCTTGACAAGTGGTGTGCAGGTCCACACCCAGCATCCAAACCAGAGAACCGCGGGCCACCAACGTGGAGCACTCGAACTCAACTGCTGTGCCACCAGGCCTGACCCCATCCTGCTGTTTTAAAGGGTGTGTTATAACTAAATGTTTCAAAAAATAATGATCAAGGTTTAAGTGTTACAGTATAAGGGGTATCAATTAGTTCTTACCAAAGAGAACAAGAGAAGGACACAGGAAAATATTTCTACATGACTTAATTAAGCCTTGAAGGGCCAAGGAAGACTTCATTAAGAAGGGAGAAAGCATTCTTTAATGTGAAAGTGATTGAGGAACCATTTTTTACTATCAACGGCTTAGAATGACAGCATTTTACATCTGCCTACCACAGAAATACTGAACTAGCTAACTTTAACAATTACTTTTTATAATCTTATCAAAGAAATCCAGCAAAATAACAATAATAAATTCCAGGACACATCAATGTGCAATAAAGAATAGGCTAGTATGCAAATGAGCCAAATCTAATATTGCAGGGGAGGTGGGAACTAAACTGGAGTCTGCCAAACTTTCAAATGAGTTACTGCTGTTTCCCTCTGAACTACACTGAAGAAACTATATAAGTACTTAAGACTCTACCCAGTAGGTACCAAATATTATGTTAGATACAGAGCCTTATTAGGAAATTTTAGGCATAATTTTCAATCACTAAAAATCTGAGTTAAGATATATTGAGAAAACATGACAAAAAGGTAGCAATTTTAATTAAGTAGCCAAAATTGAATTTAATTTAAAAACATTATGTCACTAAAAGAGAGATTTATTATCTACTAGTAAAAAGATATAATGAACATAAATATATATGCACCTAACAACATCACTTCAAAATACATAAAATAACCACTGACAAAGCTACAGGTAGAAAGAGAATAATCAAAAATTATGATTGCCTATTTTAAATTACCTCTCACAAAACAGATGGACAAAACTTAAGGAAACATGAGATTCATATTACATATGGAAATAAGCTTCATCAAATATACACAACTTTAAAACAAACACAAATTAAACATTCTTATCCAGCACACAAGGAGTATTTCCCAAATAGTGAGTATACACTAAAGCTTCAAAAGAAGACTCAAAATCTGATAAACTATACTCTCCAACCACACTGCAACAGAATATAAAATAATAAAAGGATAGCTAACAACATCCTAAGCCTGGAAACAAAAATTATGCAGAAGAATCCTTTGGTTAAAGAGAAAACAATAAGGAACACTATGAAGTATTATAGTGGAAAACAACTGGTCAAAATTGGTGTACTGCAGGGGCCGGCCCCGTGGCCTAGTGGTTAAGTTCGTGCTCTCCACTCCAGCGGCCCAGGGTTTCGGTGGTTTGGATCCTGGGCGCAGTCGTGGCACAGCTCATCAGGCCATGCTGAGGCGGCGTCCCACATGCCACAACTGGAAGGACCTACAACTAAAAATACACAACTATGTATCCAGGGGGCTTTGGGAGAAAAAGGAAAAATAAAATCTTCAGAAAAAAAAAATTGCTGTAACGTAGATAAGACAACAGCAGAAAAACTATGCTTTTGAACACATTTGGAAACAAACTAAAAACAAAAGAGCTAATCTTTCAACTCAAAAAGATAAAAGATAGTGTAAATCCAAAGAAAAAAGAAAGGATATAAGAACGGAAATCACTAAACAAAGAAAAGGAAAGATTAAGAAAACCAAAAGTTGGTTCTTTGAAGAAAATATTAAAAAAAACCTCTGGCAAAACTGATCAAGGAGAGCTGGTGATGTGAATTAACAAAATACGGTATAAAAATAGGAAATAACTATGGACAAAAGAGATATTTTAAATTATAAAATATTGCAAACTATATACAAATATATTTGAAAACTTAGAAGAAATGGATGTTTCTAGAAAAATAGCAAAATATACAAAAATTGGAATAAGCTAATGATAATTAAAGAAATTTGGGTGGATCAGTCAACACCTCACACAGAAAAGGGGGAAATCCCAGCCCAGTTTTTTTCACTTTTTATTTGGAAATAATTTCAAATTTTCAGGAGAATTGCCAGCATAGTACAAAGAACATCCACAAACCCTTCACCCACATCAACATATTAACAGATTGCCCCATTTGTTCCATCATTTGCCATTTGCACCTGACAAACTCGCTCACTCTCCCTCTCTCCCTGCTCTGTGTAATTTATATCTAAATACCTTAGTATGCATTTCCACAGAATAAAGATATTCTCTTACATAACCATGGTACAGTTATCAACTTCAGTAAATGTTACACTGACACAATACTTTAATCTACTGTCCATATTGCCATTCTGTCAATTAACCCAATAATGTCCTCATAGCATTTCCCCCCCAACACCCCAAGTACAGAATTGAGTCTAAGATAACGTCCTGCATTTGTCATCTGTCTTCAGCCTCCTTTAACCTGGAATAGTTCTTCGCCTCTATCTTACACGGCACTGACATTTTTGAAGGACAGTCCTTTTATTTTTAAATAACATGGTCCTTATTTGAGATTTCTCTGAAGTTTCATCATGACCAGATTCAGGCTATGTATTCCTGACTGGAATCCTTCATAAACGAGGCGTGTCTTTCTCAGAAGCATACGATATCCGTCTGTTTCAGCTCTTGCAATTCCAATTTTAGGTACTTCTCAAGAAAAATGAAAACTGTATCCACAAAACATCTTACACAAAAATGTCTCCAGCAGCTTTTACTCCTAATAGCCAAAAACTGGAAGCAGCCCAGATGTCCAACAACAGAAGAATAAACAAACTGTAGTATAGTCATACAATGTACTACTACTTGCAAAAAAAGGGAATGAATTACTGATGAATGAAACAACATGGATAAATCTTGGAAACATTATGCTGAGTGAAAGAAGCCAGACACAAGAAAAAACACTGTATAATTCCATTGAGATGAAGTTCCAGAATCAGCAAAAGTAATCCACGGTGATAGAAATAAAATCATTGCTTGCTTCCCAGGATTCACCACAAAGGGACATAAGAGAACATTCTGGGGTGATGGAAATATTCTGTATCTAGATAGGGCGTGGGTTACACAGATTTATGCATTTCTCAAAACTGATCCAACTAAATAGTTAATACTGTGCATTTCACTGTATGTACATTATCTCAACTTAAAAACAAAAGAAACAAAAAGGTCAGTATTTTCCTCCCCAGTAGTAACCAAATAGAAAATAAACTATTAACAATAACAAAAATTATAAAATAATTTAGAAATTAACCTAAGAAAAATAATACACAACTCTTATAGAGAAAAATTTAACTCTGCTAATAACCATAAAATGAAGAGAAAAGTAAATAAAAATAAATAGGGTAAATAGGAGTGACACTGAAGATAACAAAGAATAATGATGTAAAATGGAACAAAAAAGTGGACCCATGCAGAATGTGGCATAAACTGAGTATGATCAATCCAATCCTAAGCATCTGATGTCTCTAGAAGAAAAAAAGAGTCATGTTTTTATTTTTTTTAATTTGTCAAGCCCTTTAAAGTATAAACCTAATTTTTACAAATAAAGAAACTAAAGCTCAGAAGTTAACCAGGCCAAAGTCACTTAACTTGTAAGTGCCAACCTAGATCTCTCTCTCCAAAGCCTATGATCTTTCCGTATTATTATGTTTTATATTTAGTATTCTCTGGTCAACAGATTAAACAATGGTGAGAAAACAACACTGATCCACTCACTCAAGAACTGATGATATTAGTCATGGTTAGTTCTTCTGAGTCTCTTGATATGCTGCTTCTGCTCACTACTTAAATTCTGCCGCTTCCAGGGTTCTCTTCTCAGTCTTTCCTTTACACTCTATGCATTTCTCAGGAGATTCTCATGGTTTTCAAAGGATGGCTACCAAAACTTTCATTTTCAGCACTGATTATCTTCCACTAACTGGTCCATTCCATAAAACCCTTCAATGATATCCTATATTAATGTGGAGAATGAATTAAGCTCATTTAAAAGCTGAATCTCTCTTCCTTCATGTTCCAAGATACCTCAAAAACAACAAATTCATGGGCCGGCCCCATGGCGCAGCAGTTAAGTGTGCACGTTCTGCTTCAGCAGCCCGGGGTTCACCGGTTCGGACCCCGGGTACGCACGTGGCACAGCTTGGCAAAAGCCATGCTATGGTAGGTGTCCCACATATAAACTAGAGGAAGATGGGCATGAATGTTAGCTCAGGGCCAGTCTTCCTCAGCAAAAAGAGGACTGGCAGCAGTCAGAGCAGGGCTAATCTTCCTCAAAAAAAACCAAAAACCAAAAACAACAAATTCAAACTTGAACACAGTATCTTCCCCTTCCAAATCTCCTCTCCGGATTGATCTCACCACGTGGTACTGCTTATCTACTCAGTCCTCAAGTGAGAAACCCGAAAAACATCTGTACTACTCCTTTTCCTCCACCCTCTTGCCACCATCTCTATTTTACCTGAAATTTCTACAATCTATTTCTCCACCCCTGTCATGACTGCCTTAGCTCAAGCCCTCATCTCTAACCTAGAGCAACCTCCTAACAGAGGTCCCTAATTCCAATCCTGCTACCTCTGCAAATCAATCCTTCACATCACCGCCAAAAACGTAACACTAAATTGTCAGACTACCATTCCCCTGCTTAAGACCTTTTATAGACTCTACACGACAAAATTCACGTTTCCTTGCATGATACTTAAAAATCTCTAAAATTCTTCTTGGCTTAAGTCTTCAGCTTCCTATTTCCTGCCACTCCCTGCCTCCCACTTTATGCTTCAGGGATACAGAGCTACTTGTACCTGTTCCTTAAACACATACCGTGCTGTCTCATGCTTCTATGTCTCTGGCCCATGCCCTCTTCCAAGAATGTTCTGCCCCTGCTCTCACTCCACACCATTCAAAACCTGACTAAATTCTTATCATTCTTCTTTTCTTTGGGGGTAGGAACTATTAGGGACTAGGAGACTTTCCTGATTTCCACCAGCTCGGGTTTGGTAGCCTTCCTCTAAATTCCCACAGCCCTCAGGTATATCTATCTGAGCACTAACTACAACTCTGAATTGAAAGTAACTATTTATATTTCTGTTTCTCACACAACATTGAGGACCTCGAGGGCAGAGAATTACTGCCCTGTTCTCAGCATAGTGATCTACAGAGCTCTTCCTTTGACTATGGATTGGAACAGCTTTAAATAAGAGCTTAGAAAAGGGAGAGCCCAGTAATCAAAGACTTTATAGTAAAAGAAAGAACTGAACTGGCAATGAAAAAATGCTTCTTAAACGTAAGTAAAAATCTAATCCCTAGTACAGAAACATAGTGCCAGCCATTCAACTAGGGCAGTGTGTTTAGAGTAAGGCCCTGCCCACAACCCCCTTAAACAAAAAGGTATTCCAGGAGAGCTATCTACACGAAACATGGAGGTGTGCAAGTAGAACTTATCTTTCAGGTAACAGTGAAAATTATAGTTTTTTGAACATTACTGCCTGGAAATCTGAAAAAAAATAACAGATATTCTACAGCACTGAGAGACTTGTGGGAAATGGGTGAATAATATGGAAGCCACTTTGGTCAAAAACTGGCCAAACAAGACCAAAAGATCACTGGGTCTCCAGTGCCTTTGCTTACTAAGCACAGTACTTTCTTCCAATCACAATGTATTAAAAGACTCATATTCTTAATTTATTATTAGCTTGGGGGTTCTTTTAAGATTGTTTCTCTTCTGCTAGTTCCATTTGCTGGTACGTAAGAGGTCATCCCGTGCCCCTTTCTTCTCCCACTTTTCATTCTATTTGGTTACCTCACCACTCCCCAACCAAATCACATGGAACTGTAGAGCTTGGCTGAAAAAAACTATGTTCTAGTGTTTGCTTCTAATCAAACGCTTGAATTTCAAAAGTTCTCATCTTTAATCTTTATTCTCATGTAGGACTCACCTTAAATTCTCTTAGCTTAAGTATTCCACATAACAAAATCTATTAGAGGACTATTTCACTAAATTGGCCTATAAATTCACGCATCCAACGTGGGGAAGTGCTTATTAGACAATGTGGTATTTTGGTTTTTATATCTTAACATGCCCTTAGAAATTCAGCCAATACAATTTGTCCTCAAAGCTGCCGGAAATAATTATATACTAAACTTACTCAACAACGGTATACTTTAAGAAATTGCATAAGATGCATTTAGCCTATAAAACTCAAACCACAATACCTTTGCTACCTTAATTTTCAATTCAAAACTACAAAGACAGTACCCAAATAAATTACTTCCAGGCTAACAGGTCAGCCATGCTACAACAGAAAGCCTATCTAAGGAACAGTGGAAAATAAAGCTACAAAGGTAGGTTTGGGCCAGACTTTAGGCCTTTAACACGAGGGTTTAAATTCTTACCCTTCAGGCAAAAGGGAGCCTTTGAAAGATGTTTTAGCAAGGGACTGGCATAATCACAGTTGTGTTAGTGCGATAAATCTAGTGGCACTGTGTAAAATGGGGTGAAGCACACAAGTACAAGGCTACTCTAGTCTCTTCTACCTCTCTGGCTGCCAAACAAATGTGTGAGAACTCACACCTACCAGCTCTCCAAATATCTTCTATTTCCACTCCCAAAAGCTTATCAATCACTTCCCTCTTTTGAAAACAAGGCCCTTTTCTCAGTTTTCAAGCTTTTCAGCCTTATCTGAGACATTTTATATTGCTGACCATTTAAATTACCTCTTTCCCATCTCTCACTTCAAACTAGTTTCTTCCTTCCCTTCAGAGCTTTACTTTGCTTGGCACCTTTCTTTACTCTAAGGCTCTGCAGAAGCTCCATGTTCAATCAAATTTTCTGTTTCAAAAATGATCCCCTCTGAGGATAACTCCAGCCCAAATCTTACCTGCACTGCAGTCTGCATTTTTAAGTGCATACATAATGTCTCCACTTAGATAATCCCCTCACCTCAACTAACTGCTCCATCTCCTTTCAAACCCTTTGTAACTCTTCCATTTCTTTTCGAACACCTCCAATTCTTCTAGTTGACCAAGTTAAAAAAAAAGTTAACTTTTCTTCTCTTTTTGAACTTTACTTCACAGACTCATAATTTTAATTTATTTATTATTTTGCCGAAGATTAGCCCTGAGCTAACTACTGCCAATCCTCCTCTATTTGCTGAGGAAGCCTGGCCCTGAGCTAACATCTGTGCCCATCTTCCTCTACTTTATACGTGGGTCACCTACCATAGCATGGCGTGCCAAGCGGTGCCATGTCTGCACCTGGAATCCGAACTGGCGAACCCCGGGCCACCAGCGCCAAACATGCGAACTTAACGGCTGTGCCACCAGGCCGGCCCCTCACAGGCTCGTAATTTTTAGATCCTAGAATTTATTCTCTTGACCACAACAGTATCTAAGAAGGCAGCCACTTTGTTTTGTCAACCAGAATCCTGCACAGAACGCAGCATACAGAAACCTGAATATCTCTTGACTTTGAGATGAATGACAGAAAGATGGTGTTGAAGAACAAGATCTGGTGAGAGGCAATCTAAAACCCAGTTGTTTTGAATTCTAGCCCACTGCTATTTCTACTACATGGCATTGCTAGCTTGCCAATCTATCACCAAACCAGATCATTTACGTCCTCAAAATCTCTGCACAATGTACCCTCTTCATCTCTACTGCCACGTTAAGTCCTTGTTATGACAAACCTCCATAACTCCAATTGCTTTCTATTTAGTATTCATCCCTCCAAGTCTCTTTCTTGTAAGATACATCTAGCACAATGATCACAAAATAACATTCTCGAAAGACCACTTCTCTTGCTAGATCTTTATTGTCTAACTCCTTTTCTTAGCTTGAAAAATCCCTCACAATCTCCAAAATACAGCTTTTACTTTCTACCCAGGCTTGCCTGCTTACTATCATTCCCACCTATATCAAGTACATTACCTCTTTCACTCATAAGTCTTTTTCACTTTGACAATTAAGTACTCTCTGTCCACTACACACACACACACACCAGGAGAAAGCCACTATTCCTATTAGCAGCACCAGTACATCTTATTTCAGATCATGAAGTACCTGTATTCTACAGAAGCAAAGTTTATGAACCACACATCATTCCCCTTAAACCCAAGTCAAGTTTTCCCAGACAACTCCAGTGTAATTTTTCCCTTCTTTAAACACTTAACAAACACAATTCAGCTTTTTGTATTGTTCAAATCAAATTAATGTTCAAATCAGATATCTCAGAATGTTAAAAGTAAATAAAATCGGGGCTGGCCCCGTGGCATAGTGGTTAAATTCGCAGGCTCCGCTTCGGTGGCCCAAGGTTCACAGGTTCGGATCCCAGGTGCAGACAGAGCACTGCGTGTCAGGCCACGCTGTGGCAGCATCCCACATAAAACAGAGGAAGATGGGCAGAGATGTTAGCTCAGCAACAATCTTCCCCCCAAAAAGAAAAAAATACAAAAAAAAATCTCAGAATTCATCTAATCTAGTAGTATCGACTAGAATACACAGAATAATATTCCAAATTTACTAAGACAAAATCTCCAAGGTAAGAGTCGTAGGCATGTATATCTTTTTTAAAGCTTCAAGAATAATTCTAATGTCCATTCCTTCTTGAGCCAATTGCAGTCAGCCCCATTTTCAGATAAGAAAACTGACACACAAAGAAAAGGTGAAGAAACTTGCCTAAGGCCACCTACCGCCTATGGGCAGCATAGAGCAGCAGTTAAAGAGAACAGGCTCAGCCTACTTAGGTTCTGGTTCCTTGCTTTAGTAGGTGTGAGAAGTTGGGCAAGTGGGTTAAATTTCTTTTTGCCTCTCTTTCTTCATCTTTAAAATGGGGGTGTCTGTCTCAAAAGAGCTGTAATGAAGCTAAAATGAGTTAGTGTTATGTAAATCACTTAGAACAGAAATAAGCACCCACTAAATGTCCACTAATAATAATGTAAAGAAAGTATCACAACCGAGCTCTAATTTAATTTTATGCCCTTTCTACCACACTGGTACCTATATTTTAACAACGAACTGAGGGCAGAGCTCAAGTCTCCTGCTTCTTCAGTATCCCCCACCACACCACTGTTGGTAATCAAAGAATATTTTGAACAAATTTATGGATTCCTATTTCTGAACGCTGATGCCTCGGCCATCCTACTTTTATCAATGTACCCAGAGTAAATGAATAATAAGAACTTAAATGAGCAAGGCATTGGGTTAAGCACTTTACATATTTTCTCCTGTCAGATTACAAATACTCTATAACAAGAAATACAAAATTAGCTTATAACCCATGAGCCATGTTACTGCTACAAAACATTATGTAACAAAGCTAGGTGTTACTTTATGTAAAATATAAAATAATTTTAACTAGTGATTCATTACAAAAACAAAGTTCTAAAATAAAAAAATCTGCATTTATGAAACAAGTTTATCCCAAGGGATTAACATTCTTTACGGCAAATATTCAAAAGCAATTTCCAGTTTCCTTACGCCATGTACAATTTTATTTTTTGAAACTACTTTAAAATATGGCCTTGAAAGACAAAACAGGTAACATACAATTGGCACTAAAGTACAATCTGCAACGCATACATATTATATTTCAAATAGAGAGTATTCTGTTTCTTTCTAGTTATGTATAAACTAATAAACAAAAGTATTTTTTTATATATACAAATATTTCTAACTAAAGATGGCTTGAGAGAAGAATAAAGCACTTAATTTTTTAATAAATTTCTCCCTTGCCTTTCGTTATTAGCACTAGAATGTTAGCTATACTATCGACTGACTTCTCTATTCACATTGTTGAGAAAAGTGAAAGAATTTTAGGAGTTCATGAACAACTGAAAAATGAAACAAACAATGCCCAAAGGTAAGTTAGGCGCTGCTATCTTTTGTATTTTTCGTTGCCTGCCAAATCTACTACCTGCATTCATTCCAATATATCCTCAAATGTTTAATAATCTAAAGAAGTTATTATGAAACACACCCAGCTCTTTTAAAAATAATTCAAGTCTATTACAAATAAATTATTTGCCATTTTTTATTGGACGCAAGCGTTCGAGTTTTACACAAAGACACCGGACCTTCCCATCATGGTTTCTTTCACAGTCTTTTTCCTATTTAGGCAATCTGGCTTCATCTAACTTGTCTGAAGGAGTCTGACACTGTTCTTAACAACCCAATACATCTTCTAAGTACCAGACACTTTCTTTGGAATGTACACCCCAGAGCAAAGATAAACTTTTCTTGCCAAAGTTTTTCACATTAAGTTGCACAAGAAAGATTATTTTTTTATTGAGATATAAATGGCATATAACATTACATTAGTTTCAGGTGTAAAAGATGATTCAATATTTCTATATACTGCAATATGATCACTACAATAAGTCTAGTTACCATCTATCACCACATAGTTACAATTATTTTTTCTTGTGATGGGAACTTTTAAAATCTGCTCTTCTAGCAACTTTCAAATATATAATACAGTATTATCAACTACAGTCACCATGCTGAACGTTATATTCCCAGGACAAGAAAGACCATTTAAAAAAAAGTCATCAGATGATCTGGAGAAGAGTGGTTATTTTATTATTTTATTTATTTTGATTATTTATTATTATATTCAGAAAAGAAATTGATTTAGAGTCTTAAAAAAGTTATAGAAATAAGGGAAAAAATTTTTCCAGATGAAAGATAGTTAGGATTTTCAAGAATATTTCTAATCATTATCTCAAAAAGGAAAAAACTGCTTATATATTTTTCCAGTTTCTTATTTTTCTGCTCACTCATGCCTATCAACAAATGAGCAAGAAACCAGCAAAATTATCAAAGACAAAGCAAAACAAAGGTACAAAGAGAAAATCACAAACCAAGAAATAAACCTCTTAAGTCACTGAAAACTGGGTGACATACTCAGAAAAATTACTACTAAGATTAAAAAGAGCCAACAAAACAGATCATCTTGATTTAGACATTTATCAACTCTCTCCTCTGGTGACTTAAGGCTCACTGCCTCCAAAGTCTGTCCCTTATGATCCACTCTAATCCCCATAGTGATCTAATTAAAAGATCAATCTGACCTCACTCTCCTGTTCTCCTGTTTAAACTACTTCACTGGCTCATCCTCTCAGTCATGTTAAAATCAGAGTTCATCTGCACAATAATCAAGTCCCTTCAAAATGTGGCTTAGCCTCCCTTCCCATCTCTCCCCACTTATATCCTAGATAAGCCACCAGGAATCTTTCTTTGACCTGAAAGAAAATTCTCCCATCTTGAACTATCCATCCTGCAAACCATTTTATGATTGAGAACTGAAGCTCACAGAATAACTTGTCCAAGGACATACAGCTAGGGACAGAACCATAACCAGAACACAAGTTCTTCCCTTGGTGTTGCTAAAGACCTTTCTAACTACCTCCATTATATTTGTCAAATGTATGAGAATAGTTTCAATATCAGGCTCTTCTCATTAGCTCCAAATACGAGCTTCTCGAAGATGATCCTTTTGGGTTTCAGGAAGAATAGATTTTTATTAGCGTTAAAAAAATCAAACCACTCTGGTGGGGGATGTGGTAATGCAGGAGGCTATGCATGTGTGGGGGCAGACAGTATATGGGAAATCTCTGTACTTCCTGCTCAATTTTGCTGTGAACCTAAAACTACTCTAAAAAATAAAGTCTATTTTTAAAAAATTAATTAAGCTTTACTAAGATTAATATAGGGATTCATACTTGGCGTGAAGGTCAGCTGGTCAGTCATACATCAAAAACAGCAGGGACTATGTAGTCAGAAACCTGAGGAAAGAGCGGAAGTTCCACAAACAGTGGGGTTTGCTTCCAGCACACTCTCATTCACTGCAGTTCACCTGTGCCCAATTAAGTAGATTTAGGGATTATGTATATTATTTAGTTTTAAGTAAATCGACTCTCAGGACAAGGAGGAGTCCTGCAAAGATAATAACTATGCAAGCACAAGCCAACAAGAAAATGGCAGGGTATAGAATCCCAACTAGTACTAGCTATCCTTCATCCACATTCTGATATAAAATAATCTAGTCAGTGAATCACACAGCTCTCACCAAAAATTATTTCTTTAATGAGAGAAAAAAGGTACTGTTAACAGAAAATATTAGGTTATTTTCTTTCTCATCTTCCTTAAACATCTAATTTGTGTAATTTATTACGTATACAATATATTATTAGTATACTAACATACTAATATCATATTGTATGTGCATAACTTGTATATAACTTATAAACAGGCACATATTAAAGGTGCATGCACAAGGCTTTACTGATTGGGGGATACACTACAAAAATTTTGAGTACCTACTGCTTAAGGCACAGACCAAGTCTATTTCCTCTTTAGGTGATGATCAATGTTCCTAGTTTGCCAGGGCTAAGGGGACTATGTTAGGCTGCATGATGGCCCCCAGAAATGTCTGAGTCCTAATCCCTGAATACGTTACCTTACATGGTAAAAAAGGTCTTTGCTGATGTGAGTAAATTAAGGATTTTGAGACGGGGAGATAATCCTGGATTGTCTGGGGCGGGGGGTGGGGGGGGGGGTGGCCAATATAATCACAAGAGTTTTCGTAAAAGGAGGCAGGGGGATCAGAGCCATTAGTACATGGGAGGACTGAAACAAGACATTAGAATGATGCGAGGAAGGAACCACAGAATGCAGTCAGCCCCTAGAAACTGAAAAAGTCAAGGAACAGATTCTTCCCCTCAGAGCCTCAAGAAGAAACTAGTCCTGCTGATGCCTTGACTTTAGCCCAGTTAAGACTTATTTTGGACTTCTGACTGCCAGAACTGTAAGACAATAAATGTGTATTGTTTAAGCCACTAAATTTTTGGTAACTTGTTACATCAGCAATAGGAAACTAATACAGGTGATTCCTAGGACATGGGGTTTCACCACTAAAATCAGGATAAGTTGGTCACCCTAGTTTTAGGTTTTCAATGCCCCTAACAACATCTGGTACACAATATGCAAGAGAAAAATCTTTGTTAAATGATTTTATGATGAAATATTTACATAATACACCTTTACTGTTTTACAAAGATCTGTCATATGTATATCTCATTTCATCCTATCATCTCTGTGAGGTATGAAAGAATTGGTTTTTCCCACTTTTAGAATATAAGAATTAAGGTTCAAAGAAATTACATAACATGTCCAACAACGAATATCTAGTAGCTGATGGAGCCATATCTACAATACAGGCCTTTTGATCTATAGTCAAAAGATCATGGCGAGCAGGAGCCCATGCTACGAATCAGGTTGCCTAGGTTCAATCCAAACTCTAAAACTTAACAGCTGCTGAACCTTAGCCAAGTTACTTAACTTCTTTACTTCCTCAACTATAAAACGCAAAATGAGGTTAACAATAATACAGTCATCTGTCGCTTAACGACAGGATACGTTCTGAGGATGTCTTAACCGATTTCGTCGTTGTGCAAACATCACATAGTGTACTTACTCAAACCTAGATGGTATAGCCTAATAAAATTAGTACCATATAGTAAGCATAAGATTCATACCACTAATAAGATTGGGACCACCATCATACATTCGGTCCATCATTGACCGAAACGTCATTATGTGGCACATGACTGTACTTATCTCACATCTCATAGGGTTGTTGTGACGATTAAAAGTGCTAAAATGTGTAAAGTACACAGCACAGGCTTAACACAGAGATAGCTGACAGTAAATATTAGCTATCATTATTACTCTGTGTTATAACTATAGTATATTTATGCCTAAAATACTCTGTACTACTTGATAAAGAATCACACAAAGTTTGCAAAAGGAAAAAACAGCAACCAGAATGAATAATAGGAGGGCTTTTTTATGAAAATAATCTCAAGTTAGGACTCTAGGCTGGAAAAACAAAAGGAGAAGGGAGACATAAGATCTATAAAAGTGTGACAGCATAAATAAGGTGATAACAAAACAAAGTAATATCGGTAGGAGGCAGGGGCGGAAACTTAAAAACCAAAGTATTGTAGTATAAGCATATAGCACTCATAAATCTACACAATGGTACAGCTTAAAAAAGAAATGGATCACAAAATCTGGGGACAATTTATGAATGACAAAGACGACACAAATGGCTACTACCAAGAGCTTATCAACGCTCTTCAAAAACCTTCTGTCTAACCCTACAATGGCTTTAGGTACCCATACTGGTTAAGTGGGAATGGAGACGTTGGGAAATGACCTAACAGACCAGATTGTAGCAAGAGTTAGACCCTGTGCCAATCACAACCACACACCACTCCTCTTTCCCAATATCACCATCACCCTTCCAAAAAACTCTCAAGCCTAAATATCTTATTTTACTGCCTTTTAATGGCTTCAGTAAAGAATAATTAAAATGTCTCAAATTGGCAGTCGAAACAAATCTCAAAATATACTAATCCAATTGTTTCTTAAGCTAAAATTCCTTAAACTTTTCACACTCTTTACTTAAACCCTCAACATCCATTTTTCACAAATGGAGTCAACAAACTTTACAGACCTTTATAACTATTTTCAATACTAGCCTGACTGATTTTCTCCCTAGTAGGTCACGATCTACTAACTATTGCCGATGAATAAAGGTGAGGAACCATATTGAGATTAGCTTAGGCAAAAGATAGCCAGAAATCACACAAAGTAATAGAAGCATGGTTAATTTAAGTCCACAAATGATTTTAAGAACCACATTGTAATGTTTGATTTCATCTCTCCCATCAAATTAAAACACCAAAAAAATCACGTTTAAGGGTACAGACTTGCAACTAGTAGATAAATAAGTCTGGAGAGCTAATGCACAAAATAGTGAAAATAGACAACAATATTGTATGATAATCATTAAACTTGCTAAAAGACTAGATCTTAATTATTCCCATCACAAAAAGAAATGATAATTATCTGACATGACAGAGATGCTAACTATCGATACAACAGCAATCATACCACAATAAATAAATGTGTCAAATCAACATGTTGTACACCTGCAGTTTACACAATGTTATACGTTAAATACATATTTCAAAAAAAAATCCAAGATATTCGTATGTTTTAAACTTGAATGAAAAGTGTAACCTCTTTGCCCTATCAGCCATTTCAGGAAGTGCCAATGAAGAATGACATGGTCTAAAGATGAGCAAGATCAAGGCGAAAGGGGAAAGAAAAGAAGATGTACAATCTACACAAACAACTAGGCAGCCCCAAGAAAGAGGCAGATATGAATACAAGGTTTCAGTACCTCAGCTACAAATTTAAATTTAAAATGAGGCGCATGCACTCCTCTCCTACACGCACTTCTTGGTGTCCGACATGACACTAAAAAGCAGAAAGTGGGGGATGATGTTGCTCTTATTAAAAGGGTTTGGAATGGAAGACAAGAGGCCAAATTTCTTGTTCTCTAAAACTTCTATCAGCCTTCCAATCAAAATTCCTCAACCAAGTAAGTGTTTTCTTTTCCTCTTATTCACGTATTATCTTATGTGAGCAACAACGCTACAACTTCAGTGTCTTTGGAATCCATTAGTTGCCCATAAAAATGAAAATACTGTTGGTGTTTTGCAGAAGTAAGCTAAACAAGAAACTTAGTTTATCTAGATTTCAATATAACAAACAGCAAATCACTTTGGCTAAAGAAGTTATCTTTTCAGTCAGCAAATGTCACACATTCTAAAGAAATTCCCTGAGAGGGAAAAATGGCTTTTCCAAGTACAAAGATACCAATCCTTTGACTGACAAGTTCTCTTTGCTCCTCAAAAAAAACCCCCAAATGTGCCAGGGATTAAAACAGAAACTCCATAAACTTTAGAGACAAAGCCATCTTCTCACCTTCAAAATACAGGATTTCTCCTCCTATTACTAAAGGGGATTACCCAAGCCACACCAGCAGAAACTTCTGTACACACTACACCTAGGACTCTACTAAACTAACGCCTTCCCATCATCTAGCCCTTGAGAAAGTGCTCCATAACGCTCCCCAAAGTTTCCACCAACAGCAGCCCCATGAGCACTCGAGGCCAAAGACTGTGCGAGAACCGGCCAGGAGAACTACTGCTTGTACATTACTCTCACTCTCGTGACAACTCCCGCATTTCTACTCTCCTGTCGGGAACGTGTCACAGGCGACCTGCTTTCTGCCCTACCACACTCTAAAAGCCAGGGGCTGGCAGTAACTGCCGAGCCACTTACCTAGCATCCACGTGCACACCACTCCCACAGCCCACCGCCTCCAGGGCCCGAGGGACTGAGTACAAAGGCATTCGGGCGGTCCCTTTCACCCAGGCACCTTTTCCCCCGACTTGGTCTCTGTAAACCCCGCAAACACCATGAAAATCACGGCACAAAGTGTCGCCAGGCCAGTCGGCGGGAGAGTCTCGGAGTGATGGGTCTGTCGCTTCACAAGGGCCTTGGAGACCCGCACCCCAAAAGCCAAGATGACTTGGGGGTGTGACCTGCGTCCCTCCCTCCCCGCTTCTCCCCTCCCGGGAAACTCCCCTGGTGTCGCAGCTACTTACCAGACCAGGGAGCAGAGAGAGAGGCAGGAGACCAGGGCCAAGGCCCGCCGGTACTTCTTCATCTTCTCCTCCTTCTTCCCCCTGCCAGAAGGCGGCACATCCTCCCGGCAGCCGCCACTGCCGAGGCCAAGATGGAGGAGCCGGAGCAGGAGCGCGAGGATGGGAACGAGAGTCCTACGGGCAGCGGGGCTAGTGGAGCGGATGCTCCGCGGCTCGCGTGCGGGCCGCCCTCTCCGAGGGGCCCACGGCGGCGCCGACACGGACGCTTCACAGGACTCCGGGCACTGCCGCTGCTGCCGCGGCCGCCGGCTCGTCCGCGCTCGCCTCCTCCAGCCGCCGCTGCCGCCACTGCCGCCCCATATCCCCCCCGCACGCCCTGGCTCTCGCTCCGTGCTGCCGGCGACCAACGGCCGCGGCGCACTCGCCTCTCAACAGCCAATCGCCGGCGGGGCCGCGACACCTCACACACCGCTGAGCTGGAAGGAGCCGCGTCACCCACGTCCCGCGGCGCTCGCGCCCCCACCAGCCTCCGCGCGGGCCACGCCCCCTCCGACGTCTCCAGCAGAGGAGCCGGAGGGAGGAGGGCACAAAGCTCTAGAGCCGGCGCTGCCACCGCCCCACCCACCTCAAGTCCCGCCCAGTTAGTAGCTCACGTTCAGGAAGTCGGAGAGGCGCCCCGTGACCCTCAGCCTTCTTGCTTACAACGGCCCGCCCCCTCGCCCGAGGAGCGCCGAGTCCGCGCAAGGCCCCTTGGGAGTTGTAGTTGCCACTCGGAAGCCTCCTGTCCCTTTCCCGGCGCCGCTTAGTGTATATCACAGTTTTGAGGGAGAGGTCTATAATTTCGCTTCTCAACACAAGACTGACCAGCTTTGGAACTGTTACATTCAGTTTTCCTCTTTTGAGCACAGTTCATGGGATAGCCTAGAATGACGGTGAGGAAAAAAGCTATGCAAATAAAATTTAAAATGCTTTTTCCGGGTGTCAGTCGGCCCGGCCCATCGAGCTAGGTGCTGATTGGTAGACGGAAAGGGGTGTGCCAAGATGTCCCGTCACCTGATTGGTTGAAGCGGAAAGTCTTTTGCTTCCTTTCCGCATCAGGGAGAATTTCGCCGCCCGACAGATTCCTTTGGTGGGGTCGGCTCTGTAGGTCTGCGTTTTGGGGAATTCGTGCTTTGGATGCGCTGCGGCGGGCGGAAGGGGAAACTGCGGCTCCGGGTGGGGGAGCGTCAAGTCCTGGAGCTCACCGAAAGCGGGGAAGGCGGTCGCGTACGCGCCTATTGCTACGTTCTAGGGCAAGAAAGTGACTGCTTCTCAATGTTTAGTAACGAGCAGCGTGCACACCCCGGATTTTTATGCCACTGAGGCCCCTAAAGATCTCTCAAAAGCTAGTTTAGGGACACTCTGCCTGAAACGCCAAAATGCTTGACCATCTTGACGTAGCTCTCTCCTCTCAGATGGTGGAGAGTATAGGGAAAGAGACATTAGCTTCTGCTCAGAGAAGACGACGTTTGGTCTCTGGCCTAATGGGTTCCTTTGTCTGTCTGTGGAGATATATTCGTTTCAGACTCACGCTAAGAGGGAAGATAGTCGCTACCAAAGCACATTTCTTTTCTTAGATAAGAAATATAAAAGTATAACTCAATGGTGTTTTTCCTTCCTTTCTCAGCTGTCGGGAGACTCAAAAGTATCTTCCCCAGGAAGCAGCCAGAAAAATGGCGGAATGGAGGCTCCAATTGTCTGTGCCGTAGAACATGGCATAATGTTTAGTGTAAAAGATGTTTGAAGCAGGTGTTAATTAAAGCACAGGCCACTCATTGCACATGCGGCCATGGGGGGGAAAACGCAGTAAAATGCCCATCTAACGCCTAATTTTGAGCCATGTAATTTCCTTATGAACCTTCTAAGTTGAGTTAGTTGTTAATTGTATTCCCGCGGAACTGAATGGTTTAACCCATTCTGAAATTCTTCATATAAGTCAACTGGATTTTAGAAAAATCCCACAAAGGATGATTGATTTTAGAGGAGTTTACCCTAAACTAATTTTTCTGGCAATAGTTAGATAACAGTTCCAATGATCGGTGGATGCCACTGAGTATATGACAATGAAATCCTTTCATCTCTGTTTCTCATTGCAGTAGGCAAGCATTTATCCCACCCAAGAGCAGTATCAAATGATTAATATGCAAGTTAAAACGGAGGTAGGGGCATAGAAGGATAGGGATTATTTGACATTCTTTACCGTATTGGGCACCCTGGTCTTTTCACTCCGAGAAGTAGGTTATTCAGGATAGGAAACAGGTGCTCCTCAGCTGTTCCTCAGTAGATCACAGCCACGGGGGTCCTATTAGAATACACGCTCTTCTCAAGCTTGGCAAGTTATCAGGGGCCCCCTCTATCTCCTCTGCTCCTCCACAAGCCCACCCACTGCTTTTCCACCAAGTCCCTGCAAATGATCTTTTGGAATATACAGCTAGTAGATGGAATTTTTGTTTTTCTTTCTTTCTTTGCTTCTTTCTTTCTTTCTTTCTTCCTTCCTTTTCCCTACAGTTGGGACTTTATCGGTACCCCCGTGGTAGGGTTTCCATTCACCTAATCATGATTTAATCATTAGCTTTCACTATTTCGATAAATAAATATCCTTTTCTCTTTTTGCTAGCTTCATTTCCATAATTTCATGTTAAGGTTTAAATTTTCATTCCTCTGAGCATTTTCGTTTTTCTCTTGGATACTTCATACTTTCAGTTCTCAACTACACTGTTGACTCCCAGGTCTATATCCTAACCTCTCTTCAAGTAGTTGCTGGGCATAACATTTAGATTTTCTACCATCACTTCACGTTTTACCTGCATAAAATAGAACTCATCTTCCCCATAAATTAACTGCTTCCCCTGACTTTCTATTTGTGTTAATTCTCCCTTGTTTTAAGACTTCAGATATTGAGAATAAGAGAATTTCCATGGAGCTGTCTTTGAAAAATTGATAGATGTTTTTCTATGTGGTTGTTAAATATAACAGGAAAAAAATTATACCTCAATAAATATAAGAAAATAAGAATTACATAAAATGAATTTAGTATGGGTAAATGTCAGCATACTTAAAAGTATAATGCATACCAAAGAATGGCAAGAGAATAGAAATATCAAAATGTGTATATAATCTTTAAGGTGCAGACTGAGTAAACACCATCTACCAATGCTTAGTTATGCTACAGTGGATTTCAACCAGGGACAGTTTTTCCCCTTGGGGAAAAAAATGGCAATGTCTGGAGACATTTTTGGTTGTCACAACTGAGGAAGTGCTACATCTAGTGGGTAGAGACCAGATGCTGTATACTACAATGCACAAGACTGTCCTCTACAACAAAAACTTATTTGGCCTGAAAAATCAAAAGAGCCAAGCTTGAGAAACAGAACCTCTCAATTCAATAAAATCTATAAAGCACTGACCGCATACGTGATAACTTATGTGCCCTGCAGATCCTTGGATTATTCAAGGAGTTACCAAGGACTAAATTGCATGATGAACATGAGTTCTCCCATTCTTAAAAGGTTAACTACACAGAAACTCAGGACAGCTCAAGACTCTCCCCCTGATAAGGATCAGATACTCATAAAGATCAAATACACTTATTTACTGATGGTGAAAGAGAACAAGCAGATCTCAGAAAAGGAGCCAACCCCTCTGGCCATCTCCTTTGTCCTTTATCTCATATATAAATCATCCTTAAGAGGCCCCAGAGAAGAAATATTTGTCTTATTTAAGTTTGTGGTATTTGATGGGCAAACCTTGACATATTTTGAATTAGTTGAAAAGTATCTGCCCCACTCAGTATTATAAAATGCTGAGAAACTATGTGTCTCAGAGAGGAACAGCTGAGGCTCAATGAAATTAGATGCTTCTAGTGTAAAAGCCAGTTAGGACAAAAGCTCCCTGGAAATCAGCAAATAAAGGTCAGGAATTGAGAAGAGACTAATAGAGAGACAATAACAGGGACCAAACCAGATGGAAAGAAGGATGAATGTGTCAATCAGCACTTACATGTTAACTATATATAGACTCAGTATACACAGAGCTTTCTTACTATTTGTTCCTACTCATTTTCTTCTGCTTCTTTGAGTATGTGTAAATATGTGCACAGAATAGCATACACCTGTTTTATTTACTTAGTTACTCCCTATCTGAAGAGAGCCTAAACTACTTTGACAAATCTACTTTAGCAGAACACTGATAATGTGGCCACTTCAGGAGGTAAAGGTAGAACTCAGAGAGAGATAAGAAAATAAACTGGGGCTGGCCCCATGGCCGAGTGGTTAAGTTCGCACGCTCTGCTTCAGCGGCCCAGGGTTTCACTGGTTTGGATCCTGGGCACGGACATGGCACTGCTCGGCAGGCCACGCTGAGGCAACATCCCACATGCCACAACTAGAAGGACCCAAAACTAGAATATACAACTAGGTACTGGGGGGATGTGGGGAGAAAAAGCAGAAAAAAAAAAAGGAAGATCGGCAACAGTTGTTAGCTCAGGTGCCAATCTGAAAAAAGAGAAAAGAAACTGCTTCTCTAGGACAGCCTGAGAACTCAGTCCCTTAGCAGATAGAAGAATCACAAACTATGATGTTGGCTTGCTCAGTTCTGTTTATACTGTAAATAATAAAAGATAAGATTTCCCTTTTTAAAAAATTCTACTTTATGATCCCAAACTTAATCTTCAATCATTAGTTAACATATGCCTACTTTGAAGATAAATGAGTTTAGTAGGCTAGTAATGGAATCAGCCAGAAGAAGGATTACTCAGGAAGTGGGCAATGGAGAGGGAGAGATCAAAGATGGTTTCTAGGAAGGTGTGTGGTCGTTACATGAATAAGAAAGTCAGGAGTCACAGGTTTGTAGGGAAGATTAGTTTGGTTTTGGAAGCACAGTATTGAGCTCAAGGTTCTGGCAGAAGTATCTACCAAGCATTTACAAATACAAGTTTCCAAATAGGGAGAGAAAAGTAGCAACTGAAGACAACATATTAGGGGCTCTAACTGCTGTGCCCTTCACTACCTCCTGTACAATGCTCTCAGATGAAGCTTCCAGAAACATTACCTTCGTCTTGTCTTTGCTTTGATGCAAAAATCTCCAATAGATCTTAAATATTTGTGGAATAAAGTCTTGCCTCCTTGACCTGGCATTCGAAGCTTCTCATTATCCAACCTACTTAATGGTTCAAGACTTATCCCCCACTATTTCCTTTTCTGACTCAACGTTCATACCAGACCACACTGCTTGCCGTGTCCTGAAACACCTGTGTTCTCAGTTCTTGTGATGTTCTGTCTCCCCAACTAGTGTACAAATTCCTTGTGCAAAGAAATCATGTGCTATAGATATAAAATGTAAAGTTTTTTTATTACAGGGGCCCAAGAAATAATTTTTTACTTAATGATTATTTCATTTGTCTAATGATACTGAATTACAATCTACCCTATAATTTAAATTCCTGGGAATAGCAAGCCCCGAGCATGGGAATGTTTTATGCAATTTGCTAGTCTAGAGCCCATAGCCACTAGCTCTTCCACTACAAATAGCCAAATTAGCTTTTTAGCATAACATTGTTTGACTTGTATGTGACTAGACTTTTCTGAGTTTAAATTACCCTGCATAACCTGGAGAAATAATGTGTTCAGCAAATATTTATTGAGCCTTCATGTATGAAAGGCACTGCAACAGATATTTGCCTCCGAGAAACTCAGTGTCCTGGTAGGTGTCTTATCCTTCTTCTGGACTGCATTCCTTTGGTAATCTGGTGATGCCCACAGACCACTTCTCAGAATGTTTATAAAGGTATAAAATAAAATAATTGGTTACAAAGGTAACCAATTATACTGAAATACAGTTATGGAAATGTTACAAAGCAGATTTGAGATGTAGTAATATATGTACTTTTTTATTAGCACATTAAATAACAAGCCTTAGTCTCAGGCCTAGTAACTTCAAAAATTCCCGGATAGTGATGAGTATGCAAGATATTTCAAGATACCCACAATATGCCTAATGTGATATGAAAAAAATGTGAAAAAAATATGAAAAAAAATTTCTGAGATTTCTATTAGTGAAAAAGTTATAGACATTGTTAGTACCACCAAGGTTAGTTACCTACATTCATGGTAAGAGAGAATTTTAAACTTTAGTAAGAGGTTAATGAAAATAAAGATGTAATTATTTTTCCATCCAAGTTCATCAACAAGTGTGCCAAACTTTAACTGCTAGACCATCAGGGCCAGCTCTAAAATATTTGTTTTAATCTGGGTTGCAGTCAAAATAGAGTGAAAGCCATTGCACTATGGGAGATGAGATACATAAGACCTGGAATAAATGCCACAAATAACATAAACCGTGTGTGTCACCAGATTTTAGAGGAAAAGGAAATTACTTTTTTTCTTTTGAAGAAATTATCAGGGAAGACCTAAAGGCAGAGGCAGATTTGAGGTGAGCCTGGAAAGATGAGTAGGGTTTTCATAGATAGAGATGGGAGGGGAGAAGCCACTTCAGGCATAGGGAACAATAAACCCTAGAATCTGATTTAAAATTATCTTAACACTCTTTATCATATGCCTTCTAATTTTGGTTTACCAGACACTTTTTTGGTATTCTATATTTGAAATAAACAGTGATAGTGAGCTCGAATCAAACAAAATAAACAAATATTTATTGAATACTCACATAAAATACTTCACTTTAGGTCATGTGATGACTTTAAAGCAGAGGCATTAGAGAAGCTATCTTCTTTGAAGCAGAGTATTCAAGAGCATTAAAATAACAAAATGTGGTACAAGCTCAAAGTGATCAAAGTCAGTTCAAGGTAATTAAACTGGGTAAAGATGATGCAAAGATAACGCAGTTGAATGCATGCAATTACCTTTACTCACAAAATCCCATAAAACAACAGGACAGTTTTGTTTGTTGTTTTTTTACATAAAGCCACAAGGATGGAGAAATTAGGTGAGAGAACCAGAGAACAAAACTTTAAAGCTGGAAAGCATATAGGTAAGGAAATGACTTCCTAAAGTGATCGTGTGCTAGTCTTCCAAGGACTGTCCTGGTTTACCCCATTAATAGTTCTGGCATAATGAATAATGATACCAACTTTACTTTCAAATGTGTTCTGGCTGGAAAGATAAATAAGATAGTCATCCTCAAGACAGCAGACATGAGAAAATTGAACACTAGTTTAGCAATGGGAAATGGCAAAAATTGACCCAATTTGTGACACAGCATCTCCAAAGAGCTCATTCAGGAAATGACAGCACTAAGTGCCACTGTAAGCGAGGATAAAGGTGTGTTTGGTGGTGGTTGTAGTGGGTGGTGGTAGAGGGTTGCAAATTAAGAAATGGTCAGAGACCCTCCTCCACTCTACATGGCCAGATGACCGCCCCTCCTCTTTCCCCAGCAAAAGGCTCTAAATTTATTATGAGGGGAGGGTAAGGGTAAACCTAGACTAGGGAACACATAGCATAGTTTAAGGTAGGACTACCATGCAAAAGAGTGTTTTTTGTGACAATTGGTTGGCAAGATTTGAATAAGGACTGGTCATTAAATGATAAATTATTATTTTTTCTTAGATATGATAATACCATTGTGGTTATATAGGAAATGTCCTTATTTTGAGGAGATGTGCACTGAAATATTGAAGAGTGCAGTGTCATGATGATAGTACCTTACTTTCAAATGTTCAGAGAGAAAGAGAGAGAGAGCAAGAACAAATAGGCTATTAACTATTGTTGAGTTTAGATAGAGGGTATCCAGGTAGCCATTGTACTAGTCCTTCAACTTTCCTATTTGTTTAAACATTTATAATAGCAATCTGGGGGGATATGAACACATACTTGATGCTGAGACCCCAGCCATCTTCCTCTGCTGGCAGCCAGGCCCTCATTCTCTAGACAGGAGATTGGAAGAGTCTTCTCTGCGGAGTCTGACTATCCCAAGGGGAGAGACCTAAAAGATACTGAGACCTGAGTTTTCCCAACCAGTTCACTCTATAGGAAAGGTCATAGTCAAGTCTCAGCCATGTACTCAGGGTATCAATCAGCCTTTTGGTGCCCTACTTTTTAAAAGGAGTAGATAACTAATGATTACCAGGCATAACAAAATACTCTAACATGAAAGACAGCGACTAAAACAAACAGGGGGAAAGAAACAGCTTGGAGTAGAGTAAAAAGACCATGCAGCAAGAAGAAAACTTAAAAAAAGAAATTCTAACATTGCCAGATATTGTACGATAAAATAGGAGCAGGATACTATAAAAAAAGGAACCTCTCAAGAAAAACAAAAACAAAAGATCTCCTGTAAAGTAAAGCTATAAAAGCAGAAATAAAAAACTCAGTAGAAAAATGAGAGATAAAGTCAAAGAAATTGTCCAGAAAGTAGACAAAAGGACAAAGGAGTAATCCAGAAGGTCCAGTACGTCTACCATAGAAAGAGAAGAGAGAGGCAGAGTTGAGGAAATAGACAATTTTCAAGACATTTTGCCAGAGTTAAAGGTATGAGTTTCTAAATCAGAAGTGCCCTCGTCTACACGCCCAGCACAGAGGACAAAAATGACTGATGCTAAGGCACATCCTAGTGAAATCGGAAAACATTGGAGGCAAGAGAAGATCACAGATGTTTCAGAGACAGGAGAGAAAAATAGACCATGTACAAAAGGATCAGGAATCATAATAGTTTTAGACTTTTCCACATTTACACAGGAAGTTGAAAGGCAGTGGAACAATGTCTTCAAATCACTGAAGGCAGGTTGTTTCCAACCGTGAATTCTATGCTCAACCAAACCATCGATCAAGTGTCAGGAAGAATAAAGAAATTTTCAGACAGGCAAAACCTCAAAAAATTCACCTGCTGTGCACCATTTCTCATGAAAGGAGATTTTGCTCTACCAAAACAAGAGAGGAAACCAAAAAAGAAGACACTTGATACAGGGAACAGGAAATCCAACACAGAGGAAAGAGGTAAAGAGGATCCCAGGATGCTAGTGAAGGAAGAACCCAGCGTGGCCGCTGAGGGCAGCCACTGCAGGTTGGAGCAGGTCAGAAGGCACTGGGAGAGACCCCTGCAGGAAGAGGACATGGATGGAACATCTACTGCATCTGAGCAACTTGTGGGGAAATTTAGACAGTTGTGAAAAAATAGTTCAATTAGTGAAAAGCACTTAGAAAAGAAAAACAAAACAAAACACTTTAGAAAACAGAACTATGCAGGAAAGATTCGTCTGTGAATAGCATTTACGTGATCTCAATAACAAACAGTGAAAATTAATCAAAATTATGATATAACTACATCAAGAAGATGGGACGATTGGAAGGACTATACGTCTCTGCTAGGGGTTCTTGGTCAGGGAAAAGGAAAAAGCGAAATTTTCAGCTTCTGTAGCCAAAAGTCAATCAATAATGCCTAAAACTTACAAAAACAAAAACGAAAAACAGCACATGCTATTTAGAACATAGAGGTAAATATCAAAGTAATTGACTATAAGAGGTGAAATCGGTTGTTTTTTAAATAGGGAAAATAGAAGGAGGGCAGTAGAAAACTGCTATTTTTCATAACCTTGTTAGAATTATTTGATTCTTATGTGCATACATTGAGTTCAAAAAAATTTAAGTTGTTTTATCATGATGTTTGTGATTTGTGGCAAAATAAGTTCATATTTTTAAGGTTTTAATATTTTTTCCTTCCCCATTTGTCTGTACTGAACATATGGGACAAAGGAAACTATATACTGAGGTGTGTAGATTTTGCAGTCGTCCCATTCAGTTGCTAGACTTGAAAATCTGAAGAGAATGCAAGAAGCTAATAAAAAGTGGAGATGTGGGGCAAATGAACATTTTCCTGAGGATTATTTTTCTCTTTTAGAATATGAAAGTGTTCCTACAACTCTCCGAGTCTCCTTTCAGAACCACCTATCTAGGTTGAAAATGTACTTGTTTCCTTGTCTGAAATTTTCTCCTTCCTCTTGTTATTTGTATCTATTTTCAAACGATCTTTCTAATGACTCTATAAAGTGAAGCAATTACCTGGATAATTGAGGAAAACTGACTTTGCCTCAGTTATTCAGTCATTATGTTGGTTTGAAGGCGGAGTTGTGAAGATCGGTATATTGATCAAGCAATTTCTCCTCTTCGTTTTAGACAGGGAGATAACGTGATACTGAAGAGCATTGGCCTGTAAATTTTACAGGTTCTGCATGCGGTGATATTCAAAGTAAACTGGCATCCAAGAGCCTCTTCCATTTCCCTCCACTACACAACTTTCAGTTCTGTTACACTGAAGTAACTCAATTTAATTGAACTCGTTGGGAAAGTCTATTCCACAGGAAAGCATTAAACACTAATCATTTCACATCACCAAATAATTAATGAAGAGTAACAGCACTGCTTCTAGGGAAGGTTGAGAATACAGCATTTTCACAGAAACTTTTTGCACACTAGCTCAAAAGCCACTTTCTCCATAAAGTCTTTTGCTCTCGCTGAACCTTCTTTGCAATCCCTCCACTCGGTGAACATCCACAGTATGGATTATTACATTCTAACTTGCACTATAGTGAGTGTGTCCTTCACTGGAGGGATGGGAAGTGTATCTTATTTCATCTCTGTTTTCCTTACAGCACTTAGCCTTATCCTTGGCACAAAGGAGCCATACAATCAAGTCTATCTATGAGGATGCTAATGGTGATGTCGAGGATGATCCATGAAGTAGGATACTTAAATTCCTTGACCATCTTCTATACACAGAATTAGAGCTTTTATCTGCATCCTTTCACTTAAAACTAAAAAAAATCCCAAAACTACAAGTGAGCAATACAATTCTCATTATATTACCGATGACATTTTAGAAACATTTGATCTTTACTGGGCTTCATTAGGACTGTCAGTAGTTATAGTCCAATCTTCCAAAATACAATTGAAGAGAAAAATTATACTCTGAGAAGTTTTCAAGGAAAAAAGTATTTTATTATTGAAGAACAAGGATGGAGAAGAAGGAGATTTTTGATCACGTAAGTAGAGTTTAAATTTGGAATCCTTTAAAATAATTTTGGTTAATTTTAAGCGTTGCATGTTTTTAACTTTACCTTTTTTCAGAACCTACTTAAAGGCTAAAAAGTTTAATGTGATGTATTTACCTTCACAATTGAAATTAACTGTATCTACTTTTCACTCAGAGACTCACATTTGCTGGAAATATCTTGATAGATGGACAGAATACTTTGAATTAATTTTTTTGGTATTTATTTGCAATGTTGCCAACATAGATTCAGTTAATTTGTGAAAGGTGCACAAAGCATCTAATTAGCTGTGCTTCTGTTTTTTCTTTTACTTGCACAAGCAGTGCTTTGGGTTTTCACTCCTCTTTGGTTAATTGCAATTTCTCCTAAATCTCAGTTTCCCAAATTTTCCTTATACTAGAATTCTCTGTAAAAGTATAATGTCCTAAACCCGCCCTGGAACCACAACATCAGAATCTCCCGGAGAAGGATGCTGAAATCTGTACTTAGTGGATGGCTTTCGTTGTCAGATACGTTTAGAAACACTGTTCTAAAACGCCATTCCCAGGCTGGTCCAGTGGCACAGCGGTTAAGTTTGCATGTTCTATTTCTCGACGGCCTGGGTTTCACCGGTTTGGATCCCGGGTGCGGACATGGCACTGCTTGGCACACCATGCTGTGGTAGGTGTCCCACATGTAAAGTAGAGGAAGATGGGCACAGATGTTAGCTCAGGGCCAGGCTTCCTCAGCAAAAAAGAGGAGGACTGGCAGTAGTTAGCTCAGGGCTAATCTTCCTCAAAAATAAATTAAAAACATAAGACGCCCTTCCCTAGGCTCATTGAGCCATTATTTTCATAAGACTAAATAAAACATCTCCCTTGTACTGTACTAAAAGTGTGGCTGCGGGGAACCTCGGTAAGCATCATTTCTACCCTGAGTTCATGCAGTGTTTCAGTTGTACCACCACTCTGTTTAATCGACAACTAGTATTCTCATAGTAGAGTGAAAAAGTGGAATATATCATGTATACGCTTCTCCTTAGACTCCCTCACTCCAACAAGTAAACTCCCTGAGATCGGAGTCTCATTTATTATTTCACTTATGCACCTCACAGACCTAAAACAGGCACATAATAGGTGTAAAATACATATTTCTTGAGTGGAAATAAATCAAATGGTGTATTATCGACAAAGTGAAAGCCAATGATAATTATGTTGGCTTTGCCTTTTCTTTATGTTATTCTTGGAGAACATTATGTTTTCTTCTGCTTACCAAGATCCAGTTACTAATAAACCAAGATTTCCCACTTGGCAAAGATGAATGGAAGAGGTTAGAGAAGGCCTTCCAGCAATCCTCCCTCCCTCATGTACTCGCATTCCTTCTTCCCTGCTCTTTTTCCAGGATCCCCCTGTTGACTCTGTTTTGCCCTTCCACACCCAAGTAATGGCTTTAAATATGTATTTATAAATATAACCTAGATTGTAAACGTCAGTGATACAGGGAATTTTTCGGCAGAGCTCTCTGGTCTTGGTCAGAATATTAATAAAATAAACAGCAGCTCCCGGACTATAAACTGAACCATTTCTTTTTTTCTTTCTTTTTTTTTTTTTTTGAGGAAGATTAGCCCTGAGCTAACTACTGCCAGTCCTCCTCTTTTTGCTGAGGAAGCCTGGCCCTGAGCTAACATCTGTGCCTATCTTCCTCTAGTTTCTTTATATGTGGGACGCCTACCACAGCATGGTGTGCCAAGCGGCGCCATGTCCGCGCCTGGGATCTGAACCGGCGAACCCCCGGCCGCCGAGAAGCGGAACGTGCACACTTAACCACTGTGCCACCGGGCCAGCCCCCTGAACTATTTTAATGAGGAAGGTGGGAACTTTCTCAGTGAGAACGCAACTTGAAGCAAATACTTGATATCACTGAACTCAGGGCTCTCTCTGCCATCTAAAATAGCTCTGGGCTGAACATCTGTGGCTCCTCTGGCTTTTTCAGCAATAATTGGGTGCAACTGACTTAACTTCAGGAGAAAGTATGACAATGGCTGTGGTAGATGGTATTTTCCAAAACTCGTCACAGAAATTTGTCCAGTTCCACATGCTCTTCTGGAACCTTGTCATTCCTCCATTGAGAGGCAGAGTCTGTCTTCTCCCCATGAAACTAGAGTATGTGGGGGATGTGGGGAGGGTGCTTTGTGACTGCCTTGACAAATAGAACATGGCAAAAGTGAGGCTGTCTGATTTCTAAGGCTAAGTCGTAAAAAGAGGTAAGGATTCTGCCTGGCTCTCTCTCTTTCTTGGACACAACCTTAGAGCACTGCCTCCATGTTATCAGAAAGCTCAGGCAACTTGGAGAGGTCATGTGTAGGTATTCTGGCTGATAGCCTCAGCTCAGATTCTAGTCAACAGCCAGCAGCCACTGCCAGATGTCTGAGCCAATAAGCCATCAGATAATTCCAGCCTTCAGCTGAGGGCCCAGACATTGTGGAGCAAAGACAAATCATCCCCTTGTGCCCTGTCCTTGTACTTGATCCACAGAATCCACGAGCATAATAAAGGATTGTTTTATACCACTAAGTTATGGAATAATAACTGAAGATAACTGGAACAATGGCTAATTTGATGAAAGGAACAGCACACGAAGGTTGCTTAACATACTGAACAAACTATTATTCGTGGAAGTTGCCCCCACATTTCTGTGAGAAAAATAATCTGATGGTCTATGATAAGCATGAGCTAGGAGAAAGAATCCTGTATTCTTACCAAAGATTTATGAGCGAAAGGTCAATAGGAAATCGATGCATGATTTTTTAAGGTTTTGTTAAATGTTATTTTTATTTTTTTAAAGTTTCATGAAAGTTAATTTGGAAAATACAAATACCAAGAAAACAATAATCCCATTGCTCAAAGTCAACTACAGTTAATAATATTTTTCTTTACTTCTTTTCTTTCCTTTCTCTAAGCATCTGTTTTTTAAACATAATTGAGATCACATTATTGATAAAACATTTTAATCCCACATATAGTCTTTTAATCCACTGCTTAGCTTAGTTCCTTCCATGAGAAGGGTCCTGTGCTGCTTTTTTCTGCCCAGCTGAAGCTCCTCCTCCTCTGGGCAGCCTTCCAGGACCACCCAACCCGCAGAGATGTCTACCTCAAGATCATAGCACTAATCACCAACACCACTTAGTCGCTATACAATCACATATGGCTTCATGACATTTTATGCATTTATCTTTGAATGTCTTTTCCATTATGCTTTATCTTCCTAACTAGATTGAAAGCAACTTCAGGATAGAGACCAGTATTTAATTTTTCTGTTCCCTACAACATCAAATAGATATGTGACAGATACGAAAGATTTGTTGAAGAAAAGATAGGAAGGAAGGAAGGAAAGAAGAGAGGAAAGTTTCATTTCTAGTACTTTTGATGTTGATTTCATAATTCTTTCGTCTCAAGACCACATAGTTATTAATTATCATAAGTTTGATGTGTACGGCTATGAATATATATAAATAAGAATACAAATGAATATCTTTAGGATTTTATCTGGAAAAGGTATTGCAAGGTCTCCAATTTTTCTATTTCACAAATATGTCTTTATTATAGAAGCAAAATTGGGTATTCAAAATTGCTCTTGAATGTTCACATTTTGTTTACGGAGTATAGTATTATCACATTGTAACGGTATGTGTGTACATGATTAGAAAGCAAAGGTACTTGGGGGTTTTCTTTGAAGTGACAAAGGCCTCGGTGTACTTGCAGATGGCAAGATGAGATGGAGACAGTCCGCAACTGTTGTAATACCAAGTTAGAACTTTCAGGAAAAGACTGGAGAAGGGAAGGGGGAAGAATATAAACTATTCAATTTTCAGTTTTGGTCAAGAAGATACAGAAGGAGCCGAAAGCAGCAGCCCTTAGGAGGTTAAAAGCAATTTAGTGGACATTTTGGAGTTTTGGGTGTAGTGTGTGTGTGTGTGTGTGTGTGTGTGTGTGTGTGTGTAGTGGTCTCTCCAAGTTGAAAAAATGTTTTTATAATATTGAACTGGAGTTTGAGAAGTCTTGTGAGTTCCTAGCATCTATAAGACTGACAGTTACAGGATGAAGGCCAAAGTGGAGAGAGAGAGAGAATTAGCACAGCTATGAGAGAGGACCAGTGAAAATGGCTTCTGTAAGACATGTGATCAGGACCAGAAGGTGATAGCACATTTTCATCACTGCTCTCTGTTTACTCTCTCCGTATTCATCACCTCTTCTCCCCACTGTCTCAGTCAGGCTGACTGTTTGCCTTCAGCTTCTTTGCTAAGACACGCACACACACCACTTTTTTCAAAGCCTGCTAAATTGTATCAAGAGCATCATACCCAGTTTCAGTGCCAGTATGTTTCCATTACAGAGATGAACTCTTGCCTGACACAGAGTAAGAGGTATAGGCATTCAGAGGAGAAAGGGAGGGATGAAGCAAGCTGCAACACTCAAAGCAGGCAAAGGAAGAGATGAGCCTAGGTCTAAGCCTTAAAGGACAAATGTGTTTTCCCTGGCAGAGGGAGCATGTGACCCGTTATGTGCATGCCTGCCGTGTTTCAGGTATGGGATGGCACTTTCCAGGCAGTGGGAAGGGCATACAAGCTAAAGTACGGAGGTGTGCCTCATATAGTAAGGGAAAAGAAAGAGGTTCAATTTACCTTGAGAGAAGGCTACAGACATGTCAGGTGGTTGTAGGAGACGAGGCTGAAAAAGTAGCTTGGGGTAGATTACAGGCAGCCTTGAATGCCCCGTTAACCTCCCCTGACTAGTGCTGTTCCCCTCCTTGTCCAGGGTCAGCATCCCTGGGTGGAGTTGTTCCTGTCTCCTTCCGGCAAGGAGTCCACACAGCTTCTCGGCCTTCATCTTGAAAGAAGCACCTAATGCAGCTCTCAAGTCTACAAGTCCAGCAGATGGTTACTGTGCTGGAGAAGAGCTAATTTGCCGAATAGATGAACTTCTAGAGAAGAAATCTTATCAGGTAACTAGGAAGTCCAAAGAACCTTCCTCCGAGGTCATCGGAACAATCAGATATTATTTCTTTGATCTTAATAGTCTCACAATGAAAAACTCGTCCAGATAAAAGGAAAGAGAGAGTGAAGGGAGGAGGGAGAATATGAACAAGGGACAGGGAGAGAGAAAAGGAGGAGATGGGGAGCTGGAGGAAAGGAGAAGAGGGAGTGAATAGGGAACATGGCAGGTCCTGCAGCCTTGTGTTCATCATGGTGACCCTCAGGAAGCTGTTTCTCTGTCCTCCTGCTTGTTCCAAGAAAACAATCTTTGAAAGCTTGACCTATAGTTGATGGAAGCCTCAAGAACAATGAAAGAGGTCCTCTTTTTCCTTTTTTGTGGCTTTTACTGGCAGCAATGAATGTGCAGTTTTTGATGTGACTTGTTTTTTTTAAAGAAAAGAGGGAGTTATTTAAAAATGTAAAAGCTGGAAGCTGAATAATGATAGGAGCAAAGAGCTGAAAATAATAACGCATCACAGGAAATAAGGCCTAGTTCCATGCCTTCCTGTTGCAATTGCTTAAGAAACTGAAAATGTCACAACCAGAGGCACTCACAACTAGAATATACAGCTATATACTGGGGGGCTTTGGGGAGAAGAAAAAAAAGAAGATTTGCAACAGATGTTAGCTCAGGTGCCAATCTTAAAAAAAAAAAAAGAAACTGAAAATGCATAATCAGGAAGCAGCCCCTGGGTTCTTCCTTTTGTACCAGCAATGACTGAAGGGAGTTGGGACTAGAGAGAAATGGTTCTTGCTTAGCACACTTACTTTGTTCTTGGTATGTTTGTTTGAACATCCAGTGACCACCAGAGAGTTCATAAAAGACAGACAAACACCGTGCAATCATGCTGCGAAGGGCCACGGTCTTGTGAAATAAAATGTAAGGACAGGTATTCCAACTCCTGTAAATTGTCATTTATCAAGAGACCATGGGAGCCAAAAGGATGTATTCTAAAGACAGTGATGTCCCCAGGAAGGGAATACCCAAAAGTGAAACTAGCTTTATTATTAAGATGATGTGTTTAGGGATAATTGATTTTTGTTCCTTAATTATTCACTCGATAACTCTATTTTAATTTCAGGTAAAAATACCAGCATGTATCCATCCTATGTTTCCTAGGACGACCTTTGTATTTACCAAAAGGACATTTCACATGAAGTTGGCAAATAGTGTATCTGTTGGGACAGGCTGTGCAGAAGGAGCACTTATCTTTAGGTGCCACGTGGCTACGTGACCCTCTGATATCACCTGTGGGATATCGCTTCTTCCAAGACACAGCTGTCTTTGATCACATGCTACGCTGGTCTTTTGATGAGTAAATAAAATTCTGTGAATGGGGGGACAGCCCACACCTATACACCCTGTAGTTCTAATCTGCTGTGTTGCACTTTCCACACCTTTCTGCAACACAGTGAACTTGTTTGCACTACAAAAACCAAACACACACACACACACACACACAAAGACATGGGGAAGCACAGATGGTTTTATATCATGCCTCCTGACTACTCAAATTATGGCTTGCTCTATTCTCTGTTATTCCTATGCAAACTGCTTAATTTTTTGTTCATAAAATTAAAATTAGTGAAGAAAGAATATTTTTCCCCTCACCCCCACCCCATTGTTATTTAATATCTAAATGTCGACACCACTTGTTGACTCTGGTAAGATAGAGACAAGGGTCAGTGGAAGGAGCACAGGCTGTGGTATCAGAAAAAACCCAGACTACAATGCCAGAACCCCAGGCTCTTGCTCCGTGCTTATGATGCCTTCGATAAGGCTCTTCTTTTCTCTCTGTCTCTGTAAAACGAGAACAATGAGACTCCTCCAGAGGGGAAGTGAGACTCAAGTGAGCAGCTAGCAATGTGTTGGGCACAAAGGAGTCACCCATGAACATTAGTTGAATCAGTGAGTGGAAGAGAACACAAAATACTTGAAAAATATCCATTAGGACTATTTTTAGTCCTAAAAGCAGTTCTGCTAGTTGAGGAACGTGTTTTGTGTGTTGTACATATTAAGCTGGAGGATAGTAGTAAAGTTCCTTTTATTTTCTCAACAATAAAACAATGAATTATTGAGTTTTTCTCCATGAGTCTTTTCAGCATTCCAGGCTAAGATCTGCACACAGTAAATTAGACATAAGCATTATTCTTTAAGTCCAGCTTTCCTTCCTTCCATGTATATGTATTTCCAAGAGCGCTGCCTATAACAATAATCCTTATGTTCTGCTTTACTTCTAAGCATTCAATACTTACTTTTCAAATTCCTTTTATTAATGAGGAGAAAAATATCCTGAAGCTGTGTGAAATATGCCAATTCCTTTAAAATATTTAAAGTTGAGAGATAAAAATTGGACCTATGCTCTCTATATTCTAGTGTGTCGAAAGGTCTATATTCTCAGTTCTGGGGAGGAAGGAAGTCCTCACTTTAAATGAACCGTGAAAGATGAAATGATAGCTCAAAGGCTTGTGTTGGCAGACCAGGTGGAGCTGAAGTTTCCTATTCTTTAGCTCATTCATTATGACTCTGCAGGTGGGGCCCTCTCTGAGATCGCCATGAACAACCCAGGGGAAGACAGGCCTGAGGCAAGCAACGGCTTGCTGGCCCAAGGTAAATTTGTTACGAGTATTTTCCTACTGCTTTATATGGAGAAGAGGGAAGCTAATTCTTGAGGATATACCCAGAAATATGGACTCCTAGTCGCATACTGCTATTGGTTTTAACACAAATGCTAGAATAATTTAGCACCGAGATTGGTAAAGAATATCTATTGCCAATTCTGACTCACGGAGACTATGCGTCCATTTTCTAATACCTCTGTGTTTCACTTTCCTCATCAGTAAAAGATCTGACTACATTTATGTAATAGATTTTTATTTGTTTCTGACCATCGCCCCTTCTTTCTTCTGGAAATAGTATTTTCTTCTTCTAGGGGAACTGAACTCCCCTACCTTGCACTTGGCCAAGTGGTCTGGATGGGAGCTGACCTCACCCTCCTGGACAGTGATTGGCCCTACATGTGTGCACATGACCCAGGTTGGCACATTCTGAGCATTTCCCTGGGATTTTCAAATGGAGTTTGAGAGAAATGCCTTTTTTTCTTTCTGGTAAGGCAGGGATACAAATCCAATCCAGGGACTGCTTGTAGCCTCGATTAGGAGCGAATGAAGTCAGCGGCAGAGAGCAGAGATAAGGGGTAGAGGATCCTGTTGATATTCAAGCCCCGGTCTCCAGTTTTCCCAAGGCTGGCTCCATCCCTGTGCTTCCTGGGTTCTGGCCATGTGAGACAAGGCAATCTTCTTTCACCTAAGCTAGTACAAGTTGGGTTTCTGATCTAGAAATCAAAAGAATTCCAGTTTACATGCCCTACCTTTCCAGAGACAACCTGAAGAATATAATTCCTCAGATGAAAAGAGCAAAGTAAATATTTTACATGATAGACTACTGAAAGATAAATTGTTTCTCATCATTATAATCAGTTTCTAGAAAATAATTAGAAATGACAAGCTGTGCTGTTGCTGACTCTGCTTGACAGCGTGCATAACACACATGAAAAATAACTGAATATTTGTTAACAACTGACTTCCTCTGTGAAATCTAAGTGTTAAAGCTATTTCAAACAAAATTATTTCCTAATCATCAAACCCAGTGACCATTTTCTTCCTTCTCCTATGTCTCAAGTTAACTCATCCAGCTGTGTTTGCAATCAGAACCCTTTCTGTTCCCTGGGAAATTTTATCCCATCACTTCCAAGTTTCCACCCATTAGGACTCATTTTTTTGTATCTTCAGCTTCCGTCTCCACTGCTTCTTTCCCACCTTCTCACATATATCTTTATATCTTCCCTGTCTTAATAAAAAGTTCCCTCAACCACATTCTCCTCATGAGATCCAGATAGAACTATTTTTTTCCTCTGAATCAAACCTAGAGTGAGAGGCACAATAACCTAACAGTCAAGAGTAGAACAGATCTGAGTTTGATTTTGAGCTTCATTAGTTCCAGATTGTCAGTAATGTAATGTAGTAATGGCATAAATTACTGTCCAGTCTGTTTCACAATTTGCTAATCTGTAAAATGGGGACAATAATAGTTCCTCCTTAATAGGGTCTCTGTAAGGAGATAATACGCACTAAGTGTTTAGTGGAATACTAGGCACACAGCTAAGCTCCCCAGTAAACATTGATTACCATCCTTCTTATTATAACCCTCTCTCCATTTATTTATGAGCTGCTTTTCTTCCTTAACATGCTACGTCCTGTCTTTTCTCCCCTCATTCTCTTCAGCTCATCAGTTCTAATCACTAAACCCAAGTCTTCTCAGTCGTTTGGCCTACTGGTTCACCATCTCCATGTTGAATCTCCTTCCTCCTTTGGCTTCCCTGTTTCTCTTCCTAGCTCTCTAAATCCTTCTCTATCTCTCGAACAGCTCCATTTTCTTCCTCACTGCAGGACGTACTGCTGTTAACTCACTGGCTCTCTTCTTCACCGGAGAGTAGGGCCACGTTGAAATTGGATCCAGAACCCAAGTGGTGATGGTGTGTGTTGAACAAAGAGAGGTTTGGACCACAGGGTTCTCACCAAGGTACGCAGGTTTTGTTTGGTGCCCAAAGATGCAGTGGAGTAAAGGGCTAAAAGGAGTTGTAGGAGAAGGTCAAGGACAAGTCTTCATCCATTCAACATTCACTGTCACCAGACTTAGTCTTGGGCCAAATTATAATTAGACACTATAAAAGAAGTTTTAAACGAACTTATTAACACATTGATCAAAAACTTGAGCTGCGTTTAGATGTTAGCTTTTTAAAATCTTTTATTGTGATTACCTTCAATTAGTAACATAATTGCTGCAAAGTGAAAACACAGCTTATTTGTTGAGACTGTGCCATGATCTGCCATTCCTCTTCCATTACAAATTCCCCTGAAGTTGCCCATCCATTTCTGTTATTTTCCAGTGTTCTCTCTAGAATTTTCTTTCTTTTCTATGTCTTACTGCAAACTTGATTATTCTCGAAACTTCAGATCTGAGAAAGTTTGAGAGTGAGATCCAAGATATGTCCACAGCAGGCAAGGAGCTCTATGATTCTGGGTGTTGTGTTGTTTCATTCTGTGGGAAATGAGGCCTAGTGCATCTTGTCAAGGGGTGAGAATAATTATTCAGTCTTTGTGTAAATGTGTCTTCTAAAGTTTCTGAATTAATCTTGAAGCTGGTATGATTCACTAATAAAGATCTCCCTTCCTCCATTGTCTGTCTTGTGAACCATTCCTCCCTGTGACCACTTCAAGGGGCCCCTCCACTGTGCAATTTTCCCTGAGAGCAGAGACTGTGTCTTTTTCATCTTTGAAGCTCTATGTCTTTCATGAGGTATACACTTCATAAATGTTTGATGTTCTGGGCAGAAGCGGGGAAATATGCTCTGGCATTTCTGAAAAAACATGCTGCTGCTGTAACAAAGGCTAGTGACCCACTGAGACTCATGTTCAAGGGGATGGTGGGCAAATGAAACCACGTGATTGCCCTCCTCTTCCTCTCCCTTCACAGGGATTCACCAGAGGAAAGCAGTCTCTTTCATTTCCCTTCCTTCCCTCTGCACACACTCTCTGTGGACTGGGAGGTGAGAAGTGGACTGGTGATGCCGATTACTGGGTAAGGGGAACAGATGGTAACTACATTTTCAATTCTCCTTATCTCCTTTGATCATCTATACCACTCAGTGAAGTAGGTGATTAGATATAACCCCATTTCATAAGCAAAGTCTAAAGCTTAAAAAGGTCCAGAAAATTCCACAAGATTATTCTTAGTGGCTGTATGGTCAGGTCTCCAGACTCAAATCTAATCACATGAAATTCCCCCTGTCATAGATTTTTGAAGTGCCACCCTAAATAAGGTCAATATGTAACAATAACAATAGCTGTATTTTCCATTTACAAATGTAAAGCTACTTTCATATGTACTATCTACTCTCAATACAGGAATCAATCATCAAGATTCTATGCCACTAACTCTACCAGTCAGGAATCAATCTTTCTAATAAGTAGACACGCTTACCTGATGTATTCATTTTGCATCTCAGTAGTTGCTTTATAATTTTCCTAAAATTTTAGGTTAACTTGTTTTACTAAAATCAATGCATGTGTATCCAAACCCCACAGCAGCAATTTGGTCCTCCAAAGTAGGTAACCTCAGTGGTTGAATGTATTCTGATTTGAAATTAAACCAAATGACTTTTTTTAATTGAAATATAATTTACATATAATATTGTGTACATTTAAGGTGTACAATTCGTTGATTTGATACGTTTATACTTTGCAATATGATTAACACCTTAGCATTAGCTAATACCTCTATCATGTCACATAATTATCATTTCTTTCTTTGTGGTGGGAACAATTAAGATCTAGTCTCTTAACAACTTTGAAGTTTAAAATACTGTACTGTTGTCTGTAACCGCTATGCTGTGCATTAGATCTCCAGGACTTACGTACTAGTTGCAAGTTTGTACCCTTAAACAATGTATTCCCAACTCTCCCCTGTACCCCCAGCCCGTGGTAACCACCAAATGACTTTTAAAGTAGGAATTCCACTAAACCATGAAGCAAAAATTCCACTCCAGTAGACTTAACCCCCTTGACAGTAGAGAAATTTCTTATTTATCTATATCCTTAACCCCCTAGCATTCCGCCTGGCATATACTACATATTCAATAAATGTTGAACGAATGAATGAATGATTTTAGACACGTTCTATAGAAGTTCATTCTCAGATCCACCTATCAACTGCCTAAGCAACTCCCAAGCTTGGGGTTTTATGATTTCCTGTCATCCTGGAACCCAAATGTAAGATCATTATAACTGAAGAAAGAAAATCTAAGGGAGATACAACAGCAAACTCAGGGGGTAACAGATTAGAGCACTGAGAAAGGATTCACCTCTAACAAAAACCATGTCACAAACACGCCGAGGCCCAGCTCTGACTAGAAAACATGTAATTTATCTAAAGCCACAGAGCATTAAGAGAAGCGACCTACCTTTAGAGAAGACTGGAAAGAGAAGACAAATACTATGACAATAAGTGTGCTCTGAGATTGCTGTGTATTTTCTGCTTGAGAAGAATTGGGCAGTTTCAGTTGGTACATCGCCTCTTATTTTACCCAAGCAGGAAAAATGACATTTTCATGAGTTGTGTTAGGATCTATTTGTACTTAATTTTGATGAAAGTCAATGTTAAAAAGGGGGCTTGGGACCCAGCCAAGATGAGAAATTCAAATTCCATGAAACTGACAAAGATATATTTCTCTGTTATGGGAGGAATTTCCCCAAAGAACAAGAAGAAACGATCTCTTATTGACTGCTCAAGAAGGAAGCTTACTGCCAGGTCCTTGAGGTCTGCCCTCTACAGAGAAGAAGCACTCCTTGAGAGACAAGGAGAACTCAGAGGAGTGGCAGATTCAAGTCTAGAGTCTACCCTAATCAACTGGTGGCCGTGGATGGGTTAACCAGGGATGGCTGCATGATGTAGTGGTGAAAATCAGACTCACAGTCAGACAGACCTGTGTTCTAATCCTGACCCTGCCTCTTATTAACTATATAAATGTAGACAAAGCCTTTCTAAGCCTCTTCTCCTCAGGTTTATTATTTCCACCAAAAATGATCTTTTCTTTCCTCCTACTCCAACAGAGAAACCACTTCAAACCTGTTATGAGTCCAGATCTGCTTCCCAAGCACCCTGCCTGGCTGAGAAGTTTAGTTTGTACTGGGGACCACTTGTTTATTGTGCAAATAAGGCCAAGCTATTTGCCCAAGGCCCTACCTCAGCAGAATTTTAAACTCTGTAATCCCTTTGTGGGAATTCCTGGGAGTAAATACAATTTATGTGTATCTATTTCATCATTGGCTGCTTGACCTGCTTTATATAGCTTTCTGTCTCAGTAACTCAGCCCAGTCCAACATATCTAATATATTCATAGCCAAGTTACAAAATATTCTCTTGCTGCTGTCCTTGACATATCTTTTTACTTCAGACTTAGCTGATTCTCTCAAATGAGTATCTAGGGCCAGGAAATATATACTGAGATTATCAGGACTCAGTTAAAGCTAATGGCAATGGCAATTCATTGCCATTCATTCATTGATTTATCAAACACATTTTGAGCACCTACTAACAGCTACTTCATTCCAGTCACTGTGCTAGACACTGAGGATACAGAGATGAAAGGTCTGGCCTCTGCCTTTAGCTTGTGCTCGGCCCAGTGTGAGGCTGCATGATGTAGTGGTGAAAATCAGACTTATAGTCAGACAGACCTGTGTTCTAATCCTGACCCTACCTCTTATTAACCGTATAAACGTGGACAAAGCCTTTCTGAAATCGGGGGCAAACTTGCTTTAACTATACTCAGTTGTCTGTTTGCAAAAGTAGTTAGATACTGCATTACCAAATCCCACCCTTTAGATAACATCTCTGACACTTGGGTCACCATGGTAACAGGTGCTTATGTTTTTCTGAACTGAGAGTTCTGAACTGAGAGTTGACTCCTTGTCCAGTTCAGTCCAGTTAAGACCACCAACTCATCAACTGGGCCTGTGCAGATAGGTGACTGATAGGTGACCCTTTGACATCAGAGGGTCAAAAACTCTACTCTCAAATCATGCTAATGCCACCATTTTGTGAACATGCTTCCCATGAAGTTTGACTGTGCCTGCATAGATCATCAGCGACGTCACTCTTCCTTACCTCCAACAATCTATCCCCATACTTCAGACCATCCTGCCTCTCTATCCTATAAATATCATTAATCCCCGTTTTGGGGGAGGCAGACTTGAGATTTTTTTTTCTCCCTTCTCCTCTCCCTTGTGAAAAAACTCTTTCTCTGCTGCAAACTCATTGTCTAGGTGATGGGTGTGTCATCTGGCAGGTAAAATGATCCTGGTTTGGTAACATTTCTAAGCTTCATTTTCCACATCTATATAATAGTCCTATTTCACAAGATCGGTGTGATAATTAATGACGTAAAGTATAGTACCTGGAATGTAGTAAGCACTCAATAGATAGCATCTATGTTATCATTGTCATCATCTTCCTGGAGACAGTCAAGTGAAACAATTGCAACATCACATGTCACGTACGAAGATAGGGAGAAGGTACTATGAGAGCATAGTCTGGGTTGGTGATGAGGAAAAAGACTTCTAACGGGAGAGGAATTGATACCAAGCTGAGCCCAGAAGGGTAAGTAGCATGAAGTCAGGCATGAGAAGGCATTCTAGGAAGACAGACTAAGAGCATCTACAAAAGCCTGGAGGCAAAAAACAGGCAGGCACTTTGAGAAAATCGCAAGTAGTTCAGCATGTCTGGATCTTGGAATATATATAGGGAACTGATGGGAGAGCTAGCGAGGAAGGGAGGGACCATGCTGTCATCCTTGCATTTGGCACAGGGCCTTGTACTGCTGGTCTTCTACCACTGCTCCTCCCATTGAAATACCAGGCGAGCGCATGGTTGTGGGGACCATTGCACTTGGCCTTAGGCTTTAAGGATATGTTTCTTTCAGTTTTCCATTTCTTCCTATGCCAGTCACGTAGGTATCATAAGGGAGGAACAGGGCTCTGATATGATCTTCAGGAGTTTCCCTAAGAGGTGTGACCCACCCTCTAATACCAGACGAGCCTATAAATTCATTCAACTCCAGAGAATGCTCTATTGGGTAGGAGGAAGGCCTTATGTCTAGGAGAGCTGGAAGAGGAAAGGAAGTATCAACTAGTGTTCAGCTACTGCAGAAACCATTCCTATGGCCAGTGTCTCTTTTTCTCACTGATGGGTTTGACCTAGCTACAGCTTAGAAGGATAAGCTTTAAACTTGCTACAATGTCCTATAAGCAGGTTTAGTCAAATCAAGTCAACAGGCACTAATTACGCGTGTACTATGTGTCTAGGACCCTGCTAGGCACTGTAGAGAAAGACTAAAGCAGTGTACTGAGACTCAAAGGGGTTACCTAAAGGCCAAGTCTGTGGTTATAAGCCGGTAGGCACAGCAGAACCAGAAACCCAGGTCTGCAAGACTCCAGAGTCCCTGCTCTTTCTGATATATTATGCTGCTCTTTGGGCATTAAGCATGACCAATTTAGCTCAGGAAGAGCTAGGAAATAAAGTACAAATCATGCCAATCATGACATTGCACATGTTGTTGACTTAACATGAATGAGCCTGACACAATAGAGGTCTGCATCCAATCAATGGGAGGAATATCAAATGGCCATGCAAAGCAAGAAGAGGCACGACATGACCAGGAGACGCTTGGCAAGCTCAGGTGGCCTGAAAGATGTCAAAGACTGGGCTGATGTTCAACTGAGTTCTGAGCAAATCAAGAGAAACCATAACTGACCCTCACATCTGTCCTCAGAATAAGTAAAGTGGTCTCTAAGGAGCTCTTGGACAGGAGATCCAGTTTGCTACAGTGGGCCGTGAAGAACAAAAGGCAATAACTGGAAGTTAAAGAGGTTTGGGGACCATGCAGTTGCCTTCACTAGATTTGGATCATGTCTTATTGGGGGCAGGGGTGGAGCAGAGGAACAGCATAAAGAGAGAGAAATTGATGGAATTCACAGGCAGAAGTCTCCAGTAGACTAATAGAATGAACCTATATTAGACTAGAAATTCACTATAAGACCCATGTGTCATTTGGCTCTGTTACCTTTAGACACAAAGATTTCACTTTAGGCATCAGCAAGAAATATCTGTGTAACACTAAAAAAGAAGATATACCAGTCCATCTTACTAAAGAACAAGGTAGAAAAGTAGTTTTAAATCCATTTAGTAGTCTGGAAGAGAGAAACATCTATAGACACATGCAGAATGAGAACTGGGACACACATTAACAATGAGGATTGGTCCTAGAAAAGATAGCTGAAATGGAGTGACTGCATTTCAGACCAAGAATTCCACCTGGCTCACTATAGGGACGTGGAACTAAAATACTCTCAGTGCCTCTGTCTTGGTTTCCTTACCTATATAATGGAGATGATGATAGCTTCCCTGAACCTGCCTTATAGAATTATCAGGAAGATGAATAATGCAGCATATCAACATGCTTTGAGACCTTTGAAAGATGCCTTGTGTAAGTGCTGTGTATGATTTTGTCATTATCATTATTTCCTTAGCACCTTATCATTGCAGAAAATCATGCTTGGAGAAGTGTGTTAGCCATTTTGATATCAATTTCTGGCCAACTTCTTCTTCCTCCCTTATTTCTTTCCACATTGATAGACATTAAGCCAATCTAATTGGTCTACTCAATCTCCCTAACATAGCATGAGCATCCTGACCTTTGAATCTCTGCTCACATCATAGTCCCTGCATTTTCTTCCTCTTCCTCTCATTTTACTAAATCCAAACCTTTTCTCAAGGTCTACTCAGATTTATTCTCCTCTGTGAAGTAACTGCCTCTTTTTCTTAAACAGCACTGTATTAGTCAGGCTTCTCCAGAGAAACAGAATCAATAGGATATACACAGATATATGGAAAGAGATTTATTATAAGGGACTGGCTCGTGTGATTATGGAGGCTGAGGAGTCCCACAGTCTGCAACTGTAAGCTGGAGGCTCAGGAAAGCCAGTGGTGGAGTTTTAGTCCAAACCCAAAGGCCTGCAAACCAGAGGAGCCAATAGTGTAAGTCTAGGTCAGAGTATGAAGGCCTGAGAACCAAATGCACCAATGTCCGAGGACAGGAGAAAATGGATGTCCCAGCTCAAGCAGAGATCAAATTCACTCTTCCTCCGACTTTTTGTTCTATTCATACCCTTAATGGATTGGAGGATGCCCACCCACATTGGTGGGGTGATCTTCTTTACTCAGTCTACCAATTCAAATGCTAATCTCTTCTGGAAACACCCTCATAGATATACCCAGAAACTGGGCATCCTTTACCCCTGTCAAGTTGACACATAAAATTAACCATCCAAAGCGCACACAGTCAACAAAAATTTATTGAGTCCCTACACATAATTAGGCCATGCTCTAGGTACTAGGGATATGGCCCTGAAAAATGATACCATCTCTGTCCTCAGAAAGCTCATAGTCTAGTTCAGTAGCTTTCAAAATTTCTCGATATTGTTCCAGTAAGAAATACATTTTAGGGGCTGACCCTGTGGCTGAGTGGTTAAGTTTGCATGCTCCGCTTTGGCAGCCTGGGTTCACAGTTCAGTTCCTGGCTGCGGACCTACACACTGCTCAAGCCATGCTGTGGTGGCATCCCACATAGAAGAACTAGAATGACCTATAACTAGGATATACAATTATGTACTGGGGCTTTGGGGAGGCAAAAAAAAAGGAAGATTGGCAACAGATGCAACAGATGCTCAGGGCCAATCTTCCTGACCAAAAAGCATACTTAAAAAAACATTTTACATCACAATATATTACACACCTATATATTTGTGGGTATATGTGTGTATATATATGTACAAAAGTTTCACAATATAATACTTAGGTATACTGCATTCTTCTATTTGATTTCGAATGATGCTGGTTGTGACTCACTGCTACAATTTTACAGCCCCCTCATGAGTCTGACTTACAGTTTGAAAAATGCTGGTCCCACTGAGATATAGGAAGGGAAATAGTCATGTAAAAAAGTGATTACAGTATTGTGTTAGAAGCATATACTTCTTTTTATTGTTTACCATTGTATCTGTGGGGCTCATGTTACCTATTCAATGAAAGGCTCCCTGAGAGCAGGGACCATGGCCTATATCTCTCTGTACTCTTCCTCTGTCCCTCAGCCTTGGTTTAGTACCCTCCACAGAGAATGCAACAGATATATTATTGTTAATGATAACAATGTATTGTTGTTAATGATTGTATAGTTCAGGTCCTCTTAGAAGCAGATCCAAGAGAGGATGATAAGTGGAAGAAATTTATTGGGGCCAATGCCTGTGAAGGACAAAGAGGGAAGGAGGAGGCGAAGATGGGGAGAATGTTCAGACCATGATGCAGGTCTGATAACTACGAAGAGCGTGAGAAGGAAGGAGAAATGGGTAGGAAGAGCCTTGGACTGCAGCACAATTCCAAGAAGGGGTTGGCCAAGCTGATAGAATGTCCTTGAGCCAAAGTTACCTGTTGGAGGAGTCCCAAGTCTTACAGGAATGGGCTGGCCTCAATGCTTCCCCTGAGCTTCATCAGTGGCTGGGAGCAGCCTGTAGGAAGTGTGGCCTCAGTATGAACATGGTGGTACATCCAGAGGGGCAGCAGCTGGAGTTATCAGTCAAGTATGCTCCCTACAGAGTTATGATTATGACAGTTTTGATATCATAGGCTAGGTTTTCCTTTTCAAATGGAAGCAAGTGGTAAACAATTCTAGACAAGTATATGCCATTTTCCAGCTGTAGCCTATTGGCCCCCTTTGGCTGTAGAGATGAGGCCCTCTCCAGTGGGCCCTCCCACCGTCTAGCTGTCCTGCCATGGAAGAAGCTGTAGGAGTTTCTTCTGACCCAGTTGTTCCAGGTTAGTGTTCTTTAGGGGTGGGGTGGGGGAAGGGTGTTAGTGCTCAGGGAGGAGGCTGATGGGAGACGCTTGAGGAAAGCTGCTGACACCAGTGAGTCCTACTCAAAGAGACTGGATCTTTATAGCCCCACACCCAGAGACTTAAAAGAATTATTCCCTCTTAGTGGCAGTTCTCTGCCTCCACTCCCTGTCCTTTACATCCCACTGCAGCCCACAGGGTGGATTTTAGGACCTAGAAGTGGCCTCTCCTCACTTTTTAATTCAAACATTGCAATTAGTGAAATGAAGCTTGCTTATATCTTCAACAGATTATGAAGTTGCTAGGGAGCTGGAGTCAGCTCTATTTATTCTATTCCTTTTGTCCACTGTCCTGGGACAGAGCTGCCCAGGCTGGGGCACTGCCTGAACACCATCTGATGGCCATCTAGGCAGAGAAGGTGGCCTCTCTCCAGCCCACCAGGAACAGGACCTTTTAGCGATCTGAACTTAAATGTGACACAGCCTCTTCATAGCTATCAGAGCAGACTGGCAAAATCTCCGTCTGTGGTCGGTGACTATGGTTTTAGGGAAGAGAGTACCCATGGACTGTTGTGGCTGGATAGCTCATAGCTGTTCCAGTTTTAGGCCTGGTCTTCATGATATCACTACTTATTGAGTAACTATTCAAAGAAATGTCAGTCAGGTTAAATAATGACTACATTCAGTGTTTGTTCAGCTTTCTACTTAGCAGGAACTCAGGCCCTGTACAAGCATAATCTCATTAACCCTCACAACAGTTCTTTAAAAGAGTTGGCAGTATGTCCATTTTGCTAGTCTGAGGAAAGAAGACTCTTGCAAATTAAGACTGATTCAATCACTTAATCAAATAATGGTCATGCACCACTAGTGACAGCGTAGCACTTGAGAGACTAGGGAAGAGGGGGGCACTGAGTTTCTGAGTGCCTCCCATCCAGGCCCAATTGGGTTGGCAACTGCTAGACTTTGCCTCTTGTCATTTAGAAAATCATCAAACTGAAATCTAACCCGTAGTTTCTTCACTTGATTTTGATAGAGAATTACTTCCTCTGTCTTGCTGTCTCTGTGGAAGAGTCAGAATTGAAACTGCATATACCCTGTGCACCATTGTGATAGTAATGGGGTGGCTTTGGGCACACCAAGCTTCAGAAAAATGACTGATCTTTTGGATGTGGATAATGGCTGCTGCAGAGTAGAGAAATTGTTTGAACTACCTTCTTCTTCCTGAAGTCAGACAATATCCTGGTTCAGTAACCCAAAAAGTCTGCAAGGACCTGTTTTAACCCAATCTAATAAATCTCAGCTTGGACTTAAAGGAAATAAAGTGATTTGACATTAGTGGGATAAAAGGCTCTATTCTATTCTTTCTCTCCTCAAAGCTGGTTCTCCAGTTCGTAGCCATGGACTTCCTAAAAAATACCCTAGATTTCTCTAAGACTCTTTCTACACCACATGGATTGCAGCATGTAGGGTCACTTCCAAACAGCATGCTCCAGAGACCTGAGCCTGAGACAACTGTCATCATACCACCCACTGGGGGATTTGATGTGGGTTCTGGGTTCATGATTTGGGAACACTTACTTTGGCTTTGCCCAAATGCTACTGAGGCTTGTGTAGCTCATCATCCTGCGCCCTCCCTTGTTCTTTCCAGTTCACATGGCAGACGATGTTGTGTGAGCTTTTGTCAGAGGCTTGGCTGGCTCTTTACACCCCAGGAGAAAGGTGACCTTTTGAGTTTATACCCAAATGTCCTTATGAAAGATGCCTCAAATCTGTCTATCACATTTAGAGGAAACCCCCAGCCAATACTTGAAAGTGCTAAGAAAGGGTCACTCAAGTCCACAGGACAGATCAAAGATGGGGGACAAGAAAGAGAGATAGAGAAGCTGGTGCGTCTTTTAAAATCCTGCTCTTGTTCCAAGATCCTTATCATCCCTAACTAAATTTATTTCCCTCTCCTCTGTATTTGTGTATACTTAGTACTTCTCTTAGGACATTTATCACCAATAATTTAATATTTTATTAGTAATTATGGAAATTTTGCATTAGATGATGTTTTATTCAGCTTTCATAATACATACTATAGCATTTGACACTTCCAACACCTTGGACAAGTCACTTAACCTCTGTGAGCTTCATTTTCTTGCTTTGTGAACAGCAATTATACCGCTCTTTCTTAAAGGACTGGCAAATATGTCCATTCTGTCAGTTTTGGAAAAGAAGACTCATCCAGATTAAGACTTACTACATCACTTAATCAAATGATTCTCTCAGGGTTGTGAGGACCAACCGAGCTAAGGGATGCACCAACTGATTTGTAAAATGCAAAGGCACACACAGGTACAGAACAACAAAGACTCTGAGGTTTCTAGCTTTACAACTGAGTGCCAAAACAGAGACCTGAAGCAATACCTGAGAGGCAGAAGATTTTCGTGTTGTAACCGAGTATTTGACAGGATAGCTATCTGTCTGGCCAATCAGGCTTTTGGGCTGGTGTTCAGGGGGAAAATGTCAGGCCTAATAGGTATGCCAGCCAATGGCATGTAAACAATCACTGAAGGAGTGTGGACTACACCCCCAGGGAGAGGGTGTAGCCTGAGAAGAGGCCGAGAGGAACCCTTGGGAAGGCCTGCATTACAGGGTGGAGTACATGGAGAGGAGATGGCTGAGGAGAAACTGGATTGACAGAAAAACCAAAGGCAGGCAGAGATTCCAAGTCAGAGACTAGAAGTCAAATGAATGAAAAGAGACTTTGGATTGGCAGCTTAAGAGGCCAGGGCAGCTTTGAAGAACGTGGTTTCAAAGATGCAGCGGGTTGAGGACTGAAAGAGACGTGAGGAAATGGAGACAATTTGTGGAGGATGTGCACTGTAAACTAGCCTTTTGAGAAATTTGGTGAGGAAAGACAATAGAGGGATTGGCTAGTAACTCCAGGAAGAAATAGGACCAAGGAAATGAAAGAAATAATAATAGCTAATGCCTAATAGTTATTTATTTAAATTAACAAACACTCACCTAGCATTTACAATGTGTCAGGCACTGTTCCAAGCCATTTACAAAAATTATGTTATTTAATTCTCAACACTACAGTATGAGAAAGTTGTTATTATTATTATCCCCATTTCTACAGATGAGGAAACTGAGACACAGAGTGGCTAAGTGCCCAAAGCCACAGTTAGCAACAACAGAACTGGTATTTAAACTATGGGCAATCTGGTTCAAGAGTCCATGTTCTACCAGTTAAATGGCTTGGTAGCAGCTTGAGGAGGAAGTATCAAGATTTTTCCTTATTTTCAATAGAGAAGACTTCAATTTGCTTGGATGCTAGGAAGAGGGAGCCAGTACTTTAAGAGAATGAACAAGAATTTATGGATAATGAAAAGAATAATCTCCCAGACCACATGAGTGGCCACGGTGGGAAAGTGTAGATGAAGCAGTTAAGTTAGTCCTGGACAAGAATTAGCACTAACTCTTCTTAAACAGCAGAGAGATGCTGAAAATAGAGATTACATTTTGAGGTGATGAGAGGGAAAACTGAGCAAATTCATATCAGATGGACCCTAGCAAAGTTTCTGCTGAGAGAGATAGGTTCAGAGCTTGAGTAGAGAAAGCCACAGCTTCCCAGAATGGAACGAGGAGTTGACTCTTACAAATTGCACTAGACAGCAGGTATGCTTACCAAAGGCGTCCTATATTCAAAACCACATGCTGAGATCTCAGCCTCCTTCTGTCACAACTTTCAATGCGTTGAGAACAGTATAGAAGGAGCACTTACAGAACAATAAAAGACAAGATAAGATCAAGTAGCACTTGTACGGCTTAATGTTTTTCTGTAGCTTAGAGAAGGGAGAGGTCTGTATGCTTCAGAGGAGCTGCCAAAAGCCTGGGCTTGAGCTGGACCTTGAATATCAGGAGAATTTAAAAAATAGAGACAGAGCACAGTTTTTGGTGGTGAAGGAAATGAGAAGAACAGAAGCATCAAAGGAAGAAAAGCAGGCATCAGAAGGAGCTCTTGGTAAAAGTGTAGGGTCGAGGGGGAGGGGAGAAGTGGCATTCAGGCCAAGACAACCCTACCCAAGGGCCTACTACTGATTTGGATCCCCTTGGGTCCTCATGTCCCTATCAGCCTCCTTGGCTATCTCCCACTCCTGTTTTGCTTTTCTCCATAGCCATCATCACTTCCTAATATACCATATTTAATTTTTATTTTGTTTGTTTACATTTACTAGAATGTAGGCTCATGAGAGCGAGGAGAATTGTCTGGTTCACTGGTATATCTCCAGGGCCTACATCAAGCCTGGCACTTAGAAGGTGCTCTCTAAAGATTTGCTCAATGAATGAGTGTACCCCCACTTCAGGGTTAACCTGGGGTCCTTCTGGTGTAGGCTCAGGAATCCCGGGGCTCCCTGTGCCTGACTGTGAAGAAAATCCTAACAGCCTGCTTCTCAGCTGGGCCATCTCTAATACCCAAGTGGAAAGCAAACTTTTAGAAATGAGAGGCAGAAATTTCCGGGAACTGCGGAGTGAGAAAGACTTCTTTCCTACGGAGGTGGGAGAAGGTGTTTAAGGACTGATGGATTTTAGGCTAATTGATCTAGAATGGTTTGGGGGGAGAATGAAGGCAGCTAGCAGGACTCGATGACTTTGGGAGGCCCCACTCCCCACTCTTAGGAGCCCTCAGGTGTTATTAATCTGTTCCCTCAGCTCTCGCTGGAGCTGTGCCAGCCCTGGTAAAAGGGACAGTTATTCCAGAGTCCTCCTCTGGGGAAGGAGCCTTGCCTCAGATCCTGGTCCAGGTAACAAGGGCTGCTTGTATCCTGGCCAGACTTTTTAGATTGCCCAATGGGAGAATCGATTTTTTTTCCTACCTATATTTAAGTTTAAAACTGGCTTCAGAAGAGAAGGAAATAAAACACTCTCTGTGCGGAGTCTAGGAGCTACAAGGCTGAGCATTGCCCAGCGGTGGAGTTGATCCACGCTAGACATTCCCACATTCAGAAAGCATCAACAGTAATCATGGGTCATGGTTCCCACACCCACCTCAGATTCCCTCAGGCATTAGTGCAGTCAAATGAGTCGGCCCCTCTGTGAAGGGGTGATCCAATTTTCCTATTCTGTAAAGAGGGTCTGAGAGTCCTCACTTGCTCTCCATGTCTGCATCTGCAGAGGGACGGAGATCTGATCCTACCTGTGAAACACCTTGTGTTCCTTAAAAAGAGGCAATTTGCTTTTATTCAGTGGCACTACTGTTTGGAAAGTCCATTCACCATTTGTCAGGAGAGGTCATTTGTCAGGCGAGGTGAGCTGGCAGTTTCCTGGGAACCTTGGCATGTGCCTGCAGTCTCCCAGGGAGAGGCCTGTTGGCTTCCAGCTTCCTTCCCTCTGAGAAAACCAGAGGCAGTCCTCCCTCTCTATAAAGATGCCCAGGAGGAAAGACTTACAGGGAGAAACCTCTGCCTGCCTGCTAGGAAAGGGTGGGCAGGCGGGGGAAAACCTGGTTATACCTGTCAACCCATCCTCCCCAGCCTCCCAGCTGAAACGGCCGCCATGCAGCAACAGGTCCCTCCCTCAGGCCAGGATGTCCTGCTTGGAGCCCATTTCCTGTTAAGCAGAGAGGTAAGCAGGGCCTGAGCCAAACTGCTCGTGGTCAGGGAAGCTCTGCTGGTGCCTTCTCGAGCTCGGATCTTGGTTGGGTCAGTGTAACAGCACTGGAAGGCGGGACTTTGATATCTATCTCAGGATGCTCCCTGGCTAAGGACTGCATTTGTCATTGCCTCCTAACTCTGATGAACAAGCCGTGAGTGTCAAACTCCAGCCCAGAAGACTGATGTGGCAGAGTTTGGCTGAGACAGCATGGCTGGGTGGGGTGGCGGGGGGTGGGGGGTGGGGGCCGTGAATCTGGCTCCAGAATCAGCTGAGGGCCTGGTGTTTCTGATCTACTCTCCTCCCCACTCTTCCTCTTTTCCTTCTCCTGTACCACGGACATAGACTCTGCTGAAGAGGCAGAACCGCGTTGTGGGGCCCGCTCTGTTCCAACAATGCCTGGGTTCTGACCCTAGCTCCACCACAGGGGAGCTGTTTGTCCTTAGGCAAATTACTTCATTTTTCTGTGACTCAACAGCCCTAAATCCATCTGTAATAGGAGAATGAAAAAGTGATCCCTACTCCAAGACCTTTGAGAATTAAAAGAGTTTGCACATGCACGATGAATAGTGCCTGGCACAGGGTGTGAGCTTGATAAATGACACATTCTCATGTTTCCTGAGGCCTCCACATGATGTGGCTGGGAGGGCAAATTAATTCACTTTTTTAGATGTCTGTTTCTTCAGAGGACTGTTTCCTTAACCCCTGGAGGGATTATTGGAGGAGGTGAGAGCCCAGAAAGTCCCACTGCTATCTGCTCCCTTAGAAAAGATTGAGGGCAGCCAAGGCTTCCGCCGGCCCCTCTGTGATGAGCCATCTGCTAAGCTTTTTCAAAACTTGTTCCCTGTGTAGGTGAGAGATGGGTTGAAGAGCGTCAATGTGGTGGAAAGACCCTGAAAGTCATATTCATCTGTGGAGCCTAAGCTCATTGCAGGCATGGGACAACAGAGTTGAGCGTCTACACGGGCGCCTCTGGGATTACAGTGTGCCTCAGAATCACCTGGAGGGCTGTGGAAACGGTGTGCTGGGTCTCAGCCCAGAGTTTCAGACTCAGGATTGTGGGATGGGGCCTGAGGATTTGCAGGTCTAAGAAGTTCCTAGGAAATGCGGAGGATGCTGCTTGGGGAGCAGATTTTGAGAACCACCAGTTTCCCCACACCAAAGGGATTCTCTAGCTTCTCTCTAGCGACCCAAAGTCGCTGGTTACTTGTCACTCCTAAATTCTTCTGTGGAGCAGAGCAGCTAGGTGGATAGCACTGCCATTAGGAGTCAGGCTCTGGGGCCAGACTGCCCGGGTTTGAATCTTGGCCTCATTTTATCACCTGTGTGATCCTGGTCAAATTACTTAACCTCTGTGCCCCAGATTCCTCACGATAACAAATACTAACATTTTCTTGAGAGTTTACTCTGTGCCACGCACAGTTCCAGTGTATTTACTACTTACTTGTTAAATCCTAACAAGACCATGAGGTTGGATGCACTATTATCCCCGATTTACAGACAAGGAAATGGAGGCACAGAGGGCAATAACTGTAAATGCCTCATAAGATTATTCTTTGGATCAAATGAGATAATCTATGTTAAACTTTCATTTGAACATCCAAGAATCTTAGTTATTTTTACTATGGAAAAAACGATCTGAGGTCCTTTCCCTTCTTTTGAGATTTAAAAATCTCAAATGTTTTCCTCAGAGGGTGAACCATCCTGCTTCCTCTTGGGTCCTATGGAAAAGATCCACAGATCACATTCTAGTCTTGTCCTACATTTTGGTCCTCCTGCAAGAGATCAAGCTCCCCCCTTGTAGACTTTCTGTCTCCAGAGAGCTGTCACAGTTTTAAGGGCCCCGGGCCATGTGTGGGTGGAGAAGCGGGAAGGCAGGATCACAGCGGGAGGAAGTCTGCACGAAAGCAATGGTACGTGTGCACCTCGTTAAGCAGGGAGTCCTGTATGAGAACTGACAGGGGCAGCTTCCCAGAATGCAGACAGTATGCAAGCTCACCAGACCAAAAGGGGAGAGAAAGAGAGAAGAGAGATGGCCCCAGCCCCCTGAGCTGCACCAGCACATTCCAGCATGATTGACACTTGCTAGTGGCCTCTGTTTTTCTACAGAGGGGGAGGGGTGGGGGTGGAGCCCTGGCTGTTGCTTTCCCTGACCTCGACACATTTTAAGCTTCCTTTTCACGGATCAGGATAGAGGGCTTTCATTAACTTAGGCTAAACGTGAACACTAATTGGTATTAATCACCATCATTAAACGGAGCGAAAAACTAGTGATTAAACCTTCAGAACTTCCCAGCTGTAAGAAAAATATTCTGATGGGGCTGGCCGGTGGCGTGGTAGTTAAGTTCGCACACTCTACTTTGGCAGCCCAGGGTTCGGTGGTTCGGATCCCGGGCGTGAACCTAGCATCACTCATCAGGCCATGCTGAGGTGGAGTCCCACATGCAAAATAAAGGAAGACTGGCACAGATCTTAGCTCAGGGCCGATCTTCCTCACCAAACAAACAAATAAATAAATAAAATTCTGAGATCCAAGGACTCATCATTCAGTTCTAACCCATGCTTTCTCTCACCTCCCAGCTGTCACACTGGCTGCTGCACTTCCACTCTGTCCCCATAGCCTGCCCTGTCTTTGGATCAGCTAATGCCTCTTCATCCCTTGGGATGTCACCTCCCCTATTAGTTCCTTGATACCCTTTCCCAACCCTACCCCTCACCAAGGCCGGAGCAGGTGCCCATCCTCCGTGCTCTCACAGCCCCAGTTCTTATCACACTGTTCTGTGAGGGCTCACCTGTCTGCCTCCCTCCCTCAACACGAGGGCACAAGCATCTTACTCATCTTTGATTTCCCAGTGCCAAGCACATCACCAGGCTGATGATAGATAATCATTAAATGTTTACCGATTGATTTTTTTTTTCCTGCACACCCCGCCTCCTTGCCATGCTAAATGTTGTAGGCCCTCCACCAGTGGAAAGCCTGATTCCTCCCCTCAGAGAGAACAATGAGGGCAGGAAACGCTCAGTGAGTCACTCAGCTTGGTTGGTGGTAAACATTGGGGTAAGAACATGTGTGACGTGCTCCAGGGTGAAAAAAATAAAATAAAAACAAACTGGGGGTAAATCGATTGAGTTGAGCAAACAAGAGGTGCCTGCCTGGTGTGCGAACTGGTTCAGGGTGCACAGATAAATGAGAGGTGTGCCCGAGCTGACACAAAAGAGCTCAGGCTCGTGCAGGAGGCCTCACTGTCCAGTTTGCACCTTTCTAGATACGTACTTCCTCCTGTGGTTACAATTCTGATAAGCAAGCAGGTGCTCCGGAAAACCAGCTTTCCGGGGAGCCTGTATCATGCGGATACTGGGGTTCAGTGTGCCACAGGCTGCCAGGCAAGGCATTCCAGGATTTGTCATCTTGTAGGGGTGAGCATTGTTCTCGCCTGAGTCTGAGCCTTGACAATATCCCTCTGGCGGACAAATCTCTCTGTGCCCACTTCGCAAACCTGATAATTGCAGACTTTCTCTTCTGCTCCAGTCAGTTGGTCCCAAATATGTAACCTTGGTCATCAGGGAAACCAGGATAAAAAGATATTTGAGTAGGAGTTGGGGGGAGTACATTTCTTTGCAATGGGACAGATACATGTAAGGTCATCTCCTGATAGGTCAATAGGGTCAGTTTCTGTAGGAGAGAGGAGATGAAGATAACGTTCAGGGTCTGGGAAGGCAGACAGTCTGGCGGCCTACCTACGTGTTCACTTGCTACGGGAGGACTCCACGGTCTCAGTGCTGCTCCTGGTGCCTGGTTGCTCTTGGCCACAGTCGAATCAGTTTTTTGTTCTTACTTCATTGCTTTTGTGCATACAGCCTTCTTAGGATAAACATGTGCTTTTTGAGGGCAGGGTATGTATTCCAGTGCTTCCTGCATATTTTAGCACAGTTCTGGGGACTTGGGGTGGAGGGAGGAAGAGAGGCAGTACTTGTCTAAACGATAAGAAAAATAAAGGAAAGCATTGGGCACAAAGCCCCAGGCCTGTCCATTGTCTTTCTTATCCAAGAGTAGTGCCCCTAAATTTGGTCCCCTGATTTTATTGGCTTTATAAACCTCTAGATGAAAGCCAATGCAAAGCTTCTGTCATATGGAAACAGGCCCCAACAAAAAATGCATTGCCGCCTATCATGGATGCTCAGGAAACTTTTCTGAGGCTGCTAGGAAGCTCAGGTGTTCCTTGTCAAGGGGAGCCCCCCATTTCCCTCCCCTCAGGCTGCAAAGTTAAGCAAGGCCAGAGCTCTCATCCCTGGGACCAGTTCCTTTCTTCCATGAACGATAAAATTAGTTTTCTATTCCTCTAGCCCTTCTAGCTGAGAGATCTGACATAGCAAAGTGGGTGATGTTTCTAGCATTCAAGAAGAAACGACTGAAGGAAAATAGAATGATTGTCTTCAAGTATTTCAGAAAGATTTTTTGATCCTGGAGAGGGGTAGTCTGGTTCTGTAATACTTGCTTGCAGAGGGTAGGCGGGGGCGGGTAGGAAAGGAGAAGCCACGGGGAGACTGATTTCAGCTCAGCAGGAGAAATGACCTTATACCAATTCCAGTGTCTGAAATGGAATGGTCTGCTTTGTAGGGTAATGAGTTTCCTCACACTGAAGGCATCTTCAAAATATTTAATTTAACTTGTTTGAATAGGTAGTAAATGCAACAGGACAAAATTCAAAAGGAGGAAAAATATATTATGAAAAGGGGTCTCCTTCCAGACATTCCTTTTTCATCTGAAGAGGCAACTTCTGTTATCTGGTATTTAATCAAAGGCCAGACAACTCTCCGTGAGGAATACTGTAAATGGGCTGTGGCTGCTGGCATGGAGCAAGATGACCTCTGAGGACCTTCCATCTCTTGGACCGCCCCCTTTACATTTGCGGGTTATAGTCCCTAAGGTTCTATCAAAAAACAGTGGGAATATTGAACCAGATCTGAGCAGACCTTATGGCAACAGGCAGGTTCCAGCATGTGACAAAAGAAATATTTGAGGGAAATGGAGCATAGAGCCCTGTTCAAGCCTTGTAGGAATTCTTTTGCCAATTGCAGTCTTCCCACCATTTGAAACTGAAGATAGGAACACAAGTGCAGGTGACTGGGAGGGGGAACAAGTCAGAGGAAGAGATGTGGGGCGGAGGGAGGAGATAGGCTGCGGACAGAGTGGGATGGAATGGTGATGGCCCATTACGGACTGCTGGGAGTCGTGACGGGTGACCCTGGGCAATGGCCTGTCCTGCTCATTGGAAAACCCCAAGTGCTCCTCTTGGCCTTTACTCTTGGCTGTCTCCTGCCTTCTCCAGATTTCTCAAATGCTTGTAAAGTCTGTTGTCAGAGTACCTAGAAAGCGTAGTTTCTTCCCCTGACATACAGGGCTGCACACGACTGCATAAACAGATTCTCTTTTCATGTATCTCAGAAAATTCATTTTTGACCTTGAAGGTAAGCTCGAACTTCTGACCCTAACAGATGAGTTCAGCTACCGCTTTCAAGGGCATCCAGACCTGACGAATCCAGGCAGCATCTGTCCTATTTCAGGAGCTTGGCTATTTCCCCAGAACAAATGGAGGGAAGTGAAAAAGGTAGGGCTGTCAAGCACAGCTCCAGACTGCTGTCTAATTTCAAGCGGTACGAGAGGCCATCTTGCCTCTCCCTGGTTCAGCTTCTTAAAGGAGAAAGAAATAATAAAACCATTTCATTACTGTCATTGTTGCAATGGCCATTACTCATTTTAAAGGCCAAGAAGTCAGTGTTTATCAAATGTAAATTGAAGAAAAGAAGTGTACTTTCTAGACATACTTTTGTGTCAGCAATAACAAAGCACATGGCAAGCAAAATCAAAAAGTCATCAAGGATTTTCTTATCTAAGACAAACTTGCAGGACATCTCAAGGGACAGATTATTACATGGTTATATGTTTGGAAGTAGGTTTGGCATCCGTTTCCCAAGCATTCTTCCCATTAAGCACTATCAACACTTTGCTCAGGGACCTTGGCCATGGGAATCTCTAAAGGTGGAGCAGAGCTGGGGGGGGCGGGGGGGGAGATGGGCATCACCAGAGGCGCTCGAGGCAACACTGTGCCAGGGAAACTCCACTTCTACTGATCACAACAACAATACGGAGGCTAGAAGTAACGCTAAGAAGAGATAACATATCACAGAGACACTTGCTAGGAATTTGACATGCATGTTCTAATTTTCACCTCGAAATACTCCTAAGATAAGGACCCACAGTGACTTTGTTTTGCAGATGAGGAAGCTGAGGCTTAGAGAGGTCAAGCCACTTTCCCAGGGTCACACAGCCAGCAAGTGAAGGTGTCAAGGCGCAAACCCAGACCATTTGACTTCTCAGATTCTGCTGTTATCTCTTATGCTAAACTGAGAGGAGCCAACCCAAACACAGCAGGGTAATTCCAAAGAAGGATCTTGGGAAAGAAGGGGGAGAACAATTAGCAAAGGGAATGCTAGGAAAACCAAGAGCAGGGTCAAGCAACAGACATGCCAAAAGTAGATTGAGGTGAGTGATGCAGAATTAAATCCGTAAAGAGAAGAATAGGCTGAGACCTGAACGAGGACTGTTTGTGGGGAGGGGAGGTGTGTACCTTAAAGAGCCCTGATGGCCTGGCTCTCACCTTCCCCTGTCCCACTCAAGGCTCCCACCTCCCAGATGGGGCAGAACTGGGGAGGAAGTACATGTGCTTCGGGCAGAAGCTGCGCCCAGGAACCGCCTATGTCAGGGTCCAGATCTGTCCAGGGTGTATAACGAAGAGGGTGTGTTACCTGAAAGGAGTCACACTGGCTGAAGATGTGTGTCTCCAAAGGACGTACATCACAAAACACTCATCCTAAGCACTCGTGAGCAGAAAACCCTATTCATTTAACAGCATGATAAGTGGAAAAACTTTCAACAAAAACTTGAATGATATAAATTGTGGGGAAACTGAAAAGATCTATTTGTCTTGATGAAGAATGCTTATTGCCAAACACACGTGAGAAGTATTCTGGTACTGATATAAGTGTTTAGGTAATTAGAAATAACCCTCTTTTATCTAATCTCCACATTGCAAAGACATCTTACATTGCTGTGATCTGAGTACACTCAAAGCTGGATTAGAGTTTTTCACCTGTTCATACAAACCTCAGCTGTGTTGAAGAAGGTTTGTGAACTCTAAGGTTTCTTTCTTCTTTGCTTAGGGGAAGAGGCATGCAGCATGCAGAGCAGGGGTCTAGATGTTCTTCTTCCATTTTCCATACTAGGCTAGACACAGAAAAGTATTCTGGCTTTGGCAGTTCCCACAGGACACCACCGATGTGCTTCTCTACGCAAGCGGCCTCATCAGACTGCACAATCACTGTTCCCAAGCTACCTCCCACTGCATCCCAGACCCTTTTCCCTCTGAGGGCTAAATATATTGAAAACACTGAGTACTGTCCTGCCTCTGAGTACAAAGAGAGCCAGGACTGAACTGCTGTAGCACGAGGGCGCTGCAGTTGACTCTGGCTGGTCACGAGAGCCGATTATTAAATTTTTAGACCTTTTGTGAGCTTCTTGTTAAACCTTTAGTAGCTTGAAAATGGCCATGCCAGGAGAATTTACACCACAGAAATTGGCAAATGCTACAAGTCATGGCTTTTTTTCCTTTGAGAACTAAAAATAAGAGACCATGATTCCTTCACCGAACACACCATGCATTCACAATTTTTTCAGCAAAACTTATTGTCTACTAAAAGACAACCCTTGTGGAAAGTATAAGAGCTACGAAGATAGGTGATGCGTGAGCTCTGGACCAGAGAGACCTCATTAAGTTTGAGGAGCTGCTTGACCACTCTTCTGCCTACTGCTGAGACCGGTGAAAAGCTTTGAGTCTATTTGCACCTGAGATTGAAATGTTCAGAAGCCGCTCCCGCTTGCCCTGATCCAACATCCTAAGAAAGATATTTCAGAAGCTTGTAACCAATTCATCTCTGAAAAAAAAATCTTTACTGAGTGCCCAAAGAATCAAGCCCCTGCTTCTTTAGAAATATTTTTCTTCCTCTTCCTCTTCTGACCTTTATTTTGGTTCCTTGGGGGGTTTTTCATGCCAACAAAAGGAACATAGGGTAATTCCCTTGGGTAACTTGGGACATTTGCTTTTGCTAGTGCCTTTCAGATTGCTGGGAACAGGTTCATAGGGATTTCATAAATGCGTTTTATCATGTTTGTTTTTAAATTGTGTTCAAATATATGATTTTCTCATTAGCTTGCCCCCAGCTCCCGTTTTAATTCTGTAGCTCTGTGTCCAGAATGAAAACTGTCGAAGGAAAAAAGAGCCTGACTAGAGTTGTATGACCCTAGTATCCCCGTTGGCTGGAGCTGGAGTCTGACCTGCTGGTTCTGCCACTGATCTGCTGAATGACCTTGAGCTATCGCTTTCCTGATCAATGTGTAACAGGATGGCGTTTCTACCCACACGGGCGTTTAAAGGATTAGCTATGACCCTCTAGGATTCTGAGAAAAGGTAAAGGCAGTTGGTTATTATTTATCCAGTGCTGGCTAGTCCAAAAGACAGGCTCTGCGTTGTCTGGATTACGGAAAGCCTTGGATCCCTTACCTCTAAGAACCATAATCAGTTTGAAAGGACCTGAAACAGTGACTGCTCAGAATTTCCTGTTGAGGATCAGAGTCAGTGCCCTGGTTGCTCACAGGAAATGAAGCAGGATCAGGTAGCAGCCTAAAAGACCTGGGTCACCAGAGAACGTGACTCCTGGCATTCTCTTAAGGGGAATTTGAGAATGGAAAATAATAAAGGAGCAAATCCTGAGCCTTCAAGTGTGAGGGAGCAGGAATAGGTGAGAGGTGAGGAAATTAGACATTTTTCTCTATTTATTTCTCTTTCTTGAGGGCTTCAGTTCTTTACTTTTGCTGATCCTTCTGGGATATTTCATTTTTAAGGCTCCTCTACTCTAAAGATTCCAAGCATTTTTTGGAACACCTGCTCTCTGATGCATGCTGGGGGTACGTTGGAGAACAAGATGCCATTTCTTCCTCTAAAGGGGCATATAGTCCATAGGGTAGGAAGAGAAGGAAGGAATGTCAACAGAGTATGTTAGAGACCGTGTTGCAGTCTAACACGGGTATATAAGAGGGGTCCTCGAGCCAAGCTGGTGGTGTTAGGGGGAACTTTCTGGAAGAGATAGTATCTGGGCTAGGTTAGGGACAAATAGATATTATCCAGGTGAGTGAGCAGAGAAAGGGTGTTTCAAACAGAAGAAAGAGAACATGCACAGAGATGTAAGAGCACAAGGTACTCCAGTGAGCTCTAAGCAAGATTGGAGCTCAGGGTTTGATCAGGGAGAGATGGCAAGAGATGAGCAAGCAGAGCCAGCCCTGGAATGCTCTGTGGGCCATGCAGAAGAATATGCAGTTTATCTAGGGGGAAAATAAGGAGGCATGGACATATTTTAAGCAGGAGATGACTTTATTAGAATTATGATTTAGAAAGCATTTAAAAGTAATAATAGTAAGATTAGTTGATATTTATTGATCACTACTACATGCCAGGCATATTTTGAGCCTTGGTTTGATACAATGCATTTCGGTCTCATGACAGTCTTGCCAAAGCCATATCAGCAGTAAGATATGGTGATACAAAAGCGGTAAAGTGTAGTGTCAGGATGCGAACCCAGTCAGGCCCTGCTCTTAGCCACAAGCTATGAACATAGCTTACGTTGTTGTTTCTCAGTAACAAATGTGAATTCTCGTTGCTTATCTTTACCTTGTTGTTTTCCGATTTTATGCCAGTTTACTCCAGCAATTCTCATGCACAAATAAGCCGTTTGACCTTGTGAAAAACCAGAGATTTTAGTTATTTAAGGTCTAGGGAGGTTATAAGTTGGAAAGACTGCACAGAGAAGTCCGTGCTGACTAGACTCTGCTTTTGCCCTTTTGTGGTGGCTGTGTGGTTCCCCAGGAAGATAATTCTGCAAGGCATTTCCCTTTGTTTCAATTCTGAGCTTTGCTGGGAGTCCATGGGAATCCCTGTCCTATGCCCAGTTTCTGGATCCCAGAATGGGTTTCTCTCCCTTTTCTCTATTTCACTTGGAGCCAGTTTTTTAGAATCAAATTCCTAGTTGACAAGGAACACAACTAAGAAAAATAAAATCAGAGTTCAATGAGGGATAGTTAAAAAATAAAAAGAAAGATTTCTTTCATTGCTAGAGGGCAAATCTTGTGCCTTTAGAAAGCCCCAGATTGTGCATAGCTCCTGAGATATGCTCTCAAATATCAAATGTTACTTTTATTCAATCAACCCACACTTACTGAGCACCTGCTGTGTGCCAGGCACCATGCTGGCTAGATATAGAGACATGGCTAAGTCGTGGTTTCTTCCTCTACACCTAATGGAGGAGTTCAGAGTCAGCTCAGATATTCTTATAATGTGGGTGATTATCATCTTCATCTCCCTTAACACCTCCAACTCCTCTGGCACTCTCGTCACACCTGTCTCTCAACTTGCAGGAAATCTTAAGGCACTCCTTCCCCTGAAATGGTCCAGTTCTAGACAGCCACTCTAGTCCAGAGAGAGGAGAGATGGCTCTTGATGTGGGCTGTCAGGCTGAGCCAGCTGTCACCAATTCATTGCTTCCTCCTACTTTTCCATTTGACTAACAAATAACTGGGCACACTCTGGCCTGTGTTGTTGTTATAGGCCTATTAGGGAGTTATTGGGCTGTGGCTATTTTCTAAAGTGAACAATGAAGAATGTTGATTTCAAGTCATCTGGAAAGAATCACTATTACTATTGAAAACAGAAAGATCTCTAAAAGAAATGTCAGCCCTTTGGAGAATCTCTGCAAAGCCAACTCCATCCCCTCCCCAAACATACAAATTTTTTCTTGGGAAGGTGTAACGTATAAGGGCCCAAATGCAATGCTTGAGGATCAGTTGTCATGGAAACAAGGCTAGGGCAGGCATAGCTCATTCAGTCTCCTACCCACTTTCCGACCAGGCACTGCTCTGGGGGAAATGCTGAGCAGACACAGCCATAGAGCAAAAGAGACAGTCTGTGACCAGAGAGTCCCAGATCAAAAAGCCTTACCCTTGGGGCTGGCCCCATGGCCGAGTGGTTAAGTTCACGCGCTTGGCTTTGGTGGCCCAGGGTTTCGCGAGCCCGAATCCTGGGTGTGGACCCGACACTGCTCATCAGGCCATGCTGAGGTAGCATCCCATAGCACAACCAGAGGCACTCCCAAATAGAATATACCACTGTGTACTGGGGGGCTTTGGGGAGAAGAAGAAGGAAGGGGGAAAAAAAGAAGATTGGCAACAGATGTTAGCTTAGGTGCCAATCTTTAGGGAACAAACAAACAAAAAGCCTTACACTCTCAGTGTTTTTCTCATTCCTGAACAGAGAAGACATGGAGAGCTATGAGAAAGTGAGGTTTAGAGTTCGTTTTACATTAATTCCATTAACAACACTCTTCTTCTCCTGTTTTCTCTCTTTCTTTTCTTTCTCTCCTTCTTTCCATCTACTCTGCCTGTTTCCCACTTCATCCTGCTCATCCTCAATAGTGTCATTCACGTTGACCTCTTTTCCAGCTTCTCAAGAGTTGACAAACCAGTTCTTCAACTATCGGCTTTAACTCCACAGTCCTCACCAGGTCAATCTTCTGAACTGGAGAGACAGAGTTTGCCTTTTACAAAGAAAATGGGGGCAGCCCCTTCTCAAAGAGAGATGCCAAGCTCAGCTGCTCCTAAACACGGTACCTGGCTCAGACTTTCTGAGGATGTCACTGACAGCATTTTTGTGTAGTGCTGCAGTGATGACAGCTTGGTTTTACAGGTATAAAGGTTTAGTCATCTTTATCTCACCAGTGTCCAACACAGTGCCAGGCCATAATGAGTGTATATGGCATTGCCTGCTCAGCCCCACCCACTTCCTCTGAATGCTCTTTCTCTCTCCCCACCACTTCATCTTTATGGAGTTCTTACTTAATCCCATCCCAATGGTCACAACTGATTGCTTCATGATAAGGTACCTTTCTAAGTTGGGCTAGATGCCTTCTTCTGAATTTTAGGACCTGGAACCACAATAGCCAAAAGCTATAAGGCATAAAGCTTGAAAGATGCTCATAGTCAGGTTTTCCACCAGGTGGAAATAGATAGTCTGCAGCAGGAGAAGGAAAAAGACAACACAAGGAAGAAGAAAAAAGATGGAGAAAGAATCCACACCATATTAGGTCCCTGGCTCCAGTGGTTCCTGGGGTCTGCTGCATCCGTGCCCTTCTTGTGGCTTGGTTGCTCTTGGAGAAAACCCAGGATCCTTCAAGTACACTTCCATTTTTTCTTAAGGTATGGACTGAGTTTCTGTTACTTGAAATCAAAGGATCCTGACTATTCCTTGACACTTAGCAGGCACTTTGTAAATGTTTACTGCATGACGAATGAGCAGTTTTTCAGTGTCCAAATTCAGAATACTGTAAGGCTAGAAGATGTTGGAAAGGCCACTTGGTTTATCACTCATTCTAGGGGCAGATCCACAGGCACTCCAGCCAAGGAGAAAGTGCTCTTATTTTTCAAGCCCTCCTGGAAGACTTCACAACCTTCTTTGGTTGCTTAACAAAGGAGATGAGAGCAGCATAGATGACCATGACATCTTGAATCTCTCCTTCTTTCTTGAAAGTCCTTTCCTAAAAGTCCTTTATTCCATCCCTAGTGTTACTGTGCCAGGTTCGTTTTTGCCTGCCACCCAGAAAGCCAAACACTGAGACGACAAGATTGCAACAGAGAGAGTTTAATCACAAGGCAGCCACGTGAGGAAGCGAGAGCATGAGTCTCAAATCTGCTTCCCCGAAAAGAGAGACTCAGGGGTATTTATGGGATGGGGGCAAGGTGGTCTGAAATGTCGAGAGAGGTGGTTGGAGGTGAGGAGAGGTGAGGCAATTGATGATCTGTGCAAGCGTAGTCAGGCTTCATGCCTCTTCATAGGACCCATGCTCACAAAATGGTGTTGTTACCATGATTGGAGGGTGGAGTTTTTAGCCTCTTGCTGTCAAAAGGTTGCCTATTGGACATCTGTACAGGCCCAGTTGATGAGTTGGTCTCAACTGGCCTGAAGTGGACAAAGGGGTTCTAATGCCTGAAAAACGGCTCACACACCTATTACCATAGTGTCCCAGGCCCCAGGGAGATGTTCTCTATAGGAACCTAGTGGGAGTCAGATAGCATACTGCCTAAAGAGCACAGTTAACAATGGGTGGGTTAAACAGATAAAAGCTATAATCAGTAGTTGCAAAAAGGAAAAAAACCTTTAGTTCCTAGCTACTTAATCTTCAATGACTAACTCTTTGCCAGTTTCACTAGTCTTGATAATTTTCCAATTTTCCACTTCTCATTTTAAAATGTTATTTTAAATCTTTAATTCTTTCCTCTCTTTAAATTTTTCATATAATCTAAAATCTTTTTGTACTTCCAACTTTCTTTTGGTTAATAACATCATACATATCACTGTTCCCTGATGGTAAGACATCACTTTTCCAGAGAAGAAAAGCAGCTCCTGTTACGGAGTTTATGGCATACACGCTTTCATCCAGCAGACATGAGAGCCTTGTATATGGCAGGCACTATACCTAGAGCTGTGATACAGAAACATTACAGCTAGCTCCAGAGAGAAAATGAATCGCTTAAAGCCTAGTCTAAACCTGATATGGAATTTCATTTGTCTGAAATTGAAATAATTACAGCTATTGTCCTTATTTTCTTCATTGATTCACTTACTATTCACTCATTCAACAAATATGTCTGAGTTTTCATTTTGGGCCAGGTACTGTTCTGGTTCTGGTTTTACAGAGTTGAACCAGGTCCCTGTGTTCTAGTGAGAGAAGACAGAAACAAAGCAAGTTAACAATTAACTAATCATTTCAAACAATATCAGACAGAGATAATGGCTGTGACTAAAAGAAGCACAATAAAATATTAAGCATACTGGGTTGTAGGTAGGCTATTATACATGAGATAATAAAGGGAATCTTCTGTGAGGAAGGGGCACTTAAACAGAGACCTGAATTATGCAAAAGGTGGAGCCATACAAAGATCTGATATGATAGCAGCCCTGCCAGATGGCCTCAGGAATTGGCCTAGATGGTCTCTGGGGTTCCTTCCAGTAGAAAAACCTAGAGTTTTCCCTTTTCACCTAGTTCCTGTTTCACAATAGCTTTCATGGTTCCTCTCAAAACTTTTGCCAGCATCTGTAACTTCCAGCTGTGGAGCCCAGAATTAGTCTCTAGGCAAGTTCTGTCAATAATCAGGACTCATGGCTCCAGCAGCGTATACTCATATCCGTAGATGTCAGCATGATACTTAATAAAAGCTACCATCTAGCTCTCCCTCATTTCAGGAAAAGCCGAAGATGCCAGACACAGAAAAGTTCTGATCTTTCAGGGAAAAAGAAACAGTTCTGGGGAGCACTAAATGAGCATCTCAGTGCCATAGTCAATGTGCTAAAGAAACCTTAATTTCCCTATCTGCAATTTCAGAGTGGTTACCGTAGAAAAAATATTGTCTTCATAATATAAACTCAGGAAGGAGACTATATTCCAAACCCCTACACAATGAAGTCTACCAGATGCCCGGTGTCCTTTGGTTGCATTAGAAAGATACTGATTTTGACTATTGCTGGAGCAGGTGAGCCATCAGATGGGCATTGTGAACCTTCGTTCTGAGGATCTACATTTGCTTCTGCCAGTCACCGCTTCAAATTACATTCTCAGATTGAGAATATTTGGGCCACACTAGTAGCGTGGACTTAGACTACTTGTGTGAGTGCCAGGGTGTAGTTTAATTTCTCAGATGAGATGTTTTTCACCCTCTATCCACTGTGCCAAGATTGAGACATGCAGGATCTTTTGCTGTCTCTCTCTGTGTGGTGAGTTTGTTTCTTGTTTACCTCTGTATTGAAGGTGTAGTCCTTTAGTGTCTTAGCTTTATATAGGGGTCTCCCATTCAATTCTTCATCTTGGACATTTTTCCTTTATTAGTATATAACATAATGGTACATCTTTTCATTGATGGAATCTTAGATTGGGTAACATTAATTAGAAAGTCTAGCACTTTGGGAATGGAATGTAAGATGGGTATACAGAATGAGGGTGCCACAGCAGGGGAGAAAGCCACTGAAAAGGGATATGGCAACAAATGAAAAGACTAGTTCATAATCTACAGTCAGTCAGAAAAAAATCTTTATTGCCTGCAGGGGCATTTGGCATCTGAATGCCTGGGGATGAGATGTGACAGTTCTGAGAACTTGTACCTTAGGGTAGCACATCAAAACCCCAGGCACAGCTAGGAGAGTGGCTCCAAGAGTTTACAAAGCATAAACACAGTTCAGTGTGTGTAGGGCCAAGTTCTTTTCCTGGAAGGGAGGGTGCCTGGGGGCCCTCATGGTCCATGTCTATCGTTTATTTATTTTGTATCTCCTCTACTAAAGGTAAATTCCACTAAGAGCAGGATCTTTGGCTTTCTTCTTCATCAATGTCTTCCAGTGCCTAAAATAGTACCTGACTCATACTAGGGGCTTAAAAAATATATGTGTGATGAATGAATAGGTGATGGGTGATTGTTGGCCCTGAAATGGTGTTCTAGGGGCTCAGCCCTGAGTTTTGCAATACTGAGGAGGTCCAGTTACCAGGCCCAAAGCAAATAGTCTGAGGTTCAGAGATAGTAGAAGTGGGAGCCAAGTCATAAAGCCAAGTAGGTCAGGAAGGAGGAGAGCTGCTGCCTGAAGACTGGAGCAGGCAGAGGGAAGGATCCTGGAAGAGTGCCCTGAGCTGGAGAGTAGGCTTCTCTCCAGCCCTCCTTGCAGTCCCTAAGCTTCCACTGGGGTATGCCGAGGGCAGGGAAAAGAGCCCGGATGGAGTGAGCTGAGAGATTTTAGGTAACACTAAGATGAATTTAAAAAACGCTGTCAATGAGATTCCTAAACCATGAAAAATACCTTAAAAAATTTCTTATCTTAAAAGCAACTCGTAGACAGACACAAAGTAGTAGAGTGCCTAGGTACCCACAGGCTTGGCTCCAAATACACTCCCATCTCCCCCACAACAAAGACATCTTTTCTTCATCTTTGCATCTCCTCCTCATCACCAAACTTCCTTCCTTCTTCAGCTCACTGCAATCCAGTTTGAATCCCCAAAACTTTGACCAAGGTTATCCCTAACATCTTAAATATGGAATCTGGTGACATCTTTTCACTTCTTTCCTGTTTGACTTCCCTGTGGCATTTGGCACCACTGATAACTTTCTACTTCCTAAAACTCTTTCTGCCCTTGGTTCCTAGGACACCTTCTCCTGGCTTCTTCTCAGTTTAATTTGTTGCCTTCTCTCTCTTGTTCTCTACTTGTTGGTATCCTCCAGGCCTCCCATGTAGATCCCTCTCTTCTCACACTATACCACACCACCACCTCCCTGAATTATCTCATTGATGTCCATAGCTTTGAATACCATCTTTAGACTGATGACTCCTAGAAATGAACCTCTACTCCAGACGTCTCTTGATATGGCCAGACCATATATTCAGCTAGAAATTATCAAGGTTTACCAACCTTGTCTGGATTATTGCAAAAGACTCTGTCTGGCCTCTTTCCTACTGATCTTTTCTCATTCTACTCAGCTGCCACTGTTGGTTCCCCCTCAGACCCAGTTCTGATCATGCTTTTCTCCAGCCTACTAGGTATTGCACAGCCAAATAATGTCATGATTTGTATTTTGCACATGCCTATATGATCACACTTATCATATTGTGGCATAATGTTTTATTTCCATGGCTGTATTTCTCATTAGATTGTGAGTTTCTACAGAAAAGTGTTTTGTACAAATCGTCTTTACAAGGCTTCCATAAAGCATAGCGCCTGGTGCACAATAAGAACTCAAAAGTTGAATGAATGACAGCAATTGTTGGGCTGGACCTTGTTTTTAAGCATTAACTCTTTTTAAAACCAACACTGCCACATTTCTAACTTATTTGTCAATTCCTTAATAAATCACCCTTCTTGACCCTTGTGTAATATTCTATAAGTGAAGAAAGCAAAAACCTTAGACCAGCATGGGAAGGGACTTTCTAAGCACAGAAACAACTCTAAATAAGAGCCCTCCAAACACAAATTCAGATCCTTCAGATCATATTGCATTTAAAATTAGTTAATAATCCATATTTATAGAGAGCTATGTGCTAAGGTGCTATATGTAATTACTTCATTTATTCCTCACAGCAACCCTCTGAGGTAGGTACTCTATTATCATCTTGATGCTATAGATGAGGAAACACAACCAGTGTGAGTGCAGAGCTCAAGCTTGTAACCACAGCGGTGCATCACCTCCTTAGGGGCTGCCCTTCTGCACTAGATCCGGGGCAAATGCTCTTTAAAATTAGCTTGTGGACAATTCTTCTAGGAAACCCTCTCTGCCCTCCCTCACCCCAGCCCAGGTAGAGACCCCTCCTGCTGCTGTGCTCACCTCTATCCCAGCACTTCTCACATTTTACTGTGATTCCCCGTCAGCCTACATCCACTGCCCAGTGAGATTACAATCTTCTCAAGGGCAGAAAATGGTTATATTCACTCTCATATCCACAGCACCCAATGCCCTACTGCTTAGTAGGTTTTCAGCGAATGTTTAATGAATTAAAGTAAAGCAGATGGAGAGAAGCCCTGGGTAACTCATCACCATTGTCAGCTATGAGGGCTGTCTCAGAACTAGACTCTTGATTTCTCTTCTGCTTTCCAAGGGTTTCTCAATATTGAAACGGATGCTCTCTTTGGTTTAACATAAAAATGTCACAACCCATTTGAAAATAACTAATATGGAAGAAATAAATAATTGCTTTTAGCTAGATTTGTTTCTGTACATACTCACCAACTAAGAAGACCTTGTTCAGATGTACTTTCATTATTTTCTATTATTAACACAATAAGAATATTTTAAATATGTATTGATGTATGTATGCAGAACATTTCAGTATTGAATGCAATTTTTAACTGTACCCTCTCCCATCCCCATAGGTCATGATATGGTCCTGCTGAGAATCCCTGGGCTTCCCACTCTGAGCAGACTCCCTTGGCAGGTGGCCTCTTGACCCTTGTTCAGTGACTAGGCTTTACCACAGATAACCAGGTTTCCAGGGTGATGAACTCCTGCCCTTACATTTCCAAGTATGTCCTTCCCCTCCACACATACACCCCTCCACCTCTGTCCCCACTGCTGCGCTCCTCCACTTTGTTAGGGTTCCAGTTGCTGACCAGAACACCAGGGCTCACTGGTGTAAGACTGTTCACTGACTTTGCCACACTCTTGGGTGTAGTCAGCCTTCCTACCCTCTACTGCCCACATCCAGAGCCTTGTCTGTCCTGGTGGGCAAGTTTCATGCCAGGACCTGGCTCCCTCTAGCCCCTCCCTGCCTTCCCATTCCAAAAATATGACACATTGCAATGACCCTGAATGCGTAACAGGCTGAGAGAACAGACGCCTCTGCCTGGAGCAAGAATGTGGCATTCTCATCCCCCTCACAACCCCCATCCCTGGGAAAACCCAACAAGATGACGCTTGGCCTTGTTTGGGTTGCAGCCAGTTTTACCTATTCCACAGAGGAAATTGCTATTTTGGACCTAACTCCAACAAGGTTGAGGCGATTGGTTGATAGGAAGTCTCAGATATTGTGTTGACTGAAAAATGGGCACCGTTCAGTCAAGAGAGGCTGATAGAGGAGTGAAAGGAGCTTCAGTTTTGTGCTCAGAATGACCTTAAGTCCAGTTTCCCACTTGGTGTGAACTTGGGCAAGTCACTTAACCTTTGTGAGATCCAATCTCCCCTTTCATGTTACGGGGCTAATAATCCTCCCTATTTTGTAGGGTTATTATAAGATGAAATGTGGACTCACCGACAGCGTTAAGCATGTACTGGGAACACAACCAATGCTCAGCTGAATACCCTCTTGACCAGCCTACAGTATGGGTTTAATAAATGTTAGTTTAAAGAGTCAGATTTCCAAATGTTAAATGAAAACATGTATTTTCTCCTCTGGTTAGAGATGTTAGATGGAAATCTTGAGTACTATTGTATCAATCCTTATAAGATTGATACAATTTAATATATACAATACAATACAATATTGTACCAATCCTTATAAGAATTTTTTCTTTTTTTTGCCATTTGGATAATTATTTTATTCTTTAAAAATTAATGGGTCATGATAGCAAAATAGGTTTCAAAAATGAACAATTTACAAAAGATATATAAAAATGGCCTTTAAACATATGAAAACATGTTCAATCTCCTAATTAGGAAAATACAAATTTCAATCATGCAGACATATAATTTTTCATTCCTAATTTTAGTTAAAAAATAAAAATTATTACAATTATTTTTGAGGCTGAGGGAAACAGGCACTTGCATACATTTCTCATGGTAATATAAATTAGAAAACTCTTATGAAGGGACATTTTGCAATATCTAATAAATAGACATATGAGCTTAGCTTAAAAATATGGAACGCTTCACAAATCTGCATGTCATTCATGCAGGGGTCATGGTACTCTTCCCTGTGATCTTCCAATTTTAGTGTACGTGCTCCTCTTATTATTGAGACCAACACTTTTATCCTGGTTACAGAGCACAGGAAACCAAGACTCAAAGAGGTGAAGTAACTCGGCCAAAGTCACACAATCATAAAGTATCACAATTCTGGGTTTATGCCTGTGATGGTATCAATCCAACATGGGAAGAGTGTTATCTCATGCTTATCAGAAGCTCTAATTGTTAGTTACCTGTCAATTTGATTAATAAAAAAGAATTAATAATTACTCAATGAATGCCCCTTACTTAATAGCAGCATTTGAAATTTACAGCAAGAAGAGGGGTAGTATTTAAAGAGGTCTGTGGCATTCTACCAAGCAATTATCTTGGTCTCTTTGATAGGCAACGTCACGAAAAAGGAAGTTGAGGTAAGGTTTTTTAGATTAAAAGAGGCAAAAACGCAATGTGTCGTTTTTTGTTTGATTTGAACAAACCAGCCATAATAGACATGTTGGGGACAAATTGGAGAATTTGAATAAGGACAGAGTGGAGAAAATAATAAGGAACTGTTATTCATTTTTCATTGATAATGGTGTTATCCTTTGAAGGATAATTTTTTTTTCGGAGCTGCAAGTGGTAAAACGAACTAGTAGTAGTAAAATGCCATGATGTCTTTGTTCTAAAATGGTTCAGCAAAACAATATGGGGATAGAGGAAATGCGGCAAAATATTGACAATTGTAGACTCTAGGTGGAAGATAGATAGGTATTCTTTATGCTATTATTTCAACTTCTCTGTCCATTTGAATGTTTTCTTAATAAAATACAGGAAAACAAAGACCCTTAAAATTCCCTGACCTAAAGAGAGGGCTCGAGAGCTGTGCTGTGAGTTTTGGCTCTGGGCTCTGTTTCTTACAACACTTGCATCAAAGACTGAGAGGAAGACAGAAGAGCACAATCAAACTTGGAAGAACTAGTGATTGATGGAATCTAGATTAGGAAAGATGGTCATTGGCTGGAATCCAGCTAGAGGCAAGTTAATAAACAAGAATATAGTCATGCATATAGGTTTTAAAAAATTGGCAGCCTGAGGAACGTTGTCAGAATAGCACTTCTCACTGAAAGGACAAAAAGGGGTTAGTTGGTGGCAAGTCAATGTGAGAGACTGAAGTGACGCAGCTGCTAGGAAAACAAATGCCGTTTTAGTCTGCATTTCTGGAAGCAGTTGAGCCAGAAGGAGGGAGGTTGAAAGTCCCACAGCCACATCTGGCCAGGTCACATCTGGAGTTTTAGATTCCACTCTAAGTGTCTGGTTTTAAGTGGCACTGGGGTGGGTCCAGAGAGGATGACTGGGCCATGTTCTACTGGCTGAAGAATCTGGGGATTGTAAGTTTAAAAAGACTAAGGTGGACATGGGCTGTGCTCTCAAACATTTAAAGGGTTTTGTGCAAGAGAGTAGTCCCATGTAGGCAACTCCATAAATAAGAACCAGGTGCACTTGTTACAATAAAATGAAGAATTTTTGTACAAGTGCCCAGGGAAGGACTGCTTTTGTAAAATAGGCAGCATTGTGTGCAACGTTATTGCCCCTGTTTCATGGTAGGAAAACAACGGTAAACGTGAGGCAGAGAGAGAGGAAGAACAAGTGAAAGAATCTGAGAAGTTGAAAATACTACATAAGCAGAAGGCCTCTGATACTATTTGCCAGTACTAGCATTTCAGTAGCAAAACTTCCCAGGGCCAGAGATAAAATTTATCTTCCCACTGGGCACTTGCCTGTGCTTTGTAGTCTTCAAGGATTTTGTTGTCTCTGTATCAGGAAGACAAATAATTATGCTGGTAGTCTATCAGTTTTCCAATTCCAAAGCTAGACAGGCCCCTGGTAACTTTTAACAGGTTTTGTTGTTGTTCATTTCATCTTGTTTTTGAGTAAGTGAAACATTCATGTGGTTTAAAATTCAAAGAGTAAATAAGGGTATACTAAGAAAAATCTCCTCCTTCTGCCAATTTCTGTCCTCCAACCACTCAGTCCCACTCCTCCGAGGTAATGAGTGTTAACCAGTATCTTTCTTGTTGTTTTATGTACATTTTACTCTTCAGGCAGTTTTCTCAATGTAAGAGTCCAGAAAGTAAGGGTTTCCTGAATTTCTGGCTATGTGACATCCCATAGGATGATCTTTGCTACACAGGACAGAGTGGAGGCCAATGCCAGGAGGCTTGCGAAGAAGCTTTCCTTGAAAGAGCAAACATCTGCCAATGCTTAACTTCACTATTCCGCATTTCACTGGCCAGACAGTTAAACATCTTGCCAAAGGCTCTGCAAAGAACAAGAGATAACATCCTGTGTGGGTGAAAATGGCTATTTCTCTTCTAACCAACTTTCCTGACAAGCTCACACAATTGCATCTTTGCTCCTGTCTAGAGAGTTGAACAGTTGGTGCTCGTGGTTTTTGCTGTAATCATTGGGTGTTCGGTTTACAGTGGAGAGTAACTCATACTTTTTCACACACTGGCCTGTCCACATGCTTTTCATTTGTGTGCGTGCATGTTATTTCCTCCATTGAAGTGAGAAGTTCCTCAGAGGCGAGGTCCTAATACCTAAACCCTTTGTGTCCTCATAGCCCCAAATTTAGGGATCTCAGCTCATATTTTCTTTGGCATTTTGTTTCGCAAGTGTAGGAATGGATTTTCTTCTGAGTATGTCTTGAGTATGTGTCTGGGTAGTTCCTGTGGGGATATACTGTTAGCATGAGATATTGTTTTCATCCTCAATAAGTTATAGATTTTTCTAGAGAGACAAGAATTACAGGTATGAAACAGGGACAGTACTTAATAAAGTGCTAAATTACGATTCAGGCAGCATCCATGCAGGTCTCTTTGCAAGTTTAAATTGAAATGGTGGTATTGGGTTGGTCACATGGAGAAATTGGTCAAGAGCTAGACTGTCCAATTTAAGACATTCTGCCCTCGGTGCCATTAGTCTCCAGGACACGGTTGCAAGAGTAAAGTGAAGAGGAAAAGCGTTGTTTAACAAAGCTGCTAATGGGACATCACTAGTGAGCTAAGGCCATATTGGGTCCAGGTTTGGACCTCAGATTCTGGGAAATGAGTTCATACTAACCAAGAGCAAACAAACTTACAAGCGTTCATATAGACAAATGAGAGTTCAAAGGGAACTAGAATGCTTGTGCCAACTGGTCAACCTACTCTATTCTCACCAGGACACTATTAGAGAAACCAAATTAAGGTTTTTAAGTAGACGATGTGAGCAAAGAGAGGTAAATGATCCTAAAGGTTAATATCATCAAACTCTGAAAACCTGCTACTGCCTTCTTTCTAACACCTCTGTCAAGGGAGCAGATTACTCAGGCGGGAGAGCTAAAGCTTCTGGCCTCCCTTTCCCTGGAAGGCTGGAGATGCACGGGTATCCTACGTATACCAGAAGTTCTCAAAGTGTGGTCTGCGGACCCCTGGAGCCTCTGAAATCCTTTTTGGGATGTCTGTGAGGTCAAAATTATTTTCATAGTAATACTAAGATGTTATTTGCCTTTCTTACTTTTCTTCTCTCCAGAGGGTACAACGGAGTTTTCCAGAGGCTATGTGATATGTGATAGTCATCACTCCGACAGCTATTGGAAGGTATGCTTGTGTGTTGCTGTATTTTAAAAATTTCTCCATTTTTGATTTACAATATAAATGTCAGTAGATATAACCCACATTTTAAAAAGTTCTTTAGGGCACTCAATATTTAAGAGTGTAGAAGTTTCCTAAGACCAAAAAGTTGAAGAACCATTGATACAGACCATCATTCTCAGTCACCATACTAGGAGACTAGCCATCACCAGAATGTTATTTTTTTAAAGAAATTTTGGAAACACCCTAATAGTCTAGATGAAGACTCCTTAATGAGATTTAGGGAACATTCTGCCTGACTAGGCGCATAGTATTCAGATTACCTCAAAAGCTCCACATATCCTCCTCTAAGGCATGACTATAGGTGCCCCAAACTCTTTTCCTGAATATGTTGATTTGCAAAAAAAAAAAAAGACAAAAAGGAGACATTGTTGTGTGTCCTTTGACAATTATCTGAAATAAGATCATAATTCACGCATACAGCTTTCACTGTGAGATGAAGTGCAGGCTATTTTTGGAGTTCTTGAACGCTAACTGAACTGAAACCAAGAATCACAGCCTACCAGGAATATAGGGCAATCAAGCAAGTTTTTCTGGTTTTAGGGGTTTGTTTTTGTGTGCACGTATGTGTCCGCGCAAGAAATGAGGCCATTTGTTAGGTATTTCTGAAGCCCATTCTTCGAATACAATCAGCACAGAGGTTGGTTCTCACACGTTGGTCCAGTGTCCATTTACTCCAGACCTCGGGGTCCCACAAGGCCATTGCCTCCTATGGAATGAAAGGCAGTGGAAACCCTTTTTAATATGAGCTTTCCTGAAGCTGGACATGGAGCATAGTTGCCCTTAAATATCATATTTGCAAGCCTAGAGTTTTCCTTTGTCTCCCTCACACTGCTGACACATGGACCAGGACAGAACTGGAGACATACATCCTCAAACCAAAGTAACCAAACTGGGAAATATAAGAATTTGGTTTGGATTTGACTGAACAAAGATTAGATGAACCTCTGATATACACAAGGCACTAAAGAGGGTGGCATGAGGAAGGCAAGAGAGACGGTTCCTGTCCTCAAGTGTTGCAACAACTAGTCACTTGCCATTTTCCAGTTATTGCATCACAATACCCTCTGTATCTACTAGAGTTAACTGACAGAGATAAAGAGAGAGGTTGACCTCCATTCCTCTCTTTTATTCTTAATAGGCTGAATTCATGAGGGACCTCCTGGAGTCATCTCTGGCCCCTGCCCTGAGGGAAGAGCTGAAATAATCTTCACAGAAAATTCATGTCTTAGAAACAGCAGGATGTTATCTATTATAACATAATTAAGAATCTTTAACAAAACAAAATGACTGACACTCAAATGCTCCATTTTAATCAATGTCTTTATAATGATGTAAATTAAACCATTTTGTCTTTATGAGAAGCGAAGTGAGAAGTGAGAAGATAGAGGCAAGGGCTAGCAACTCTTATGAAGGCAAAATGGAGTCATCTTTTTGGTGATAGGAGGAAATAATGAGAAGGCACTAGTGTCAGAAACTGGCCTGGGGAGGTTGTTTTCTCTCTGAGTCTGCAAGGTTATGAGTTCTGATCACTCTCTGCCTCATTGTCTTGCCCATTGGTTCCTTTCCGGATAAGGAAGAGAGATGTGTCTCCTGCAGAGTTTTGTAGGCATCTGACAGCATTCCGTGAAAGACAGCTGTTCTGGGGCCCAGAATGGGCAGTCTGTAGTGAACGCTCTCTGCAAGAAGGAAGGACAAGGGCTGCTTAGATTCTATTTTTAAAGAAACTCAAAATAACCAAAAGTCACCCAAGACTTCTTCAACCTTAAAAACAGATTCAAAATTCACATAAGAATTCCTTTGAATAGAACCATCTTATACCTCACAACATTTAAGCTTTTACAAATCTTGTCATAGAGGCCAAAAAGGAGTGCCTAGAAACAAAACTCATGTGTTAGGAGACATTGCCAGTTAAATTAAAAATAAAGATAAAGTGTGTCTGGAGTTGTAATGTGAGTGGAAGGGAAAAGAGGATTCAGTCCTCAGAAGACTTTTCAGGGACACGTATGTGGTTCTGCTCATCAAACAAACAAACACAGTCTGAGAAAAAGGCTACAGAAGGAAAAAAGTATTTGCATTTCAAAGGAACCTTCATCTTATGAAATAATTTATTTTAGGGCTCCTTAAAATCCTCACCATCCTGACCTCTTCTTCAAATCTGATTTTATTTACAAAAAGCTGGTTAATATTCGACTTTTCCAGAAGACACATTGTGAAGGAGAATAATTCAGTGCATGAAATAACATTTTCCCACCGGAAGTCACTGAATGACTAAGGGAATTGGAGTCCTGAACGCTCTGGAACGAGCTCATTAGTCTAGCTGAATGAGAGCTAAAAGATGTCACAAAATCACAAACCTAGGATCCAGTTCAGTCTCATCACTGTAATGAAGAGAAAACAAGGGTACAGGGTCATAGGCACTAAGGACCGAGGACCAGAACCCACATCTCCTTAATGCTAACCCAGTGCTCTTTGTACCGTGTCACACACTGTGCTACCTGGTAGGCCCAAGTCAAGTGGTTAACATCTCTACCAACATCTATTGACAACAAGAGCCTGTGGGTGTCATGGAACTCTGGACTGAAGGCCAGAGTCAAGATAAACAAATCAAGAAGAAATCCTCGTCACTTATAGAGACAGACTCTTTCCATTTACTTAGTTCTCACTAATAGTTATTGATAATATATAAAGTTTAGCTAAATCGAGAAAAACACTAGAAATCACTGTTGTGATCAACAAAATGAGTTAGACAATCATCGGCAGTAATGTTCACTGGGATGAGTCGGCCATTTGGTATTTGTAGCATGTCCACAGGCAACGCAGCACAGGTGGGTGGCAGCTTCAGCAGTAAGCCACAAGTGCTGCAGTAGGGATGTGTCTAAGCTGTATAAACCAGTGGGGCCAGGGCAGTGTCAGCAGTTTTTCTGGGCTGATCAAAGGTGAAGGCTGCCTGTACTGAATGTGTGGTTCTTGTGGGTGAGCATGAGGATGTGGGCAAAATGCTTCTCTGGTTTTACAGGTGGGAACATGGAGGTCCAGAGAGTTTAAACAATTTGGCCAAGCCTGTACAGCAAAACTAGGATCTGAACCAAGGTCTCCTTGTTCCTAGGCTAGTGCTTTTTCCATAACTTCAGAGAGCACACACACAAGAGCAAAGCGCAACTCAGAAGGGTCACGACTGGAATCGACAGTAGATCTACCAAGCTTTAGCTCCTAGCCAATTCCATAGGGTTCTCCCTGGAGTTCCCCTCCAAGATTACTGTCCTTGGATGGACTCTATGGGTAAGAAACAGGTCTGTGCAAGAACATAATGTGCTGATCTTACGCACACCAAGTCTAGCTCTTATATTGGTAACTGAAACACACTCCCAGGGTTAATAAATTGATGAAAGGCATCTTATCACACTGTCCTGTAGAATCAGAAAGTAATATTCTTGCTGAGGGAAGGGCATATAATTCTGTGCATGTGTGTACGTGTGCGTGTCGGTGGGGGTGGGGGATGTTCATTCCTTTGTGAGGCAGGCCTGAAAACAGCCAGGTTCAATGGAAATTCAGAATGAGTGTGTGGCTGGTACAGAGAACCCTGAAACCAACTGCACATGCCTGTCACTTTGTGTTCTCTTGGCTTTGAGAGGATGAGGTGGTTGCAGAGCAGAGAATGGCAGAATGGGGAGCTTTTGTTGGGTAGATGCTCCTAGTTCTTGGCTCTTCAGTCCACTTTAGCTAAGAGAGCCATGAGCTAGGCCAATATTTTCAGATACATAAGAAGGGATTCATTGGGAGACTAGTAGTCTTTCACTCCACTAGAGTGGATATCTCCAAACCTCAGCTGTTACTTGAATCTCTGGTCCTCCCTTTTATCACCACTTCAAGATACCCCTTCTATCCTCACATTTCCTTTCCTGATGTCTTCTCAGTTCAGTTCTGGCTCTACCTTCCCTGCAACCTCCCAGGACAGAGTTAGACTTTCCCATCTGTATAAAGTGCAGAAAGTGATCTTGATTTTCCCTACTGTGTGTATCAAATGGAAGAAAAACTGAAGGTGGCTTCAGTATGGGAGCAAATGAGAACATGGACAAAGTTACTAAAGTGACAGCCTACATTGCACTAAACCCTTGAATTATATCATCTTGAAGAATGACCCACTCCCACCCTCACCAGCCCAGTGCTGGCTTCTCTCAAAGAGGAGACTCAGCTCAGTGCTGCAGCTGGAGATGGAGCTGCCATCCTTTTTTCTATTAACAGCAACTGAACATAAGAATAGCACTGGGCAGCTGCTGAGAGAAGGCAGGTGTTTCAGGGAGCCTGTGGGGTGGAAGGTTCAGGGCCTTGGGGAGGGCATTCTCAGGGTATGGGGACGCAGTCTCCTTCCCACCTTAATTGGTACTATCAAGACTGCCTGAGAAGGGAATTATCTGTGCCCCATCTCTAAGGAAATTCTTCAGCAAGTGGATTATAGGGCTTTGTAGAAAGAATGGAGCAGAGCCATGTGGTGTGGAGAAGACCTAGGAAGGAACACGACATGGAGAAAGGCAAGTGAGGCCTGAAGAGGGGTCAGGTAGGGCTGGAGAGAAGGGAGGGCTGTGGGCCAACCAAAACAGGTCAATCAGCAATATGTGAGAGAGAAAAAGATGGAGAATGGGAATTTGTTCTGAGAATTTAGAAATCATCTTAAGGGATTAAACTTTTCCTTCTACTACTCTGGAGCTAGCATGTCTCCCACTACAAGTACTCCAAAAGAAAGCAAACCTGTTGGGATGTCACCACGGGAAGGTTTGCGTACTGTCTGGGCTTTTGGTGGATGAAGGCTCATCATTCTGAATGGAAGAAGCAAGAAAACTTTACATTAGTTGTTTGGCTAGGGCTTGGTATAAAGGAACGTGTCTTTTTCCATTTCAAAACCCAAATGGTCTCTTGAATCCAGCACCTGTGAACCTGGAGCTCAGACCACTTTGCAGCAGGGTGAGATGACAGGGCCAAAGACCACTGCTTCTCAAGCTTTTTCCCTTAGTGATATTTTCATGGATTTTGATAAAATCTTCATTTAAAAAATGTTTTATTTCACTGTCAGAACATATTTGGTCTGAGGATAGAAGGGATTAAGGAAAGAATCCTCTAGTTTCCAGGAAAAAAAAAGCTCTTCCAGATCAGTAATCTACCCTTCGAGTGCAAAACTGAGACTATTTTAGTTAAACCTTCCAATTGTAGAGAAAATGTCTTGGCCGCATACTATTTCTCCTGGGGGCTAAGGCTGTGGAAGTGACCCTCAACCAAAATGTGTCTGTTCCCAAACCATTTCTACACTAGTTTAAGTTGCTTAATTTCTAAAGACTGACAAATATGTAAACTCTGCTGGGCTATCTAAGTTTCTAAACTCATTTTATGTTTTCTATTTCCACAAAGATTTTTCAGGATTACTTTTACTTTGTTACCAAAAACATGGCTAGTCCAACCAGTTTATTTTATTCAGTTGTTGTTGGAGGACTCCGTGGGACTAAGAAAAAGAAAATCCCTTCTATTACCCATTTTGGGCAAACCAGAAGGTCCTTGTAAGGCTGAATAGTTTAAGATCTGTCTACACCAGGGGGCCGGCCCAGTAGCTGAGTGGTTAAGTTCACACACTCCACTTTGGAGGCCCAGGGATCACTGGTTCGGATCCTGGGCGTGGACCTACACACTGCTCATCGAGCCATGGATGGCGGCATTCCACATAAAAGAACTAGAATGACCTACAACTAGGATATACAACTATGTACTGCGGATTTGGGGAGAAAAAAAGGAGGGGGAGATTGGCAACAGATGTTAGTTCAGGGCCAATCTTCTTCACCAAAAAGCATACTTTAAAAAAGGACAAAAAAGATCTGTCTACACTATAATTCAAAAATATGTATCTATACACTCATATTTCCTCCTCCTCTCTTTTCCTCTCTCATTCCCGTCTTTCTTTCCTTCATTCCTTTCATTCAACAAACATTATTTAATTCCTACAATGGCTACAATTAAAGTCAATTTCAGTGAGGACAATTCCACCTGCCTATATATGTGGTGTGAGTTAAAAATTGTGAGGGCAGGTTTTATAAGCTACAAACAGAACCAGAACCCTACTTTATAGTCACACTAGCTAAATCTCAAACAGACATGCTATATGTTCTTTCATTACATTGAAAAAAAAAGAGCAATCTAGTGATACTTCTGGTTGACGTGATTTTAGGATTGGTTCAACTCTTGGTCTTAGCTTTAAAGGAATAAGAGCTATTCATCAAAAATAAAACCAACTGGGCCGGCCCGGTGGCGCAGCGGTTAAAGTTCGCACGTTCCGCATCTCAGAGGCCTGGGGTTCGCCGGTTTGGATCCCAGGTGTGGACATGGCACCGCTTAGCATGCCATGCTGTGGTAGGCGTCCCACATATAAAGTAGAGGAAGATGGGCACGGATGTTAGCTCAGGGCCAGGCTTCCTCAGCAAAAAGAGGAAGACTGGCAGCAGTTAGCTCAGGGCTAATCTTCCTCAAAAAAATAAATAAATAAAATAAAACCAACTAATGATTTTGGATTTGAGACTTTATTTAAATGCCAAATTTGCAAGATAAATAAATTGGGCCAGCAAATATCAAAAGTCTCCCACAGAAGAGTGAACTTTTGCTCAGAAATCTCTGATAGTTGTTCTCTATTTAAAGTCCGTAAAGAATATTTATTAGAATTACTTTTATTGTGATCTAAGAGTTCCTTACAAGTATAGAGTCAGTGTAGGTAAGTGTGATTAGCGCTGGAGCCTGTAGCACTCAAATACCCATTTCCTCCACGACCCTGTCTACGTGGGCCAGATACCCGTACATTGTTTCAATGCATCTGAGTCTACACCTCAGCTTGGAACAGAGGGCCCTGAGGTCATACAAGAAATCATAACCTCTACTGCTGTCCAACAGACGCTTACAAAAAGACCTATTTTCCCACATTATTGCTTTCTGTATGAGGAAAAACAAATGAAAGATTGCCATTAGATCAAATATAACTTTTTGGATTGGTCATAAGTAAGAGTGACTGTGTGTCTACGTTCCAATCATCTATTGCAAGGCAAGTCTACACTGGTGCCTTATCCAGGGTGAGTCCTTGTTTTGAGTTTTTTAATAAAGTAAAAACTGAGTCCTTCTTCCTTATCTGATAGTGAAATACGGAAAAAGAAACCCCTGATATCCAAGTAATAAAAGTTCTGCCCAGATTTTATTTCTGATATACTTGATCTTGATCAGAAAGCAGCAAATGACAATAAAAAAAACTGATAAGAATAGTTACTACAAAGTCGCAGAAGATGTCCTGGACTCAGGACAGATTGTGTGTAATGCCCTGTACCTTCTGATTTAGACATCTCATCTACATGGAAATTTTATATTAGTTCTGCCCGAGTTATCAAAGAAATTGCCCATCCTATTACTTGTACAGTGCTTGTGAAGGCGGAAAGGAAGATTATACTTTGTACAGTACTTTCAACAGTTGTTCAAACAAAAAGGTGAAAACTCTTTTGGTCTAACTATTTGGGTTAACCAGAAAAGGAAACCAGTCAAGAAGCCCATTCCCCGAGCATTGCCTAAACATTCTACTTACTATGTTTCTCAACCCACTATCATGTGTCCCCAAACTATATTTAATCAGAATTGAAGTCATGTTGCGCTTTCAATCTTTGACTTACCTTTGATTCATAAAATTCTTAAAGGATAGTTTCAGATCACTTGGGATTATTACAGCTCTTGATTGTACCTGAGGAAGAAAGTCTCGTTTAGAACACTGCCCCAAACTGCATGCTAATTTAAATAAATAATACACCATGTTAGCAAACTCAAGTTGTATTTAATACCAGAGTCATTCATACATCCTTTTGTGATGAGAATGAAGCAGAGGCGATCCTCCGGTCCCCAAGTCATAGGGTCTTTGTTCTTGCCTGGTTTTCAGAGTGTGGAGTTAGATACCTCAAGGTGAGCAAGCCTTCCAACCCTCTCTGCTGAGCTCACTCCCAACGTTCTTCCGGTCTCTGGTTAACTGTCACTTTCTCACAGACACTGCGGACTCCTGGACTACTGTGAGGTGGTCCCCAGGTTCTCACGTTCCCTGGGCTTCTGCTATCAGAATGCTCATAAACTTTTCATTGTATTGACCTGCTTAATGCCTGCTTTCCCTGATAGACTTTCAGCTTCATGAGAGCAGAGACCATGTCTCTGCTTTCATATCTCCAGGTCCTAACACAGTGCCTGTTTAAGAAATATTTGTTGACCAAATTAGTCAATGAACAAATCCACTTTGAAGCTCACTTGAAAGTCTTAAGTGTGCCCTTCATACAGGGCTAAAATCAATTACACAGTTACAGTATTCCTGATTAACAGACATCACTTTCTTGAATTTTTTCAGATTTACTATTAGCACTAGAGGTTGGTTTTCTTTTGGAGATTGCGTTTTCACCAAGAAACAGGATTTTTTTCATTATTTCTCAAAAAATATTATAGCCATGACAATGAAAAGATAAGATTTACTTGTCAATTTCTGCAAGAAAGGCATCTGGGATTTTGAGAGGGATTGCTTTGAATCTGTAGATCAGTTTGGGGGAGTACTGCCATCTTAACAATATCACGTCTTCCAATCTATGAACATAGGGTTATTTCTATTTACTTAGGTCTTCTTTAATTTCTATGATATTTTATAGTTTTTGATGTACAAGTCTTGTATTCTTTTTGTTAAATTTATTTTAATGTTTGGCTGCTATTGTAAAGGGAATTACTTTCTTAATTTTGTTTTTGGACTGTTCATTGCCATATGTAGAAGTAAAATTAATTTTTGTCTATTGATCTTGCACCTTGTAACTTGGCTGTGCTCATTTATCAGCTCTAATAGTTTTTTTGTGGATCTTTTAGCGCTTTCTCTATATAAGATCATGTCAGCTGCAAACATAGTTTTACATTCTCCTTTTTAATCTGATGCCTTTTATTTGTTTTCTCACCTTAATTGCCCTGACTAGAACATGCAGTACAATGCTGAACAAAAGGGCAAGAGCGGACGGCTCAGCTTGTTCCTGATCATAGTGGAAAATATCCAGTCTTTCACCACTGAGTATGATGTTAGCTGTGGATTTTTCATGAATGCCCTTTATCAGATTGAGGAAGTTCTTTCTATCTTTAGGAGTCTTTTTATATCTTCCCCAGTGTCTCCATTCAACCCCCTGCTGAGAAAGGAGGAGGTCTCAGTGACTATAGCAGATGTGCCGTCCCCCTCCCCTGAAGGAAGTTGAGGTGCCACTGTACATAGTGAAGTAAGGGTATCTCACACTTATTTTCCAACTTTCTGTAGTTTCCCACTGGGCTCTTTGTGCACCCGATCTGACAGCTGTAGGGTATGGTCCCTGGGCACTTTTGTGTTTGAGGCCCTTCCTTTTGGAATCTGCAGCCAACAATAAAACCATAGCACATGGTTTCATTCAGCGAGGCCTGGGCAAGGGCGAAGGTCAGAGAGGGGGTCTTGAGAAAGAGGACAGCTGCTGAAGTCCTGAGTGAGCCAGCTGGCTGAGGCCAGCACTGGCCCGGGGTCAGTGCACTCCAGATGTGGACATGGTGATTCCAGGAATAAGACCGGGAGAAATCCCAGATTCCAGTCAATGCTAAGAGTGAACACTGTGATCCTAATTATGTAGAACATGAACACAGATTGTAACACCCAGGTACGTCTTTGTCGGTAGCTTCAGTTAAATTTCCAAAGCCCACACAAAAATTTCACAAACCCATAACCCTACTAGTCAGAAGCACTTTCACCAGGAACTCATCAAAGGAGCCTCTCTTCTGTCTCCTGTTTTTCTTCTGCTCCTTGCCTTCCTCTTATTGCACCTCCAGCCCCACCTTCCTCCCTGAGTCAAAGGAGAATCACAGGATAGCACAATTGAGGAGACCCTTCCCCAACCCCTACACTAAACCAAACTGTTGACCTCAATTACCCTTCAACCCAAGCTTGATGCTTACCCTGACCAACCTAACCCTAACCCTTAAACCACCCCAAGTCCTACCTCTGACCTGTACAGCACCCTCCTGAAGCAGGCCTCTTTCTTCAGCAACTCTGACACATGACGGAGCTTTGTCCTTAGTGCCTTCAACCCCTTTGATATCCTCTTTCTTCTCCTCCTACTCCCCTCTGCTCACCATCCCCACTACCAATTATAGACACCTCCACTAGCTAGAAAGTACTATAGAATCTCTCCCTAGTTTTTTCCTGACTGAATTAATGGTAAACCCAAAGATTAAGCTGCTTGCTTCCCGGCTACAGTGGTGGAGGTGGATTGTATTGTGTGCATGTGTGTAGTGTTGAGGACATGTTAAGGGGGCAGAAGAAGCTTCATAACCCCCTGCACTTCTATAGCTGCAGTTACCTTAGGAACCCGGAGCAAAGGGGCTCATCTCATCTCTTCCCTCTGGCCCAACGTACCCTGGTTCATCTTTGGTTTGTTGAAAATGGAGAGTTTGTCATACAGTGCCAGATGATGGTGTTCCCAGGGCCAGCAGCTCCTCATTTGCAGCCCTTACCAAGGCTCTCCCTGCAAGGGGCCCCCTTATTGTCTCTCTCCACTGGGCCTTGGTGGGGAAAAGGCAGTGCTTCGCCCTGGGATGCCCATGCCATCTCTGATATCCCCCTGGCCTACCGTTTTTATTTCTCGACACATGGAGCACAGCTGCTTGTTTCTGATCAGCATGGGGTCACCCTGGTTCCTCCTAGCCTGAGAGGGAAGAGAGACAGACAGAGATGAGGAAATGGTGGGGTATCTGGGGTAGCAATGAAGTGGGAAGGTGGTGGAGCAGTGAGGTAGGTAACAGTCATTCCTTCCATAAAACAGAGGTGGACACTCTGGTCTCAGCCCCATTCTGGGTGGAGGTTGAATTGAGGCTTGACTGCAGCTGGTAGGATCAGAGAGGGTTTGGGCAGGAGGGGGTGAGCCATAGACTAAGTGGAAGCCTCGGGCCCCTTGCATACAATGGTACAGGTATAAGACACCTGGCAGAGGGGGATGAGGCTGGGGGCTGGAATCCAGTGAGGTCTATCTTTCCAACCTGAGCACCCATGTCTGAGGGGCTGCACTCACTCATAGGGGGCACATTTTCCCCATTTCACACAAAGTCTCCACTGTATTGAGTAGCTGAGGACCTCTGACAGTCTAAGAAAAATGAAGAGATGACTTGTCTTCTGCAAAACTCCTTTCACTGGCCTCTCCCAAGCGTTATCCCCTTCTCTTACGCTTTAACTCTGGTCTGACATCAGCTCTCAAGCATACACTGTCCAGCACCACTTGGCCCTTCTGCACCTCCTGAGAGCCATAGATTAAGCCATAAACAGTACTGGAGCTGGTGTGTGGGTCTTGAGCGCCCCCCCTCCTCCGGGGAACAGAGGCTGCCACGGCCAGGGCAAAGAAATGACCAGTGCAGGGAGGCTGGGGGCACCCTGTCTGTTCATCGCAAACGCTGCTTTCTTTCTGACTTTACTTCTGCCAAAGGGTGGAAGGAAGGGCTTTGGAACATTTATACCTGAACATGAGGTTCTCATTCGCATTCTGATGAAAGTTTGGTTAGGGAGCAAACGGGAACTTGAGGTTAATATTCCATCTGGGGATTCTCTCCGATCCTTCCTCATTCACACTGACATCAGAGTCATGAGATGTGTTCCTAGGAAGCATAGAATATAGGGGAGAGGAGGGCCAGAGGGACGAACAGGTGATCACTCAGAACTGAAGCTTTCTCCTTCCATTGGATCAGCTCGTTGACCTACCACAGTGACATGTGTGCACATCTGCGCCCTGCCCCGTTCATGCTGCCTTGGGACGTGTGCGGAACAGGAGTAGGACTCTATGTGGCGTACAGTGCGTGGGTGTGCCCCTAAGGTGACCTTTGCCAGACTGGTCTGCAAGGAGCTTCGTCCTGTGAGAGACATATGGCACTTGCGTGAGGCATTACTGGGACTTTGAGGACTGAAAACTACGGACAAAGTGGATTCTTTTGACAAATATTTAACATGCATTTCATTTTTATAGGTCATTTAAAAAGAATCAACTCACTATTACAATGTTGTGGGTTGGTATGTTGAAGTATGAGTGTGAATGACTAGCTTCATTCATTCAACAACAAACATTTATTGTGAGGCCACCACGTGGAGGGTGCTGTGATGGGGTCACAAAGATGAATAAGACAAAAGTTTCTGGCCCTAAGGAAGACCAGGGAAGAATACCAATTCATTTGTTTGCCCATTCATCAGGTACTGGGGACACTGAGATAGATAAGACACAGCTTCTAAGCTGTCACCACCAGCAGATTGTGTACGGAGAATTATGATGGTGTGAAAACTACTACGATAGAAATAGAGGCCACAGTGAAACCGAAAGGAGTCTTGAACTCACCTGGGTGGGGGATGGGGCATGGAGGGAAGGGTCTGAGAAGGGTTCGAAGAGCAGGCAATGCTTGGTAGGTGTTGGTGGGGTGAGCGAGGAGTGGGGAGGGCATTCCCACCTGGGAAACACTGTGCAACAACATGGAAGAATCACCTCGAAAATTGGCTTCAGGTACCTGAGGATAGCCTGGAATGGCAGACTCTCTCGTGGGAGGAGGGGTGGAGTAAGAAGAGAGGCTGGAGAGGAAGCGCCCGTGTGTGCTGACTCCTCTGCTTCTGGGCAGATTCAACTTTCTACCATATCTTCCCTGATACTCCGGGGATGGTATCTCCTGGGACCTGGCTCTTCCCTCCATCCCTCACATCTTTGGGTTTCTAAGCCTAAGACACCTATCTGAAACTGTGATTCAAAGTTGGACACACGAGATATCATAGAAGAAGCAATGATACTTCTGGGCCTTCAGAAAAGAGAGAGACCATGTCCCATTGGAGGAATCAAGAAGCGCTTCTAGAAGTGGCATTTGCACTTAGTCTGAAAGGATGAGGAGGATCTGGACAGGCGGAGTGGGAGTGGGAGAACCCTGGTGTAGGGCTGTCTTTAGCAGAGTTATAAGCAGACTCTTGTCCTTCCTGCAGTTGATTCCTTCACCTTTCCAGACTTCCGCTTTCTACATAAGATTACTACTAGGCCCTACAGGGAATGGAATCACAGAGATCATTGCAAATCGACTAGCAAATATACACCAGAGGTCTCCAAGGTGCATGGCAGGATCTTGCCAGGTTGTTGACAACCATGAATGTGACTCCAGAGTCCCACAAACAAGACGACTGTCATCTTTCAGAACCTGAAGGACGAAATGTTTTCTATATTTCCCTACCTGGCCTTGTCAACTCCTCATCTGTTAAGACATACCTTATGTATTACTTTCTCAGGAAATCTTTCTCCTGACCCTCCTACCACTTCGCTGCCTCCCGCCCCCCTGAGTTGGGTGCCTGCCTCTCTGAGGCCCTCATAGATTTGATACAGCTTTTTGTACTGTTGTGTTTTTTGAAAAAACATGTTTGTTTCCTCCACTAGGCTGAGAGTTCTTCAAAAGCAAGAACGTGTCTCACACATCTTTGTATTCCTAGAGCCTATCACAGAAGCTGGCACAGAGTAGGCATTCAACACACGTTAGTTGAATGAATGAGTCATTGTAAGCATTTTAAACTATCGGGTATAGATATAGACACACACACACATATATATACACATGGGACACTAGTGTGCAACAAATTCACCCTATACGCTGTGTTGGAGAAAGGCACTGGCTGGGAGCCCAAATTGCTGGGTTCCAGTCCTGGCTCTATGAGCAACTTGAGTGACTTCGGTCAGCCACATAAACACTCTGTGCCTCCCATCCTCTGCTGCTGATGCACTCTGTGGCCAAAAAGACAGAGGGCTCTAATCCTGCCCATGCTTGACATGTAGAGGAGTAAAACAAGTCTTTGATGTGTGGCTTCAGTCATCTCTGCCAGGAATGTGGCAGTGACTCCACCCGAGCCTCACTGTCAGCTGAAGCCGGGCCTCCAGGAAGAGCCACTCCACTCCTCTTAGCTTGGAGCGGAGGGCGAGGGCACTGGGGGGGGCGTTTACACAACACGGAAAGCAGCTGTGATGGGCAAGTCCTGCTTTTGACAGTCTACAAAGAAACTGTGCAAATGATTTGGGATTCCATGTTCTCTAGGCCTCAGCTTCCTCTCTCCTGTCTGGTTTCCCTTCCCAGCCCTGAGACCAAGGCCTTTTTCTCCTGGGGTATTCCCTTCCCACTCTTGGCTTCCTTAAGGCCATCTCAGCAGCAGCAGCAGGGATGCAGAGTGAACCAGCCAGTGGTTCAGAGCACAGCCCCCTGGTTGATCATCTGTAGAGTCCAAGTCACCAAGAAAAGAAGCTCTGAAGTGTTAATGGGGTTCTCATTTCCCAAGCAGCTGTCCCCAGGACAGCAGATAACAGTTGTGACAGAAACGTGAGAGCAATCTTTTGTAGCCTGGCCAAGGTATGGTGCGAATTTCAGCCAGGACCCAGAAGCCAAAGCCTGCTCTTCACATTTCACAACTGGAAACATTTTAATATTTGCAGTGAGTATCTGCTAATGTTCCGAAGATATGGCTCACAGCCCAAGTCCTTGGCCTCCTTGAATCTTCGGTAAAGAAATGGAGAGATATGTTTCTCTCCCTCTCTCTGTCTCCACTATTCTTTCTCCCTCCCCTACTCTCTCTCTCACACACACCTGTCTACATACCAAAACCTGAAAATGTAAGCACCAAATGGTGGTTTTAAAAATAGCCATCACAAGCACATCTCGAGGAGCACTGACAGATTTGCCTCCGTGCCTCTTGCCCTTCAATACCTCTATTCCTTTTCTCCCTTCCACTCCTGCATTCACTGACAGAGACCTCGTAGGTCACCTAGCTCAACTCTTTCAACAAACACAACGAGGAAATTGTGGCCCAGAAAGGCTAAGAGATTTGTCCAACAGCACATCTATTTAGTTTCAGTCAGCCAGAAAGTTGTTTGGATAAAGAGTCAAAAAAACACTACCTCTCCTCAGGGGGAGAGTGGACTCTTAGGGTCCATATGAGAGTAAAATGATTCCTATATCCCTTGGAATCCAAAAAGTGGTGCTCAGAAAACTATGTACAATATTAAAAAAAAAAAAAAAACCTCCTATGATAATGACACATTTTCCTGCTCTCTGAAAATACCAAACCTCCCAATTGAAGAGTGAAGCTGAATATAGTTTTTAAAATACCCTTATCGTTCACTAGGAAAAATTTCAAACGTACAGGAAATAATCAACAGCCATGTACCTACCATCCAGACTTATTAAACCTGGTTTCTATTACATCATTATCTCAGGTCAGTAGTGTTACTACTTCCCTTTAAACACTTACTTTCTGGTTATATGTGTTTGATCAATATAAACAGGGAAAGGACTTAGGAATATGCAACGTAGTCTCCTTGGTGGTCACGAGCTTTCAAAAACTGAGAGTCAATGAGACAGAAATAACAAAACAAGTTCTCAGCGGTGAGAAAATTGGAGGTTGCCCTCCTCCCCTCTCCCAGCCACCTCTCTGCTACAGCGTGATGTCTTTAGCCAGGGCTTCTGGTCACAAGTCTGCTAAAAGCAACATAAATGACGCTCTTATCTTTACTCTGGCTTCTTAGGCTGGAACAACAAACCCAGATCAAAGAGAGTGGAGAGGGAGTGGGGGCAGGAACGGAGAGCGGACGGCATCTTATACTCCACTGGCAACTGGGGGCTCCAGCTCTGCTATCCCCAACCCAGCAAGGAGGAAAGGGGGCCCAGGGTCTCCAGCTGCACTTCTCCAGCTCGCCCACACATAGCTGCTCTGCCCTGCTGTGGGGCTCCGACAAGTCCCCTCTTGGCCTCAATTATCCAGTTATGAGATGACACTTTCCTATTTCACAGCATCTTGGGGAGTCATGAGTCGATGCCCTTACGGTGAAGGTTATGTATGATAAAGAAGCGTGCCCACAGTAGATGTTTAGTGGGAGATGTTTAGGCTTCAGTTTTTGGTCTCTGTTTTCTATTTTTCTTATTTGTCAGCTCTGCCTCTCCTCTTCTGTTTCCCTTTTTTTGGATTTTTGGTCTGCCTCCCTCTCTGTGTGTCTCTGAGCTTCTGCTCTCTTGCTGTTTGTCTTCCTCTCCCTGTCTTTCAGTCTCTGAGCCTGTTTCCTCTCTGTCTCTCTGTCTCATCATCAGGGAACACTGCTCCAGACACACAGACACCTGCATCTGCACGGGACTGCTCCAGGGCAGGGGAGGAAAGCCACTTGGAATGCAGATGTTCAAAGTTCTGCCCTTTGACCTGTGACAGTGAGGAGGAAGGGAGCCAGGTGGCAGGACCTTTGCACCTATGACCAGGGGCCAGGACCTCTAGTTGGCTGCAGGGCTGTCGGCAGCCTCTTAGCAGGCCCCTGACTCAGAGGATGAAGGAAGAGATAGTGTCCACAGTACATCCCGCTCCTGTGAGATACAACAAAGCTTCATTCCAGAAAAGAGCAGCCGCTGGCGCAGGCCATGTTTACCTCATACATGTGCAGGCCGTCATGGGCACAGCTGACTCATCTGGGATCTGAGGAGGGCTGTGTGATGGGCAAAGATCCGACTTGAGGCACCCGCCTGGTGTCCCAACAGAATAGGGATCCCAGGTTCCCTATGAAGAGCAGCAGAGTATGCCTCTCCTAAATACGCCACTTCGGCATAAGGGTTATTTTGAGCTCAAGGCACTTTGTAAAAACAGCAGATGCAAGAATGGTGCTCTGACCCGCCTCCTGCTCTTCCTAAACATGGGAGATGAAACCCCATATGGAAGACGTCCTCCTCACACCCGGAGGAAAGCAACATTCTTATCATCAAGGACAAGAAGTTTAAGCCGAGAGAAGTCTGTACAAACAGACCTTGTTTAAATAATTCTTATCTTCCTCTAGCCTCCCATCTATCTGAGTTACTCTTCCACAACTGCCTCTCTCTGCTCACCCCAGTATAAAAACATTTGGGTCTTCATTTTCTTATGAGGGCTCTCCTGTCACGTAAAACTTCTACTAAATAAATGTGTGTGCTTTTCTCCTGTTACTCTGTCTCAGTCGATTTAATTCTCAGGCGTGGCCAAAAACCCTAGGACAGCAAAGGTAAACTTTCGCTTCCCTACACCTGCTTGCCTTTCCAAACTGGATGAGCAGCTCTTTCACACACACAGACACACACACACTGGTGGAGGGTCAGCCCCCACAGGGCGCGGGTAAAGGTAAGGGTGAGCTAGCCCGGTTCTCCCTTCCTGGGAGGGGGAATGGATTCACCACCTCCTGGGTGGCCCAGAGACTGGCTCCCGGGCTCAGCCCATTGGTCAAGCGACTTGTTCTCGGCCGCCATCTCGTGGCCACCGTGAGCATTGAAGCCATGAAACGTGAGCCCGGCAGAAGGTGGGCCCCTCGCAGGCCCCGGGCACGATCAACGCCTTCCGCCCGCTCCTCCCGCCCCTCCCGCCCGGCCCGCGGCTGCCTGCAGACCGCGCCTCGGATGCCCGGTGCTCGGAGAGCCAGAGCCCGCCTGGGCTGAGGGGGCGCCCGGGGCGGGGCCGGCCCGCTCGAAACGGGACATCGGAGACCCGGATGGAGGCTGCCTGCTGGCGCCGCGGCAGCTGCGCTCAGCCCCCAGCCTCCCCGGGCCCCCTCGCCTACCGCCGGCCTGTGCTGCCGGCAGACCTGTCGACCGTGCTGAACGCCGGACCGCCTCCCCCGCGCTCGGCCTCCGGCCCTCTGCGCTCTGCGGGGCCCATCCGTCCCCTCGGCTCCCTTCCATGGAAGGCCGGACCCTGATGGCCCTCAGGCACTTCCTGCGCGCTCAGCCTCCGTGTCCTTGCCCCCTGGCTCTGCCCTCCACCTGTGAAATAATATCTTCCAGATCCAGGGCAGACGCCACTCCTCAATCCTTGCATTCCCGCTCTCTGTCTGCTCGCCCCTCCTGCGACCTGCAGGTGGCCCCTTTCCTTCCCTCCCCTCCCCCGCACGCCCCCGCCCCTCTCTCTGATGCTCGTTGCAGCTTGTGCACCTGACCGGTTGGCCCACTCGTTGTGGCCCGCATCTGACTTGCTCACCCCGTCTGTGAATTAAACTAAACAAAAAGGGCTCCGCCAGCATTTGTCCACTGACGTGAGTGACGTGTAACACTGAGGCTCACAGTCCCTGAGCGCGTGAGGAACACGGCTCCATGCACCGCCCGCGGAAAGCCTGCTCCGTCCCCCAGGTCCCTCTCTCCCCACCGCGGGGAGGTGCTGACTTCACAAGCACCGTTAGTGTTGGGGAACCCTCTGCAGCACAGTGTCACAGAGTGTCACTCAGCAGCCAGTCGTGGCTGATTTGTGTGAGGTGGAGGGGACATGAGGAGTTGTTATGTGAAATTCCACGGTCTGGGGGTTGTAAGTGGGAGACAAAAGGGACTTACGGTGGTGCTGGGAGGGGCGCTTCGAGACTCCAGAAACTCGGACTGGTTCTGGACACAGCCTGCCGTCTCAGGGCAGATTCCTCAATAGGAATGTTTTTGGTTTTCCTTTTGATGATTCTAACCTCATGCCTTTATTCTGAGTTCTAGTGGACAGATGCCCTGAGCACTGGGGGCCGGGTGAGGCCTCCGTGACTGATAGTTCATCCAGCAAATATCTACCCAACACTGATGATGTTCCAGGCACTGGGCTGTGCTAAAGAAATAGGAAATGCCTTTGGGGTCACATTCTATGTCATCCTAGCTATAGGTTTCTTTTCAGTTAAAAAGCAAATTGAGTACCTTAGATAAGACATCTGGAACTTGAAACATTATTGGCAAATTCATATCCTTCTTGGATGAAACCAGAAAGGTGGCAGAGGAATGAGGAGATCTGAATAATCAGAACAAGAGCAGGTTAGAACCATCTCCTCGGGTTGAAGAGTCAGGCCCTTGTTTCAGAGAGAACCCGAGAGACACCCTGAGGAGTCAGTTCCCTCCCTTCTGGAGCTCCCAAAAGAGGGCTTTCCCCTCTAAGTCACTCTGGCTTCTTGTCCCCCTTGTGTGGAACTAACCAATGCCGCTGTGGGTCGTCAGAGACAGTGTACAAATTAAGGCAGGAAAACAATTCTTCGTGAAAGCAGATGTGTCACGGGTGGAATGCACCCAGATCTCCCTCTTGAAAAGGCCTGCAGGGAAGTTACTGATATCTAACAGTGCCTGTCCGTCCATGCCCGGCCTGCCTTCTCGGCGTCCATGTCCCTGCACACTCACACAACCCACCCGTTTCCTCCCATGGAACGTCTCCCTCCAACTACTCTTTTCCCCCCGGAACATTCTTTCTTTCCGGTCAGCAGGTGAAGCAGTGATGCTGCGGGGGTAACACCAGTTCTCCCCACAGGGTGAACCACCTTGCTGGCCAGTGTGGTTCATTTTATTACGGTATAAGGGGCCAAGGCATGCAGGGGGCTGGTCATCATAAACTGCCTGTGTGTACAGCTCCGTGCATGCCCCTGGCATCCAAGAAATGGAAACTCGGAGTGCGTGCTTTTGCCAAGAACACCTCTCCTCTCTGAAAGATTTCATTGTCCATTGTTCATTTTTAACAAAGGGCTGTGAAGAGGTTCGGTGTCCAGGAGGCATTTATTGTCTCATCTCTCCTCACCACTTCCCTGGGCCCTGGGAGGGTAGGGAGGCAGAGCTGGCCCAGCTCCTTCGCTGCCTTTGACTTGGATGCGTGAACAGCCTGCCTTGGACTTGATACCCAGACGCGACCAGGAGAGACCAGAGGCCCCTTTAGAGCTGCTTCAGCACACAGTAATGGCACATCGACAGGATCTCAGTGCCAACTGCAGGCTTCCGGGACTGACAATGAGTGTGGCTGCAGCAGTCAGGCCAATTTGTGCGAGTCCTCTCCAGGGAAGTGGGTCTGTGCCCACCCCGACCTTCAGAGCCAGGTCTCACCCCCCACCCCGCGGTCTGTTTCCAGAGCTTGCCATGGGGGAGCTCTGAGCACATTTCACTAAGTGTTCCTTTCTCTGTGTTAGGTAATATGTAAAGCACCTTTAGACCCTTCTTACCAAGGTCTCAGAAAAGGGATTTGCCAAAAATAAACAGCTTGGAACCCAGAGCTTTGGCCAGATGAGGAGTTTCTAATCTTTAAGAATTGATACTTCAACTAACTACCCTTTCAATAGATTTTCCATTTCTGTCTTGTCCTTCTGAAAGCTCAGGCACCTCACAGGTGTTGTCCAGTTGTCTGAGAATTCTTGTGAGGTAGGGAAGGCCATTTCTCTTAACAAGGGTTGAAATGGCTGCCCGAATCCTCCCAGTATAGACTTGAGCGGAGCTTCCCTGACTGTGTTAGGTAATTTCTCCTTGCAACTAGCTCAAGCTTGGCTGGCTGGAGGGAAAACTTCCCTTCCCTTCCCAGCTGACTGTTGAGAGGCTGTCCCCTCTGACACCCCAGGACCTGGCGGTGAAAGGGAACAGGTTCTGAGGGCACCCAGTGGTGTTCTGGGCCTGCCTTTTTCAAGCTCCTCCCCTTCCCCCAGCCCCCTCCTCACCTCCTACCAAAGGCTTATATGATCAGGGAGCAAGGGAGCAGGAGCAAGAGAGCCATTCACAGGGATGTTTTGCTCCTGGCTGCAGGGCCTGGTCTAATGGGCATGATGGTGGGGTGGGATAGTGGGATGTTACCCTGTTTAGATGCCAGACACTAGCTATTTCACATAAAAATTCTGATTTCTGGTATTAGAAGAACCAGCAGATCTGACCACTGGAGTTACCTTCGTGCAAGCCACGTTGATGAGGGTAGAGGGCAGACTGGCCCCTCTGGTGAAGGGAGGTGACCTCCCCTTCACTGCAGTCCCACTCTGGTCAGCTCTATTCATTTATGCCATCCGACTGTCATTGTCATGTGAGTTTGCGCCCTGCCCCCAATTAAAAGATGCTAAACTGTCATTCCTCGTGCTGATCCTTGAAGTGCTAACAACTCTTCATAAGAACTCCATCACTGCGTTTTTACTTAATAAACAAGCCTTTGGGTTTATTGAATCTCTGACTGCCTGCTTTGAGCTAAGATGTTACCTAGAGTTTGGATATATTCAAAGTTATGTTAAAACAACAGAACCGAATAACCACCACTTCAAAAGTGCTCTGAAAATACACAAAATCGTCTGGCTGCTTACTGAAAATGTGGTTTTTAAATGGTGCAGCAGACAAAGCAAACGTACGTGTTATTGAAATGAGGATGTGGAGGGAACGTCTCTCATGGAGAGTCACTCATCGGTGGGCAGGAGGATACATGACAGTTAGCAACAGGAGGAAAAACTCGTTTTAGAGTGTGCAGCCTTTCTAGCAGACTGCTGCACAGGCCAGGGAGCCCCCCTTCATCCAGGAGGTGCCCCAGGACTTGCCTCCTGGCCTGCCCATTCCCTGGTCTTCCTCTTTTTTCTCCCCTTCACCTTAACTCACACTCACCCTCCCTCCCATTTCCCCTTCCCAGAGCAGGGTGTATCACCACACCCAGGGACCAAAATGGGGGAGGAATGAGGAAACCCAGTTATTTCCAGGGGCGGCTCTGAGATGTTCCCTACACACAACTCCCTCAATTTTGAAAAACAGGAACATGTTCCATGGCAGTTTGTTAGGAAGGGGTGGGACTCGTGAGATTGGAGGAGATTGTCTCAGGGTTAAAAACAGGCAGGTCCTACTCTATAAAGATGGGAATGTATGGTTCTAGACTTTTGATGGTTAAAATTCGAAAATTTCAAACTTAAGGAGAGAAGAATAGGTAAGATGACAAGGACGATAGAAGAGTTTTGAGAGGTGGTGTCCAGGGGCAAGATTCTCTTGTATTGTTGAGTGGTGGTGGTAGAGAGGGAGGTGAATTGAAATATCTCCTCCAGCCAGCCTATGCGCTGCTCAGTGTTCTCTGAGAAACCCTGGCCAGTTCTGGTTTGTGAGCACTTGTCTTGGGTTTCTCAGCTGATCAGATGTGCCCCTCTGATAAGCACCCCCTAACCCTTGAGAAATCCTCTTCCGTGAGACCTTTCTTGAAACCCGCACCCTCAGTGGCTGAGCTGTTACCTTTTGGGGAGGCTGAGCACTAATGGCTTGTTGATGAGGCTAGCCTCACTAAACGAAGGAATCTTGCCAAATTTTGGAACGGAAACCTGAAGAGAAATGGAAAGAGATCATTTTACAGAATTCATTGCACTTGGCCATTGTCATCATTACGATGACCAAAGTAAGCCAACAGCAGCTATACAGCAGTCAACCCTTTATAAAACATTTTTATGATTTACATCGGACCCTTTTGACTCTCCCATTAAGAGCAAATAGTGTTATCTCCATTTTACAGATGAAGAAATCGAAATACAGTGTGATTTGCCATGACACAGCTAGTTAAGTGGATTCAGATTTTCTGACTTTTGCGTCCACTATATCTTGTGTTCTACTATATCTCTTGCTTCTAATAAACTTCTATCTGTTGATATAACCTCTAATATTTCCATGAATTCAGCCGAATATTAGCAACCTTGTATTCAAAGTCTCTGGCTGTTTTCAGCCACGGGGCCCTACACCCTCCTTCCTTCTGGGAGACAGAGGAAAGAACCACACTTTGAAGCTACAGACAACTGGATATTAATATTGGTTAATCCACTTCTCAGCTGTGTGGCATGGACAAATCACAACCTCTCTGAGCCTGTTTTGTCCTCTGTGTGAGAGAGGATATCATCACAGGTCATTACAGGTCGATGCACAAGACAGAAAGCTCCAGGAGAGCAGGGGTTTTTGTCTGTTTGGTCACTGCTGCATCACGAGCACTAAAACAGCGCTTGATATTTGTAGGTACTCAGTGACCCTGTGTCCAATGAACACCGGATGCATGGGGAGTCCCTAGCTGAGGGCCTGACTTAAAAATAGGAGCTCAATAAATGCAGCCGTTAGAATCTCTCTTCTACCAGCCTAGCCCCTCTCTCTGCCCTCCGGACGCCAGATCTCGCCTTTCTGCGGGGCATTTGCTTTCCTGGGCTCCGGGCGCTCGGTCCCCGGGGAGGAACCGGGAGCAGTCAGCAGCGGGCAGCAGCGGGCCCGCCGGCCGAGGAAGGACGCTCTAGCCGCGGAGGTTGCGGCGGACCCGGAAGTGCTCGGCCGCCGTCGCGACCCCGGCGCCCCGGATGGGGAAGGATGCGGGAGGCCGCCGTTCCCCGGCTGCGCAACCCTGGGAACTCGCGGGCAGGTGGGTTCCGAGTGGGAACGAGTGTTTCCTGGCCTCCTCCGCCGCCATTCCCCGCAGGCCCACGGCTGGGTGAGGGGCGGCGGCGGGCGGGGGAGACCCGGGACGGTGAGTAGGGCGCCTCGGGGACACCCCGCCCCAGCCCTAACTCGACCCCGCGGACGGCCGTGAGTTGCCGGGGCTGGAGGCTCTGCTGCAGTGAGGGGGGCTCCCAGGGTGTCTGACTTGTGAAGCAAACCTACCGTGGTCTCCATGGAAGAAATAAGGTCGGACGATAGGAATTTTCTTCGCAGCTTTGCTGGATGACGTTGGTATTTCTGACTCTTAGTTTTCCCATTGTGAAAGAGGGATCATTACCTTCGATCCTCACTAGAGTTTCGCCGTTATAAGTAGGATGATGGCTCTTTAAAGGATGTCAAACTCAGTTAAAGGATTGGGAATCTTTAGTTTTTCTGAGTCCTTGGTTTTGGCTCTTACCTCTCTGTTGTGCAGTTTACTGTTGTCTTTAGACCGTAACTTTTTAAAAAAAATAATAGAGACCTTTGAGAACCCAATAAAAGCTCTGGATACTGTCTCTAGAAATTTGCATAAATTGCCGCTACAAGCGTGCAGAGATAGGGAGGGTTTCGGGGTGCTCTGAAGCCCATCCGTAGACCTCAGGGATATGTGAACCCCTGAGTTAAGAACTGGTTTAGAGGGAGGCATGATGGAGGCACAAGCTTTGGGCTCAAATTTGGTTTGAATCTGGCTCCACCACTTACCGCTGTTAACTTGGGTTAACGTTGTCTCAGCAATTTGAATCTCACCTTTTTTGCTGGTTAAAGTGAGCCACTGCTAACTTGGAGGGTTGTGGAGATTAAATGCAAGATGCTATCTAAGGCACTTAGCACAGAGTAGGCACTCCGTAAGTGGTAGCTAACATGTCTATTATCATCCAAGGGATTATAATTTAGAATCTGAAATGAAATTTGAGCGTCCATAATTATAAAAAGGCCACCACACACATTTTGCTTAGACTGAATAAATTGAATTGGTTTGATTTTGACTCAGTTCTACCTGTGACGTTTCACAAATTGCATAGGTTCACAGTCTCTCTTTTTGCAGGAACTTGGCTGTGTTGTCCTGCCTCAGAGAACAAATTCCATAGCAGGCCTAGCCTGGGTTGCTGCCTTTGAAAGTGAGGGAAGGTTGGTGCAACATCAACCACAACACAGCATGGAATTTCCAGAGAGGTCTTATTTCAAAACTTTATAAAGAACAAGAACCACATGGACTTCTGCAAGGGAGATTGAACTGGCCTGAGTGTGAGAGAAAGGATAATGTACGCCCAACCTGTAACTAACACCAAAGAGGCCAGGTGGCAGAAGATCTTGTACGAGCGACAGCCCTTTCCTGATAACTACGTGGACCGGCGCTTCCTGGAAGAGCTCCGGAAAAACATCTATGCCCGGAAATACCAATATTGGGCTGTGGTATTTGAGTCCAGTGTGGTGGTACAGCAGCTGTGCAGTGTCTGTGTTTTCGTGGTTATCTGGTGGTATATGGACGAGGGTCTTCTGGCCCCCCATTGGCTTTTTGGGACTGGCCTGGCTTCCTCACTGATTGGCTATGTTTTGTTTGATCTCATTGATGGAGGTGAGGGACGGAAGAAGAGTAGGCGGACCCGGTGGGCTGACTTGAAGAGTGCCTTAGTCTTCATTACTTTCACGTATGGTTTTTCCCCAGTGCTGAAGACCCTGACAGAGTCTGTCAGCACTGACACCATCTATGCCATGTCAGTCTTCATGCTGTTAGGCCACCTCATTTTCTTCGACTACGGTGCCAATGCTGCCATTGTTTCCAGCACACTGTCCTTGAACATGGCCATCTTTGCTTCTGTCTGCCTTGCCTCACGCCTGCCCCGGTCCCTGCATGCCTTCATCATGGTGACATTTGCCATCCAGATTTTTGCCCTGTGGCCCATGTTACAGAAGAAACTGAAGGCATGTACTCCTCGCAGCTACGTGGGAGTCACACTGCTTTTTGCGTTTTCAGCCCTGGGAGGCCTGCTGTCCATTAGTGCTGTGGGAGCCATCCTCTTTGCCCTTCTGCTGCTTTCCATCTCATGTCTTTGCCCTTTCTACCTCATTCGCCTGCAGCTTTTTAAAGAAAACATTCATGGTCCTTGGGATGAGGCTGAAATCAAAGAAGACTTGTCCAGGTTCCTCAGCTGAGTTAGGGACCTCCATTCCACTGTTAAGACAAGCTGATAGCCGAGCCTCCCAAAAGTCTAAGATTTGAAGGCAGTGTGTGATTCTGGAAGCAGCATACTGATGTGGGTAGGAGGACAGAGATCAAAAGAAAAGTTCACCAAAGGCTTGGGTGGCAAAGGTGCTTGTCCTTTGTTATTTTGCGGATGAAAAAGCTTTCTGGGGCCCTTTTGAATTATTGCCTCTCCTTTACCATTCGCTGAAACAAATGAAGTGATGTGGTTTCTATTTATTAAAAAAATAACAACACATCCATCAAGTTGTCCATGATTTTTCTGTAAGCAGAGGGCAGACAGAAGGGGCATGAAGAGTGAAGAGAGAATAAAAGTAAGTGTGTGTGTATGTGTTGTGTGTGTATAAAGTCGCTTCTCTCTGCCTTTTCAGTGGTCTAATGCAGGCTCCGTTATTTATCTAGAGCCCGAATCCTAGAGCCCTGGATGCTGGGTCCAGAGTTGTCGCCTGAGGTCACAGAATTGGTCACTTAACCTTCACTCGGAGTTTCTTCTTCATTCTTAGTGAAGCATGTACGCAGCTAACTACAAGGGGGAGAGTGATGTGTCCTGATACGCAAGGTCGTAGGCCAATTTTAGGAGCCAGGTCGGCAATATTAGCAAGTGAAGCTAGCAAACTTTGTGTGACTTATGGCAACTGGGAAACTGGAGAGAGCATGCCCTGTCCAGTGCGGGCAGCCGCTGCTCTGCCCTATCTGAATGTTTCCAGTCAGAATTTGGGCCTGGCTTCGGATCTTTAGAATTTCAAATAAAATTCAAATGAAATCTCATGTAAATGTGATTTTTAATACAAAACTTAATTGTAAATTCTGTCAAGTCGGGCCAAAAAACACACTTGCATGTGACTGCCACTATGCCATGTGTTCTTAGCAGAGCACAAAGTGGGAGTGTTTAATGGGAGTTCAGAGTTGTGGAGATTTGAGGAAAAATTGGAATGAGAGGTTTGAGTAACAATTAGGGGTCTGAATATTCAGGAATTTGGGCTTTATACTGCAGGTCACGGGGAGCAATCCAGCTTATCTAAGGAGGGAGTAAATGATCAGATCGTGGGCTAGTTACAAAGTACTCTGTGTCTCAGCTTTTTCATCTGTAAAGTGAGGATGGAAGTGCTTACCTCTAGAATTGTGATGATTCAATGAGATATATGCAAAAGCTTTGAAGAATGCTGGACACACAGCAGTATTAGTGTTAAGTATTGTTACTAAGTTGATAGGTAAGAAGACTTGAAGAGAGCAGAGACAGTGCAACATGCACCAGGTGCATCCCAGAATAGCTGGTCCCTCATGAAATAATTCATATGTGGCAAGTTCCTGTACCATCCGTTCTCACTAGAAGTTAATTTCAAATCAGAAATTTCATCAGGGCAGCAGTATTCCTAAGAAGTAATGTTTTTTTATTTCTCTGAACATAGATTCTCAAAAATGTGTTGAATAGGATTGTGAACTAGTGTGTTCAGCTCTGCCATCTTACATCCTTTTCTTGTTTTAATTTGGACTGATGAGAATAGTGCTTCAGGATTAGGATGGGTAGTTTTCCCGAAGGCCAATTTGATCGCTGTCACTGTCCCAAGGACACTGGCCGATGGGGAGAGAAGGATTTTGGAGAGTGACTTGCGGAGCTCAAAGCATCCACCTCCTGGCTATGTGGGGTTTATCCTTCTCATGCCCAGAGAGTGGTCAGAACTGGCTCATAATTATTTTATAGTCCACATCAGGAACAGGGCCAGGAGTTAGTGATTGAAGGTAGTAAAGAGTTGTATAAAATTGTGCTTTTGTTTTTTATGTTTTAATATATTTGCCTTATTTGTATGGGTTTCCAATTACCAACTTTAGGGAACTCACATAGCAACTGCATCCATGTCAGTGAGCAAAAAGGTCCCCCAATTTTTTTCTTTTTTATTGAGTTATTTTAGATTACAATCTTGTGAAATTTCAGTTGTACATTAATGTTTGTCAGTCATGTTGTAGGTGCACCACTTCACCCTTTGTGCTCACCCCCCACCCCACCTTTCCCCTGGTATCCACTAAACTGTTCTTAGTCCATAATTTTAAATTCCTCATATGAGTGGAGTCATACACAGATTATCCTTCTCTCGCTGGCTTATTTCACTTAACATAATTCTCTCAAGGTCCATCCATGTTATTGCAAATGGAATGATTTTGTTCTGTTCTGCAGCTGAGTAGTATTCCATTGTATATATGTACCACATCTTCGTTATCCATTCGTCTGTTGCTGGACACTTAGGTTGCTTCCACGTCTTGGCTATTGTAAACAGTGCTGCAATAAACATTGGGGTGCATAGGACTTTTGGGATTGCTGACTTCAAGCTCTTTGGATAAATACCCAGTAGTGGGATGGCTGGATCGTATAAAAAGTTCCCCAAATTTGAACCACTTTCAAGAATAGTTCCTCCTTGGGGTGAATTAATGTGCCTGTGCTGTCATTTTCAGCTCTTCTCTGTCACACTGTATAGTATTTGGAGGCGCCCAGGGCCTGATTATATTCAACTTCATGGTTGTAGAAGTTCAGTGTGGAGGTGGCAGGGGATGGGGAGTTCTGGGTTGGATGTGAGTGTGAGGTTAAGGCAGTCAGCTCAATTCCGATAGAAAGGTGGGGGCAGGGTGGGAAGAATGCACAGTATGTGCCGAAGTGCACATGATGCATCCTGACGGTGGAGAGAAACACAGAATAGACGGGCTGTGGTGGGAAGGATTGAGTTCTGAGAGTGCTGAATACTTTGAATTATTGTCCCGTAGTCAACAGCAAATTAAGCAGCTTTTGAAAAGGGATATAAAGATTCCCACCAAACACACTTTCATATATATCTGAAATATGTATATTATATATAATAATTCTGGCAGCTTTGTTCAGGCTTAACTACAGAGGCTGAGCGTGGGGAGCTCTTGTGTCAATAGTGAAAAACGCGGGTCTGGACTAAGGGTGGTGACAGTGCGCGTGGAGATGAGGGGCCTGATTAGAGAGATTTTCAGAGAGCTTGGTAAATTTATGCTGGGAGATGGAAGGGGAATAGAGGATGGCTTTTGCCTTGAGTGGATTTGTGTTCCATTAACTATACTATGAAAAAACAAATGAGGACAGGTGGAGGTGAAGTAGTAAGAAAATAAGAATGGGGCATGTTAAGTTTGTGGTACCCGAGACAGTACACCCAGACTAAGGTGTTTCATAGGTAGTATCTGGAGGACATTGGATCAAAATTCTGGGCATAATCTAGAAGGGTATTGCGATCTAAACAGAATCCAGTGCTTTTGTACTTGGAATTCATTGTGCAGTTGGTTGCCTCACAATCAGGCTATAGTGGAATTAGAAATGGATCACAGAAGGATAACTGGAAAATCAAAATGGTAAGAATCAAAGGGAAAGGAGCTGCCCCATGAAAATGGATTCATCAGGACTACAACACCACAGCCTGGAAGGAAGGCTCAATGGAGAGAGACAGTCATTGCCTATAAAACTGTTAAAGGTGAAAGTTAATGTTGATTTGCTCACCAAATATGACTTATAGGAGGAGAAGACACCCTTTGAAATTTGAGCAGGGCAAGTTTAAGACAAATTAAAATATAATTTTATATACTTTCTGCATGTTCTTAGAGTTCTAAGAAGTTTCACAGACCAGGAATATAAATGGATTCCAAAAAGATTTGGGAAAAAATGCAAATAAAAAAGCCATAAATGTTTTGAAAGAAGATGTTAAGAAATCCCAAGCGCTGAAGTGTTGCTACGTGCAGCATGACATGGCTCACTGTGGCATGCTTCTTTGGGTTGCCTCTGGCCTGGGGCTGCAGGTCTGGATAATGATTGGTATGACCTAGTGTGAGAGTTGTTGGGAAAGTTACTCATCACTTAAATACAGTGATGCTGTCGGTCTCTTAAATTTAAACCACACTGAAAGGATGCAAGTAGACTATTAATGATTTAGAAATTCAGAGAATATTATGGGGTGTGTGGGGGAAAGGTGGGAAGGCAAGGGGGAGAGGGTTACAGTAGCATTGGAATTAAAATCCCAACCTGTCAAATACTTGTTTGCAGAAGAAGCTGTCTGCCTTTTCCCCTCTGCACCCCTTCTTCCCAGCTCTGCGTCCTGTCATATAACTTGGATAAATTATAGGTAAGGCTGAAGGGTGGATGCAGCAAGTGAGAGCAAGGAGGGAGGAAAAGGGAGGCAGCTTTGCCCATCCCTCCAAAATGGTACCAGGGATTGTAGTTGGGATGGAAGGATCAAGGAGAGGTAGAGCTATAGGGTGGCAGGCGTGCTTTATTTTGTGGCATAATGGGGCTGATAGATGGTTGGCTTGTAGCTAGAAGGCTGGCAGGAATCCGAGTGGTTCTGTGTGGTAACCAAATTGATGTCCGTGTCATGCCTGTATACTACGTCAGTACTGTAAACTTCTGAGCGAGCCTTTGGGCAACTGGCTTAGATTCTGGATTTAAGAATTCATGCTGAGCATATGGAGCTATCACTTATATCTTCTAAGCTAGAGGCTCAAGCTCAAGAAAAACAAAAACAAGCCAGCAGAGGGCATCAGTCACACGAGTTTACAATATTTCAAACCCACTGAATGTGGGGAAACAGGGCTGGGACACAGTGCCATCTTGTGGAAGTTATTAATAATCCTTTTATAATAAAATTCAATAAAGGCCTTGGAATTCTTGCTGAATTGCGGTTTGGGAAATTACACTGAGGTCCCCACAAATTCAGGAAATAAATAGCTCATTGGGATTTGATATAATAGGTACACTTTTGAACACCCAGTGTGTGCCAGGCACTGCGTCAGGCACTTTATATACATTAACGTATTTACTTCTCATACCAATCCTGTAATACAGGTATTATTTTCATTTTGCAGTTAACGAGACTGAGGCTCAGAGTGAGCCAGTCACTCGCCTCAGGCTATATTGCCAGTGTGGGCTGATACTTTGCTTTTCTGACAGCTGAATTGCATCCAGGGCCAAAGGCTGACTGGGAGGCAGTTTATCCCCTTTATCCCTTCTTCCTTCCCCCAACATTTAACAGAATATTTATTGTCCACTGAAGCCTATCTCTACTCACTTTCTAGCTTCACATTTTATGATGTTTGGCCTCAGGAATTTATTCATTCAACAAATATTTATTGACCACTAACTATATGACAAATGTTGTTCTATGTGCTTGAGATGTATCTATGAATAAAACAGGAAAGGTCCTTGAACTAGCAGAGCTTACACTGTAGCAAGAGGAGACAGACAATAGACAGGCGGCAATAAATGCTATGGAAAAAAAGAAGAAAGTAGCAATGGTATTAAATAAGCGAGTCAGGGTAGGTCTCATGGAAAAGGTAACATTTAACCAAAGACTTGAAGGAGGTGAGCAAATAATCCAGATTCCCAGAGGAAGAGCGTTCCAGGCAGAGGGAGGACCAGCTGCAGAGGCCTTGGCGGAAGACTGCTTGGCGTGTTTGGGGAACAGCAAAGATGGCTGAAGTGGGGTGAATAAGGAGAAGAGAAGATGAGGCTAGAGAGAGAATGAGAGAGGATGCAATGTACGACATTACAGGCCATTGAAGGGACCTTGGCTTTTACTCTGAGATGGGAGCCATTGGAAGGTCTTGGAGGAAAAGAGGGACGTGATCAGACATACGTTTTGAACGGTTCATTCTGGCTGCTGTGGGGCAGGAGTAAAAGCAGGAAAAAGCATTAGGAGGCTCTTAGAGTCGTCCAAGCAAGAACTGGTTGTGGCTTCGAACAGAGTGATAGCAGAAGAAGTGGTAAAAATAGTCACATTCTGGATATAATTTGAAAGTAGAGTCAAGGACTTCCTAACATACTAGATGTAAGGGAGGTGGGTGGAGATTTTGGGGAGGAGTTCAGCGGGGGATGTAGGATATGATATGTATTATAGACATATAGGCTGAGTGTAGACATACAGACATAGACATCAGGCTGGAATGTTGAGTAGGGAGCTGAAGATAGGAGTTTGGATTTTAGGAGCAATGTATGTGGTGGAGATATAAATTTTGGACTTGGCGTATACATGGTATTTAATGTTATGAGACTGGATGAGATCACCAAGGAAGTTGATATAGACAGAGAAGAGGACGAAGAACTACAAATTAAAATGTTGGAAGAAGAACAAGCAAAAAGACTTGGAAAGCACAACCACTGAGGCAGGAGGAAAATCAAGAGTTTAGAGTCCTTGGAAACCAAGGCAGATGACTTAAAGGAGAGGGGGTGATCAGCTGTGAGCAGATCAAAATCTGATAAGTCAATAAGACAAGGACTGAGAATTGACCATTGGATTTAGAAAGCAGGAGGTCACTGGTGTCCTTAAAAAGAAGAATCTTTTGGTGGAGTGGTGGGAATAAAAATCTATTTGGAGTGAGTTTAAGAGAGAATAAGAGAAGAGAAATTGGAGCAGCAAGTACAGGCAACTTTCTGTAGGTTTTGTTTCAAAGGGGAACCAGGAAGCAGGACAGAAACTGAAAGGGGAGGTGAGGACAAGAAACTTTTTTTTTCAGCTGGAAGAAACAATAGTGCATTTGTATACTGGTGGAAATGAAACAGCAGAGAGTGATAGTTGATGTGAGAAAGGGAAGCACTGCTGCAGTGATATTCTTGAGCAGATGAGAAGAGATGCGATCCAGCGTACAAGTGGAGGGACTGGCATTAGACAGGGAACGTTGAACTATGGTAACAAGTGGAAGGCGGGGTATATAGATACAGATGCTGGGAAGTGAGTAGATTGTAAGCGGGCAGATGAGGGATGGGGATCTTTGGAAGTTCTTTTCTGATTGCTTCAATTTTTCCAGGGAAGCAGGAGGCAAACGGTCAGCTGAGAGTGCGATCAAGGGAGAAATTGATGGAGGGAGGAGAGAAGGTATGAAGTAGTTTTGGGAGATGCTGGGAGAGTGAATGAACTAGGGATACTCAGAAGAATTGCCCAGCAGCATCAAGGGCTCACTGGAGGGTAGTGGTCATGAATTTAAAGTGAAACCAATTAGTTTGTGTGTCTGTTTTCCAGACCATGTACAGCTACATGGGTGCAAAGCAAAGGAGATGGAGAGTTGAACATACCCAGGGGGGTGGTTTTATCAAATTGAGAGGAGGACAAGGGAGAAAGGTATATATGCTTGGGCATGATTATAATGATTGACCCTGGCATTTAAGTTGGGTAAGAAGACTTCACTCAAGGGGGTGAAGGACAGGGAGGTGAGGAACAGGGACAAGGCCAGTGAAGTGGAGGTCCAACGGGTTAGAAAGATGGAAAGTGAAGCTTGGAGAATAAAGACAAGGTTATGACTTTGGGAGTGAGTGGCTGGGCTAGGGAACAGGGCAACACCATTGGAGGAGTGAAGTCAAGAAAATGAGAAGCGGGATGGGGTGTGGTGTTGGAGGGATTGCCTACACACATGTGGAAATCCCCAAGAATTAAGACAGGTGTGGTACTGCAGAGAGTGACAGTGAAACAGCAGCTAAAATCATTGAGAAATAATGGAAAATAGACTGGAGGTTGTTAGGTGAAAACAACAATGAGGGGTATGTGCTATAATCTGATGCCATGCGGTTCAAAGCTGAGGGTTCTAGGGAGGAGAGAGGAAGAACGGTCTGAAAACAAATATAAAAACAGGGATCCCTACTCCACTTCAGGCTCAGTAGTATGAGGGCTGCGGGAGACAAGCTGCCACCTTTTGAGAAGGCTGCAGGCGAAGCAGTGCCCTTAGAGGAGAATCTGGTTGTGTCAGAGAAAGTAGGTGAGGGACACATCAGGAGAATAAGTTGAAGATACAGGGAATTTTGCTGATCATGGGAAGGGAATTATAGAGGGTGCAGTGTAAGGGTTTCAGAAGCTGGCGAGGGGTAGGAGAGGCGCACAGACTAGATATGTACAGACCTGAATGGAGATAGAGAGCAGAGAAGAAGGCAGCCTAGCAGTGGAGGGCTTAGGGGTTCTTGGATGACCAACATAGGCTGAGAAAGGGCTAATAGTGTAAGTCCCAGTGGGTTCAAGGCAGATGGTGGTGAGAATGTGAGAGCTGGTGGGGTGGGAGGGGGGGACTTCTGGGGCTTCTTCTTTACCTTGGAGGAGCTGTGGTGTTAGTGTGCAGGCTTCCTCATGTCATCATGAACTTACTATAGTTTGCTAATGGAATTAATGTACTAATTTTCTGGGTAATGCACATTTTGACAAGAGCCTTTTGGGGATAATGAGACAAACTTCCTGAGAACTGTGCAAACTTCCAACAGGGGACAGTGCGAAAGTTTGATTCTGGGCAAAGTGATCAGAACTTAGGGGAGAGCCAGGGTTTGACCAAGGTCCCATGTCATACTCCTCTGAGAGCTGGGAGGGCTCTGGAGAGCTTAGCTGCAGGGAGCAGCAGAGGAAAAACAGCTGAAGACCTGTTGGAGCCAGCGGGCTTAGACCATGCCCATGCTTTTGGCTTTTTTCTTTTGCAACTCACAGGTGCAATTAATGTTGGTTTGTTTACCTTGAGAAACAATAGCAATCACCAACCAAACCAGAATGCCATTTTCTTTGCAGGTGTATTACTGTGATTAAGGGGAGGATCCCCCAGAGATAGGCTGGTTAGGGAGCATCTGTTTCCCACTGCCCAGCATTTGCTCAGCAGCAGGGGCCTGGCAACACCATGGTGCTGGTGCCTCCTCACGCCCAGCAGGTAATGCAGCAGCCAAAGTGCCAGAGGAAGGGGCTTTGAAAGGCAAATGGCCTTTTCTGCCACCATATGGCACCAATTGGCACCTGGGTTCAAATGACACCCAGGAGCAGCTCAAGGTCTTGTGGCCTAAACAGACCGGCCCTACAATCCCTTGACCATACTGTGATTGGGACGATGGAACAAATTGATTTTACCAAGGCAGAGGTCAAGGGAAACTGTGGTCCCTGGGGCCTCTGTAAAAGCTGGCTCTGAGCTGCTGCTTCTGCTTTCCCAAGCTCCAGCTGGCTCCGTGCTCACCACTCCGGAGCGGCCCCTTGGCCTTGTGCAGGGCCCAAGGAACATTTGGACTCTGGTCAGTGAGAACACAGTGGGCCTCCTACTCCTTTTAAACTGCAAAATAAGCAGATCTTTAGGTCCCAGGCAGCTTTTGTGGATGTAGCTTTTGTCTTTAAAAGAGAAAAAGGCAGTGGCAGAAGGAACTGTCTCCTTGGCTCTAGCTTGCTCTCCATTGCTTTTTGAGACCTACCCACGGAGATGAGAACTGGGAGAAAAAAAATAGAGCCCTTAGGAGCCTGAAAGACCAGTGTTTTGATAGTGTTATATGGAGCCTCAAAAATGTACTCTGTCTGAGAGGTAGAACCCACTTCAGTGACTTCACTACGGCCATGAGGATCGTTCAGTCTCTTCGGCCCCCTGGGGTTTGCTAAGGCACCCGCTCGTGGCTCCTGTTCATGAGGTTCATTGAGGATGTGAACTGGGGCTGAAAATCTGGACCTGACATCAAGTACTGTAAAATTTATTTTGATTAAAAACCGTATGGGAAGAGCAGTGTATATCTTGACTCATCCAATAGCCTGCCACCTAATCCTATCTTCATATGTCGACAGTATTGCGATTCAATAGTAACTTGTGGTATAAAAATCCCAAAGAAAAGCAGGTGTGTATTATGGCAGTGGAGGCAGCTGGCATGTCCCTTCAAGTGGGACATTCTCATTTAAATGGGTAGTACCATGAGCTCTGTTTGAGTTATTCAGATATAGACCCTGTAGTATTGTAAACGGCTACAGAAGCATTTTCTTTTTCAACCATCTTTCTGTGGGTGAGGTTCACGTTTTTAAAATGGATTCACGGTTGCAAAGGTTTACTTCAGAATCTCATGGACCTGGACTAAAGATTCCAATATCAATTTTCTGAGTTTTTTTTAATCATACTTAATGCTGAGTTATAAAACAGATGTTGGCAAGTACAACATTTTGTTGAACTCTGGGATAAACAGGACTGAGGTATATCGAGCTCCAAACCCACTGAGAGGACCCTTGTCTGTAAATGAACAGCAGAGGCTATTTCCTTACTTCCTTTTGGCTTTCAGCTTCCAGGATGTTTGTTAAAACATCCCGCAGTGTACACGTGGTCCCCAAGGCTTACAGACATTTACTGACCAGTGAAACTCCCCAAGGAAGGGGTTGGAAGTTTTATTTTTCCTACCTTCATTTCTCTCTTCTCCATCTCTTGGATGTCCTGGGTTTTTCTAGCTGGAGACTACTTCAGTTTCAAACTACTATGTCTTTTTCTCAACCAACACTTATGCGATTCAGCGTCTTGTATTAGACTACTCCATTAGAAATGAAAAGTGTGGTTTCTGATTGGCTGACATGGCTTCCATGGTTCTTTTCTTTGTCAGAGGTCAAATCACCACGTTCTAGAACATTAGCACGCGTTGGGTCAAGCGGTTCTAGAACTCAAACAGCTGCTTCAGCACTGAAGTCGGTAACAGTTCTCCCTGAAAAAATGACCAAAATTTCCTCCTTTCATAGCACTGTACCGTAATTGCTTATTTAGCTATTTTGTAAGCTACCTTTATCTTTTTTTTTATTATCTAGCTCCCAGGAACTAGGACATTATTATAAATTCAAGAAATGTTTGATGTACACATAAAGGGGTGAGAATATTTAAGAAATATTATATTTATTAAAGGTGTAATAGTTTGTTCCTCCTGATGATCCTGAGTTATGGTCAACTCTGAAGAACGCTGTACTTTTTCAACCCTCTATCAGATATGGAGGGTGGACCTGGGGGTAGGGAGTGTTGGGGAGGGGTATACTATGAAACACAGAAACACTATGAACAAACCTTAGCGTACTTTCATTTTACTCCAGGCTGCTTCCTTCCCCCAACTTTCCCCCTTTTTTCTCCCCTATCAAATGTGAGGAAAGGACCACACTTTTCTGTTGAGGAGACCAGGGAATCATTTCATTCCACTATGACTTGAGTTTTCCTTTCTCATTGTTCATCAGGTCAGTGTAAGTTTTTAACATCTAAACTGTAACACTGCATATAAAAATAAGTTCATGTTTAAGACAAATTGGAAAAGTACCAAACAATTAGAAAAGACAGCTGGTGAAAACCTTCCTTTTGACAACCTCTGTTTTTGTTTGGGGAGGTGGTATGAAATAATCTGGGAATGCTGCGTCTGTGGGGATGAGAATGTTACTGGATGAGAATGCTATCCAATAAGAATATTGATTTAAAAATCAAATACCTGGACTGACGGTGAAGGGAAGGGCAAAAGACCACAGGCTGTGCATTATTTTGCATCGACTCAGTCCCCCCAGGTGCACTTGAGCTTCAGGGGACCCACTACTTTGACACCTTTGAATTTTCTTAGTTTCCAGTGCTTCTAACGCCCAGTCACTGGACCTGGGATACAAGTAAAAATGGATGTAATTGTGTGTAATGTAAAGTATGAAATTTTTAACCTGAGAAATAAACTAGTTTTGCATTTTTGAGTGGACAGTGTAGTCCTTAAAAAAAGATTTTGATTGTCCAAAGAAAGAGCATTGTTAGTGAGTGGTCTCCATTTTTGAGTTGGGGCTTCCTGCCCACATCTTCTATGCGGCCTCTCTTTGCCCAGGTCAGACATGAAGGAAATGGGACACCAATTCCTGAGGAAGAATTTTTTACTTTCCTGTCCTATAGTTTTCTGTCTTAATATGCTAAAGCAAGGTACATTCAGAAGTGATCTCATCTGAGAGGAGTTACCTTTAAATTCTAATTTAGACCATGTAAATCTTCAAAAAGAAAATTCTAAATTAGATCTCAAACCTTTGGGAAGGCTTCAGAGCACATATTTGGCAGAATATACTATATCACCTTAATAATAAACATTTTATTTGGATAAATCTTTGGGATTTTTTTTAAATGATAGCTTAAAATTTCAATGTTGGAATTACCATTTGAGGATTAAGGTACAAAAAAGTTCTCTTTTCCCCCAAATTCATATAGATCTCACTCTTCCAGTACTTTCCTGACATCATTAAGAATCTTTCTTGTCAAGGTGGCCTTGAACTTTTATTCTGAATAATATTTTTTTCCCTTCATTTCCCCAATAGAATGTGTAAGGTTTATGTATTTAAGACTTACAATTTCTTCCATAATCTTACACATTTTATCTCCTACAAGAGTGTTTAGAAAAATAATAAAAATAGGAAAAAAGGGGCCAGCCCCGTGGCTGAGTGGTTAAGTTCACGCACTCTGCTTTGGCGGCCCAGAGTTTCGCAGGTTCAGATCCTGGGTGCAGACATGGCACCACTCATCAGGCCACGCTGAGGTGGTGTCCCACATAGCATGACCAGAGGCACTCACAACTAGAATACTCAACTATGTACTAGGGGGGCTTTGGAGAGAAAAAGAAGAAAAAAAAAGATTGGCAACAGTTGTTAGCTCAGGTGCCAATGTTAAAAAAAAAAAAGGAAAAAATGTTTTGGTACAATAATAATTATTAATGGGATACCTGGAGGCAAGTTGAAATTATTCAGTCTTCTGTGCCTTTCTAGACACCCAGAATTTTTACTTCATCTTTTCACTCTTCTATTGGACAGACATTTCAACTGAAGATGGATTATTATTCTCCACCAAATAGCATCTTAAATTGCCATGCTTTAAGAACTTAAAATCAATCTTTTTCAATTAAGCTCCTTAAATGATCAAATTATGTATTTTTCACCTTACCTGGTTTTAGCTGAAGCAAACTCAATAAATTTGGGTCTTCTTTAGAAAAAGAAACAGAACACATTTCATTTTTTTTTATATAGAATAAACTTTGTTTTTATTATAGACATGGATCAAAAATAAAAGCTTTTATGTACATATGACAATATAGTGCAAATGAGAGGCTTTTAAATACCACGGTAGACATGTTGTTGGAAACAAAAGGAGATGAATGATGGGGGTTAGGATGGTCGTCCTGGAACGGCAGGAGGGGGTCGCCTAGTGAAAACAAAACAAAACAAAACAAAATAACAAAAAGAAAAACACAGATGCAAAGGAAGAAAACAATGCGTAAATTATAAAACAAATCCAAATAAGAGCATGCAAAAATATCCCACAAAAGTCAAATTCAAATCAGACACAGAGACGTGCAGGCATGCAGAGGAAATGAGGGAATACCACACGGCAAGGTCAGCAATTCTCAGGACTTTCCTTGGCTCCCAGCAGGGTGCTAGGTATGATCCATTGGCGCCCACTCCAAAATCTTTTATTTTGTACCATGAAATGATAAATCCATGAAATCATATTCAGGAGAACTGGCAACAGCCCTAGAGCCAAATACCTTTATAACTTGAGTATTTGTTTCCTAACCCTGATTTTGTGACACTGGGTAATTTCCAAAGATTTCAATAAATGTTGTGAAAACTCCATAGGGGGAGAGAGAGCTGATACAGAAGCGTGACAGGTGAAATTTTTTTAAGATGAAGGAAATTAGAAGGTGATGAGATCAAATGAACAATGCAATTACAATGCAGAAAACGTTAAGTGTCGATCTTGGAGACAAGGATTTGTAAATAAGAATTTGCTCCAGGTGAATATTCTCATGTGATAGCCTTTCTAGGCCCAGGGAAACCTGAGCCTGGGTCTGGTCCATGGTGGCCCCAGCATTCTGTGGGATTTCCCTCTGTCTCAGAGTTAGGTGCAACTGAAGTGCTGATTTATTCTGAACTGGGTCCAGGGTAAATAAGATTTGGTTTGCTGGATCTTTCCCCACATCTCTAGCCTGGGTTGCATCTTGTCAGGCCCATGGGTTGTGAAATAAGGGTCCAGAGTTGTGCTTCCTTTTGACCTCGGCCTCTCTGGATGACTTACTGTTAGAGAAGATACAGTAAACTCTCCATTGCAACGAGCAGCTCTGTTAGTAGGAAAACAGCAGGCCAAATGAAGCTTTCCCACTGGGTTTCCAACAGAAGTCGACACTTTAATTTCCTCTTTCTAACTGGACTGGTAATGAACTCAACATTACAGCAAGCCATGGGACTGTGAGGTTAGCTCGGTACCCTACTCTCTGTGGGACTATTTTTTAGCCACTCATCCAGGTGTTCAATGACATACTCACTTCCATCTTACTCTCGTAACACTTCAGTGAGTGGAGCAATGAAGTCTACAAAAAAACAAAAACGAAAACAAACTTCTTGTTCATCTTCTATGAGATGTTAATGGAGCCAAACTGACCGAGCTATTTCTGAGCAGCGGTGACAAACGATCTTACGTGCCCCAAGGTCCAAGACCAATTTTTCTTTGGTCCAATTTAAGCTGGCTACACTCAGGAGGCCTCCCATCCATTTAAATGATGAAGAACTTGTTATTGGTACGTAACCTTTCAACTGCGGGGGGGTCTGCAAGCCTTCAGTTTTAGGGATCCAGGTAATGGGTATCCCTGGTGTTTTCATGAAGAAAGTGTAATTAAATTCCTGTCAGCCTCAATGAGATTTATCACCTGCCCAGCAAACAGAAACTATTTTTGAATTCTGAAGGGGCTTTGGAACACTTTAATTACCTCAGCAGGGTGGGGAGGTGAGCCATTAAACTGAACAGCAAGTCCACAGTGCTGAAGGGACATTCTGTTAGCATATGCCAAAGCACTTTCCTGTTTGAGTGAGTCTGGTGTTCTACTCCAGAAACAGGATCAGAAACTTAATGTCTTGGAATATATTTCACGGAGAGCTACAATGTTTGCTTCAAACATCAGAGTGACATTTATCCCCTCGGACAGCTCCTTTCTTTTCCTCTTCACTTATCCTGTTATCTAACTTTCCTCTCATTGCCAAAAAAGCATTGTTGATGATGGCACCATACAGTGGCTCAGAGTTAGTTCTATCGTGGATCTTGGCAGTTTGGGTTTTTACTATTTCTTTTCCAGAATTTTCTATATTATTTACCGATGCTGAAGTGTTTGAAGGCAGGTGCTGAAAATATTTGGGCTTTTTATACGAAGAGCTACAAAGGTACCTCATACTGTTGCTGCCTCTGATATGAAAGCTGGAGCACTGATTTGGAACATTGACTTGGAACACTGAGTTGCTAACAAATTTTAAAGCTCATCATACTAGTATTCACCATACAAGCAAATCTACCTAATCAAGATTATAATTCAGGTTATACCTTCTTAAGCTTTCTGAAAAATAACCTCATAGAATTGTTTGCCCAAAACAGGAAGGTACGGAAGCACAGAAAGCTGTGTATGGAAAAATGGGCATAATTCATATGTAAAAGACTCAATTATGAAGAAGAATGTTGAATTACCCACATTCTCTCGGATCTACCTCAATGCTGCAATCTGTTCCTATGGTGACATTCCTGTGCAAGATCCCTGGGAAGGTCTTCCTTTTAACTTGTTTCTTTTCTGTTGCAATCTCACAAAGCATTCTCTGCTTGCTTTCTCTGCCCATCATTTAGGTAACATCCCAGAGCAGTGGGTGAGCCTAGAGGCAATAATAATAGGCATTCTTCTCAATTGTCTCTGATGATCTTTAATTTTAAATCAACCTGGATCCCTTCCTTTGCAGGAATACAATGGGGGTAATGTAATTAATTTAGAGGAGCTCTTTCTTGGAGAGTGAGAGAGGAAAGGTAATATTGAAAACTGAGTCCTCCACAAGGCTCACTAAGACTCATGGCATGTGTGTCTCTAATCTGCCTTCGCGCCTCCTGTCCCTATGTGACCTTCCCCTGGGGTCTCAGGTATTACAATGAAAAAGCACTAGAGCTCCAGGATGACAGTCCTAAGTTGGGAGCTCTGGTTGCTCTTACAGTTGATTTTCTCAGCCAACTTTGTGTTTGTGACAGTCTGTCCTAGGATAATCTTACTCAGTGCCTTTCCCTTTGGCCTGAAGCCACCGAAGTTGTGTTTCCTAAGGCATGTCCCTCAGAACACTAGTCCTGTGAGATGCTCTATGAACAAAGCATTGACGGTCCAATAAGTCTGAGGAACACGTAGACACTAACCCTCTCTTAGGGGGTTAGTGCAATCTGTAGTAAAGCCTCTGTAAATTTTTCCAGTAAAGAAACATCTAATTTTTAGTCATCATTTCCCAAGTATATTTAATCAAGAAATTCTTGGTGTACATGTGTGTCAAGCATTAAAATCTCATAGAATAGACTTTGGGAAACTCTGAATTAAGCTTGTGGTTTTAGCCAATATCTCTTGCGTGTATTCCAATTATTAGCCTGCCATAGTGTGAAAGAACACCAATAAATGGTCCTAGATGTGGCAATGCCTGGTGTATGTTGAAGTACTAGGAAACAGGGTACGAGATCCATCTAACCCAAACACCAGATACATCTCTCAGTATGAAATTTAAAGATTCCAGCAGAAAAACAAGAGTCTTGAAAACTAATTGAGCAGATATTTACACTGATGCCAGAACCATTTAAAAAATATAAATGGAAATTTGCCAAGTAGTTACAATGAAGTCCTTTGGTTTTGGTAATTTCCATTAGAAACTATTCTGAATATAGCATCATGCAGTAAAACACACACACACAACACAACACAACTATACAGCATGGTTGTCATCCTGACTCTCTCTTCCAGTAAGAAGGTTCTTTTGAAGGCACTGATGGCTCCACTCATGGAATATGTATAGATATAGGAAAGAAATTGCAACAAGAAAGTGTGAATTAACACAACAGCCTTCTAATTCATCTTTTCACAATGAGTGTATCTTGAACACAGAGGGAAAATAAGCCAACATTTCTCTCCTCCCATTCCTTTATTGTTTTCTGATTTGGATGGCACAATCTTGGACTGTGTATGTTGATAAGGGGCCTATCAACAAAACTCATGTAACGAAGAGTCTTTCTCTGTTCTCTGGAAACTCAGTTAGGACAAGGATGTATGTAACTAGTAATAGCGAACACTCTTCCATTCTCTTAATATTAGAGAAACTGAAAGAGGTAACTTCTCCCCTCAATGCCCAGTGAGTTAAAAATGGAGGCCTACTGTTGAACCAGGAGCTGAATTATTTTCTGTAAGAAATGCCTTCTGTGGACCTAACATTTGGGCAGAGTATTCTTCCTCCTTCTACTTCCGAGGGTATTTCACGAACGCTCCTTTTTCAATAGCAAAATACCACAGTACCTTTTGGAAAGTGTCATATTGTATCTTTCAGGTGTCTAAGGTTTGTGTCCTTTAATCTTGTAACCACAGTGACTTCAGATCAGGCAAAAAATGTCTCCCACTCTCCTGCCTTTGATTTGTCCAATTTCCTTCCTTTAAAAATCTTGTCCTTCCCCAAATTAATGACAGTAATGACAAATGCTATCATTTTGCACATTGGTAATTGTGGGCCAATTTGATCAAAAGAGTTATAAATATTGAGAAGTCTCAGATCTTACTGATGTGCATGGACGTAACTCAAACATATGCAAGAATGAGGAAGGGGGAAGTCCTTCAAATGTGATCATTTATTTCAGGTTCAGAAATACAGCTTCACATTTTCACGATAGGTACATGTGACCTTCAAGAATGATACAGGCTTTAGGAACTTGCTTCAAAAATTCCATTCACAGAGTCCATCCATGTATCAGCATTAAGAAATCCTGAAAGTGCTAAGAAGACAGTGAAAAGCATTCTGGCTCAAATTAATTAAAGAATCAACAGAGAACACAAGATTTTGCTTCTGTACACTGCTTCTTCTTAAAAAAGCAAAAGAGGAATTGGATTCAGAAAAGAGAGAGACAAGAAATGGAGATAAGCAAGCAAAACGAAGGCCGTACGTATGACATTAAACTCAAATCAAGTCATGGTGGAATTTCTGCTTGGGAGGAAAAATTTTTTATCAGATTGGTAGCAGACAATACAAGAGGTTAGATAGAGTAATTTTTATCATCATTTTGAAACCATTATATAATCAGCAAAGTTTAACGATTTTGAGGGTAAAAATTCAAAAGAAACGAATGCCTTGAGCTGAGCCATGTGTGAAACCCCAGACCAGAAAGGTGAGACGCCTCACCAACATACTGGTATGAACAGGTCTGAAGACAAACAGGAGACTTTCCCTCGAGTTTCCTCTCTTGCTCTCGCACATTCATACATTCTTGCACATGCATACAAATAGCAGTGCAAGTACTACATATGCTTCAAAATATTCTTAAAGTTCACAATACAGAGCACCACATGATTTTAAACATACCATTTAGACGGATGACTTAAGATTATCTAGAAGACACATTGGAGCTTTTAGGAAGGGATTGAGTGATCTAGTCCACTAATAATTGTTTCTCTGAAATCATCTAGCTTTATTCTAACTCGGAGCTCACAGCTAGCAGTCCTCTTGTGAAATGATGCAAAACTCATGGCTCGCGTCTCACGTATTGTCTTCTTTCATTGAGTTCCACAGTTCAGAGACTTACTATTTAGGCTTTATGCTCAATGTCAAGGAGATTCCTGTCAATTTCAAATAATCACATTGTGTGCCAAATGAGGAATGTTTACCTGAAAAAGTGGATGGACAACCTACCTCTGAGATATTAGCTGACTTCTCCCCTGCATTTTCAGCAAATTTACTCAGAAATATACACTACTTTTATTACACTGCTGTAAACCTCTACTTGATTTTTTGACATTTACCATAGAGAAAAAATGACTATGTATACCGACTTAGCTTTTCAAGACTCAGCTCAGCAATTCAAGGATAATTTATAATTCTAATCAGAGATCTTAAAGGTTGGTTTCCAGATCTTACTCTTCTTATCAAACTATATTAGCCAAGGTAATTTCTTCTTTGAAAGCACTGCTGTGGATTCAGATAGAAATGCTTGTGGATGTTCTCTAGTGTGTCGTCATGGTAATTCTGAGCTTTGTGCCTCTCAGCATGAACACAATGTGGAGACACTTTTGCATACCTCATGTACGTTATCAGAAATGAACCACTGTTATCACGTCCTATGGCAGATCCTTCAAAGCTACCTCTTGTATTCGCACAGTTTAAAAAATATATTTATACTCACACATACAAAGCACATGTATACATATTTACACCCATACGTAACATCTATGTACAATGCACATACAATCACACTCATGCTTGCAGCATTGGAACAAGTGCTCTTAAGTCCACCTACCCAAAAGGACACAAAGTACAGATACTTACAGAAACAAATTTACTATGTATATACTGTATACATATAGACACATGCATAGAAAATGGGTTTGTACACAGAAAACATCAACATTTATCACATACTGGTATTAGGTCCCATTTCATATTTGAGAATTATGGCTACAGTCTATACTAAAAAGTCATAAAATTAATCTATATGACTACTTTTTAATTCTAAGTTCAGAAGGCTTATAGTTATGTCACAGGTACTGGTTTCCTTATAATGTTTGGGAATAGAATGAGTTTGTATCTGAATTAGTAGGCAATTTGCTAATCAACAGACCCTACTGCTCTTTTATGTTACAAAGCACAGCTAAAAGCAATATTCAGAAGAGTAATCTTGGGAGTCGATTTCAGGAAATGCAATATATCTGTTCTAAATCAATACTATTTCAATCATCTGTCCACAAGTGAGTGAATGGTTATTCCAATTAGTCAATAAGCATGCAAGATATAGCATGTGACAATAAAATAGATTTACCTATCAAATAAACATATACAGTTTATTTTTCCAAATCCTAAAAACACTGTATGTTTTATTTTATTATACTAGACAGGATGGAGCTACATCTATTGTGTAGACAACATCAGAGCAATCAGTTAGGAGGAAGTCACATGGAAGATTAGAAGTGGCATGGGAAATACTTGGAAAGCTCATTAAGCAACATTCCCATCTTAAGCCCTGATATAAACACTGCACTTCAAACTACACACATCCTAGAGCTTCCGACTTCATTCACATAGACATCTCATTTCAGTAAAATGCAAACTCTTTGGGAAATGGGATTAATACCAATCCTTTGACATAGTACTGCAGAAACTGAAAATATTCTCCAACATGACTGCTGAAATTCCAGGCTGGCTTCTATTAGAAATAACTTAAAAGTAAAAGAGGACAAAAATGGACCCACAAACAGAGACAACTGGGACAGTGACACTGGGATTATAATCTGAGAGCAAAAGCCAAGGATGACAAATGCCATTGTTTATGACTGCATAAGATCAGTGGAAAGAAACTTGGAAAAAATCTCCAATTTTCTTTGACATGATTTGTGCTGATCTGAGAATACACCAGTGGTTATCCACAATATTTTCCTTTAACAGAAGGAAATTTTTGAAATACAGCAAAACGCAAAACCACATTTAGCACGAAGCCAAACCCTGAAGTATATAATCCTTTAGCTGCCTATTGTAGAGAACTCAAAGGAAGAAGCAAAGGGAATCTTAAAAAGAGGGAATTTTGTGAAAAGATCTCACTATAGATTATTTATTATACTATGGATGTTTATTTAACATATTTCCATTTAGCTGTGACATTATTTTTAAAGCCAGTGTGTATCTTGCACATCTGTTCCATTCACAAAAAGTTAATTTTTTTTCCAATGAGAAAAAATAACATATGAGAAGACTGAGGGGACGTGACGTTCTTTATACACTCACTTGTAACTTAAAATTTGAAATGCCCTTTTCATAAATCTTAAATTCTCTGATTTTTGCCTATTATAAGTGAGTTAGCTGTAACCTGTTAGACTAAGTTCAATACAATGCCATTCAACTTGGCAAGTTCTCTTTTTAATAATGGTTACAAGTTTTTACTTCATACTTTATGAGTGTGTGCTTTGGGTATAAACTACACAGGAAATTAAAGTTAAGTTAACATACAAATCATGTTTGCTGCTTTCAAAGAGAGACATTTCAGTTGGTGAAACCTGATTGACTTCCGTAGAATATGAAATAGTGTCGTGGGACACCACTGTTCAGTGAATGCTTGGTTTGCTGTCTGGGCACAGTTAACAGACAAAATTCCTGTTGGCTTCAGGCTGTTTCCTACATGCTAATCCTAGGTCCTAGGTAGTCCAAAACTCAGCCTCAAGACTGAACTATTAACCTCCAGGCTAAATGGCTTTTGCAAAATTCAGAAATGGTAGAAATCGCCAATTTGCTTTAGATCTAAGTGTCTTAATGCCATTTTCTGGAATGACCTGGAGAGAGACTCTGAAGTGGTATAACTGTGAAAAAGTGAGCTCTGCTCTTAAACCACGGCATCTCTCACTAAATGACTTTTCCTTCCATTCCAGGTTCAATTCTTTAAATATGATTATCCTACAGTAAGGCTCAAGATTTATTCAGAAAGCCTAGAATGGATAGAAAGTTACATTAAAACTGTTTTAAAGGTAGGAAAATTTCTTACATAAAGGAAGTACACTTTAGCATGGAAAGAGAGAAATATTTTTGCTCCAACCAACCAACCAAATAAATAAAAAAATAAAGTAGAGTTAGTTTCAAAGTGTAGTTAGCCATGCCTAAAATTAGGTCAATATGAAAAATGAAACATTTTCCACGTCAGCCTTCACTGTAACCTATGAGGAACTGAGTACAGAAGTGAATAAAGAAATTACCTTTTTCCAGACACTTCTAGAGATGTGCTATTTTGCTTCTTCCTTGAACTCTAAACTAACTAGCCAAATCTTTTGACTGACTACCAAAAAACAAGCTTTGATTCACTGTTGAACGTGCTTCTAGCATGAAGCAAAACACATGGGCATGAGAAGCTCTTTAGAGCAAGCAATGCATTCACTTTTCCTTCGCAAACTACCTTGTGCTTCTGGAAAAGTTTTACTCTTAAGGAGTCTTAATTTTAAAAAATCACTTCCTAGCAGTCTTATGAAATAAAGAAGAAGGAAAGAGGCTCTAAATAGGTAATTAGGGAGTAGGTGGAAACATTAGCAATACACGTAATTTCTGTCAGCCAAAACAGAATGTGGGAAAATGAATAGGTATGGTTTAAGTCTAAGCCCACCATCTCAGATCGCTTAAGAATTACATTTGGTAGGTAAACTGGGAAACTTGTCCCAAGCAATTGCAAATATATGCCAGGGTAGGCAAATGGTCCCCAAAGTGGAGGGCTGCTATACAAACCTACCTTGGTCAATACAACATACAAAGCCTTGAAGGGTCAGCAGTTTTCAAGAGTCAAACTCCAGAGGTCTGACATCCGTGAGCAATGAGGATGAGTGATGAACGCATTAGTAAAACTGGTTACTTGCCTACTGATGTCCACACATGCGACTACTCATGACTTACTGCAAGGGTTATCAAATATTTTGCTTTCGCATAATTCATTAGTAATTATTTGCCATGCCAGATACTTCGTTTAGTCTAACAGGGAGGATTCAAGTGGACGGATTATAGTGGGACGAGTTGGTGATGGGGGTGGTCTCCGGCTAGAAAGAGAGAAAGAGAAAGGTAAAGAAACAAGTAGAATATCTAACAGAAGGCTGTCCCAAAGACTGAGAAAGAGCCATCGTATGACACACATGCTCATGCACAGACAGGCCAGCAGGGGTGGGTGCCATCTGTAATGATTTTAACAATGTCACCTTTTATTCACTCAGCATTTTTTAACAAAAATGAGGTATTTTTTCCTATGCAAATTTTTCTCAAAACTGAAGCCATCCCTCCCAATACTAATAAAAATATTAAATCATTTAAAAGCCACCTACAACACACTGCACATTTCTGCCAGTACAGTAGGATTACATAGAGTAAACTGCACTGTTACCTTCGCTTCAGAAACTACAGTCACGTACCACATAACAACAACAGGCTGCATAGACGATGGTGGTCCCGTAAGGTTAGGACCATGTAGCCTAGGTGTGTAGTAGGCTATACCGTGTAGGTTTGTGTAAGTACACTCTGTGATGTTCGCACAACAACAAAATTGCCTAATGAACGTATCCCTGTCGTTAGGTGACACGTGATGTAATAAGGTGTATTAGGCCTCAAAAACAGATGGGTTTCGAATTTTTATTTCTCTTTATGAAATATTCTTCCTCTTTTTCTCCCTGTCACGTTATCACTTCTCATTGCCTTTGCTAAAACTTAAAAGTTAAAATCAGAAAATCCAGGTTTTGAGAGTTCTCTACCATAAGTGTAAACAGGCTCAGAGTAAGTGAACTGCGTGAGCTCTAGTTCCTATTTTGGGTCCTAAAAGTTTCCTTAGTAGTAGTAGCCTTGCTCACTTTCTGATAGTAATGGTGTTTCTGAGAGCAGAGGTTCCTGAATAAACAAAGTCCAGAGGATGAAATATCCCTGTACCCAAGTATCTCAACTTTCCCAAGCAATGCTCTCTATTCCCTGAACCTTGACATTTATTTCCTAAAGGGATTAATAAGCTTTTTGTGTGCGTACTTGCCTTCATATGTTAGAATGGTGGGGAGTGATTTTTATAACTAACAAAACTCAACAAATTCTTACACATTGAAACCTTTCTTCTTGATAAAACTCTCCCTTGATTTTTTTCAGCAAGACCCCTTCTGGAATTATAATGATGGCATGGAATTTTCTTCTGTGCTGAACACTAAATGGATCAAATCAAATGTCCTTTCTCAGGTATGAAGAAGTGAAGTTAGAAAAGTTAAAGGAAACGATTATGAAATTGTGTTGAAAAAATCACAAAGCTATAAAATAAAATTAGACAGTCAAGGAAAAAATCAAAGCAAAAGATATATTGTTGATTAATGGTTAAAATACTGACCACTTAGGCAAAAACGCCTAGACATTAATAGAGTTCCTTTTGCTTCCTGTACCCGAAAAATGTTGCAGAGGCTTCAGAGGAAAAGTTTCCTTGGGAAGGGGCATTCCAACTTAACCTCTTACATTGGTCTCATTTGAAGCAGACACTCCATTTTTGAAAGTAAAATTAGAGATACTTTATAGGCCCAGTAACACAACTAAACCAATCAATACTAGCTTTTTAATTTGAGTAAACAAATAAGTCCTCTTCCTGCATAAAGGCTACTGGCTACTGTGACCACCTGAAATGTTTTGGAATTCCCTTTTGGGAAAAATCCTCCCATAATTTCCTTTTTACTTACGACCAGGCAAAAACACACGCCCTTTCACTAGCATATTCCTCATTTTCATTTAAAATGACCGTATTTATTTAACTTCTGTCCTGAATCTTGAACCTGCATCATTTTCTCCTTTGACACGAAGGTTCTAGAGGCCAGAGGTCACATCCACTTAACTTGTTTCACACAGTGTTCAGCATGGTGTTACATGCAGTTATGTTCTCAATGTCCTTTTGTTCATCTGCTGGAACTGCTATTCATTCTTCAAGACTCACCTCAGAGAAGTTTTCTCTGACCTACTTTCCCGCATCTTGACCCCGATCTTGATACAGTTGCTTTTATAGCATCTCAATATATTTCTATTAATAATCATCACATTGAATCCTAATTAGGGTTATATGTTTCTCTCCACTGATTAGAAATGGGCTGTCTTACTCATCTTGGTATTCCTGCGTGTCTGGCTCAGTGTTTGTCATTCAGCCACTGAATGTTTGACAACTGAATAAATGAAAGTTACTCCTACAAGTGAGGAACAACTAATGAATGCTCATGATATCCACTGATCTTTACATTATACAAAGGCATTCGTTAGTAAATCACTGCTTTTGCCAAAAAAATAAGCTACACTGACGTATAGGATTTAGACCTTTGGAAACTCTACCTACAGAGTATTTGACTGCTCCGTTCTTCAGTAGATGTTTGGAATAGTAAATAATAGGTCCCCCGTCCTCAGAGAGTTTGACAAATAGTCACACAATCTATAGAAATGTATTCTTAGCAATTAAGCAGTTACAGGGGAGTGACAGTTGGCCAGAATTTGAGCTTGAAGGAGGGAATCTCCACCAGAAGTTTCAATAATGGGATAAGTTTAATTAAGGGATTTTATTTGAAAAAAGTAGAACTTAAACCACAAACACAGTGAAAGGCAGGACACAGCGTGGTGTGGTGGGTTGGGAATTGTCTCATGTGTGTGGGATAGCTTTGACCACGGACTGTAGCCAAGAGAGAAAGGAATGCAAACTGAATTCTCTTTTGATCCTTTTGTTCTTGGCTTAAATGTCATCCCTCTGCCCTTCCTGACTATCCTATAGTTTCTAACCATGCCCCCATCATTCATGATGTTTGTGTTTTTCATAGCACTTAACCCTGTTTGTAATTATGTATTTATTTACTAGATTATTGCCTGTCTCCCCGAGTAGATGGCAAATTTCTTGAGAGCAGAGACCACATCTTCTGTATCTATTACATGTATGCAGCATTTAGTATAATGTGATTAGAAGGCAGTGAATAAATATTTATTAAATAATGGACAAGTGAATGACTGAAAAGTGCCTAAACAGAGATGTTTAGCCAGGTTAGAGTACAGACCAGGTCAAGGTGAGCAGGTCCACCAACGCCAGGCACGCAACACTTTGAGGCCTTGGTCAGAGGCTTATACTTGAGGCAACAAGTTTACACAGAAAGAGTCCTGGATCAGAAGCCAAAAGATGTGGATTCTAGCTCCATCTGCCAATCTGTACAATCATTAACCAACTAAAGTTCTCTAAGCCTCAGCTTCCTCATCTATGAAGCAGGAGACAGACTCGATGATCTGTAACGTGCCTTCCAGTCATACATTGCATGCATGTTTACTGCATATCTACTATGTAGAGTGCATTATGCTACAGGATTTTTAAGAACTCAGAATCTATTCATAGTGGAGGATAAGTGGGATAAGACAAATCTGCAAGTAGTTTTACTATAGCATCCCACTTTAAGTGGAAAAAATAGGGCAAAATTTTGTAATTCAGACTCTGAGAATATATTCTGGGAGCTTGAAAATACTATAACGTGGTTAATGCAGGGGCAAATATGATTTTAACTGCAGCATATAAAACTTGAAAGTCATCAGAAAATGTAGGTCTATAATGAGGTTAAAGAAACTAAAAATTAAGTGGTGAGGATTGAAGGGAAGACAGAGAATAGGAAGATTTAAATACTCTGACGGCACAGCAACTCTCAGTAATCTCCTCCTCCAATTCTTGCACCACACTGATGGGACAAGAGCCGGACAAGAGCAGTGGGCAACTGCAGGAAGAAGGCAAAGCAGGAGACGAGAATACAGCTTTCTGCTATGTGCCAGACCTTTTGTTTGTCTGATTCACCACCGTATCAAATAACTTAGGATGGTCTTTGGATCATAGCATTTTTTTTTCTCAAGTAAATAAATCAGGAAAACCATCCACTGTGGACTCTTTAAGGGAAGCCCTAAGGCCTTACACTAACAGGCACTGCAAACCTGTGTGGTGAGTTAATGACAGAAAGAATGAAAGATAAAATTTCCATCATGTTCTCTCAAAACAATTATGACATCTTTAAAATATGCCCAGTTTCAGGTTAAAGTAACCCGTAAATGTATTTAGTAATTTCCTAAAGAGTCCCTCAAACCTTCTGGAAGAAACCAGCATCATTTTATTTCTAAAATAATAACCCCCCAATAATCTGTATATAAAATTCTATTAGAAAGCAATTCAAGAGGAGTATTAAGTAGTTCATTGAGAATTTTCTTAATGAGTAATGCTAAGGTGTTTGCCAACTTAAACACCAAAAAACATTTAAGGTTTACTGTTGAGGTTAATTTCATTGGTTCAGTTCCTAACCATTCAAAGAGTTTCCAAAGACATACAGCTCATAAGACAGTTTGTTTTGGGCAAAGCGAAGTTATTTGTTTTGTACCAAATTTTCCTCAGTTGCTTTGTTTAGTGATGGGTTTCATTAAGTAACCCATTATACTGAAATGGAGCATCTTGCATCACTTAGTGTTTATTGAAACACTGTGTTGTGTGTGGGCGGTTTATGGTTACGATAGAAGGGCCATGTTTCTGCTTTCAAATCAAAGGGAAGGATGTAAGACTTGAAGTTGCATTTGTAGCTGCAGGGATGGACCGTTTACAGTATTTTGGACAATGACAAATTTTCTAAGAAAGTCAAATCCTCACACAGGGTGGGTGGCATTGTGAGGGGAGAAACTGGCTTCACCGATAAGAGAGAAGAATGCATTATTTGTCTTAGTATCTCGTTTGATTGTCTTCTAAGAATGGAAGAACTAAATTTCATCTGCTCTTCTTTGGGTTAGCTGATTCTCAGGACTCATGCCGTGAGGCCAATCTTGACAGGGATTGGGGGAGAGTTCACTAGGGCAAACTGCATTGGTGCATCAGCGGTGGGGTGGGGGGTGAGGGTGGAAATCACCTTTAGCTTCTTGCTTCCTGGTAGCATAATATTGATGACTGAAATGGTTGGGTCTTTCTGCCCCTGCCCTTATTCCTCCTCAGGATGGGAAGTGGGAAAGATCTGACTGGTTAATGTGTGAGTCAGACTGGGTCTATGTAGCTTAGTGTCTTTCCTTTCCTGTGCTTAAACCAAGATCTCCTGATTCCCTGTCCAAGGTTCTTTCTATTGGGCAGTTACACTGGCATGTTCTAAGGCAACAGTTCTCAAATTGGACTGTGCATCAAAATTCCCTGGAGAGTTTGTTAAAACAACTTGCTGGGTCCCATACAGAGTTTCTAATGAGGTGAGACATTGCTAGCAAGTTCCCAGATGATGTTGTTGCTGGGACTATGCTTTGAAAGCCACTGTCCTAAGGCATAATAAATTATTTTGACCTTGCTTTGTCAACAATTCAATTCACCTGCCAGACAAAGTATGAGCAAAAAAGAGAAAGTGTTGGAAAAAATCTTAAGAAAGATGAAGAAATGGTTGTAGGAATATTTTGATACCTTTGTGAATTAGACTTACGTATGGGTCAAATCAGTTTCAGGTTTATTTCGTAAAGACCAAGATACTATCCTATGGCAGTTTTCTTGTTAGTCATCACCAGAAGAGTAACTACTTGCTTAGGGAAGCTTGTATTCGTTTATGAAAATGGTAGTAGGTAAGAGAAAGTAAGCCTCTCTAAATGTCCATTCCAAACTCTCATCTTTGGAGAAAGTGTGACTGAAGTCCAGCCTAATTAGCTAAGTGGACCCAAATTTTTTAAAAAATGAAAACCTTCAAAGAAAGATATACACAGATTCATACTTCTAGAGGAGCGATATCTGTCTTAGATGGTAGTTATTTGCATCAAAAAAGGATGTGCAATATATTTCTTTTATACCACAAGTTCTACTTATTAAATATAATTGAAGCTTTAAAATATAACTGTCTCAAAATTCAATTTACGTACAGTTACATTTGGGATCATGGGAGCATTATACATCTCAGGTTTCTAGGAGCCACTAGAATCTGACATCAACTTGCCCAACTTTTTTATCTTATTGATGAGATAGGTCAAAAAAACAATGAAGGGTTTTGTCTACAGACCACAAGAAGCAAGGCACCTCTCTTTTTTTTGGCTACATCTGGCGAATTTCTCAGAAGACTAAACAAAAGAGGACAAAACCCAGAAACTGCTTGTGAGTTTTCTAAAATCATGAAGAGCGCCTCCCACAGTGGGCTCTGCTGAGCTCCTCTCCAGAGCGGCTCCAGGCAAAATGGCTGTGGAGGCCTCAGCCAGCTGGGTTGGCGGGTGCCCACAGAATCTCCCTTCCGGGAACTGAAATGCCTTACTTCTTCACGATCCTCTTGAGTTACTTAATCCTTGCATCATTTACAAAGTTTGAGGCATGTGTACATAGTTTATCATCTGAACAACATTATAAACTTCCCATGAGCTGAGATTACTCCTCATCCTGTTGACAGCCTTCTACAGCACCTGCAGAGGGCAGTGTCCCAACCGGTAGTTTAACGAACATGAACCAGTGAACGGATCCAAGCAAGGAATCAGACAGGAGTGCAGCTCTAGGTGAAATGGAAAGGCAACTAACTATGACCCAGGACTTCCTCTTGAGAACGTCTGCTATGAGAGAACAGATTACGGGACATAGTATTTTACATTTCAGCACTGTATTTGTGCATTGCTTCTTATTTCGAACATTTATTCAAAAAACAGTGTTTATATATCTAGAAGGCATAAAGCTAAGTTCAGGAATATGCTATAACAGTCATGATTTTGTCCACGTGGAAGATAATATTTTGTAATTTATTATCAAAAATACTATACGATGCTATCCAGCATATTTTTGGCCTTTTCAGCCTTAGTAACAGACTGTCCAAGAATAGTTTGCTGTAGATGTTGGAAAGAACATAGGACTTGGAATTCATTTAAAAGGTTTAAGGAATTCTCTAATATGATTCTTGCTACATGTTAGAGCCAGTATTTCTTTCCCCTGTGAAAATGAACCCATGATTTTATAACATATGTCATTGGAAAACTATGAATCAATTCATGGAATTTGAAATGAGAATATAAGGAGAAAAACAGTCCATAATTCTTAGTTGATGATACAAACATATAATATGCTGTATAAATTAGTCTCTGAGATAAATGGTGATATAATCTGCCTTGCCACACTTTCTTTACATTGTCTTAAATATCTGACTCGGATTTCACCCTTAGAGATGGTACAATATACTCACTTCTGTGGTTGCAGCAAAAAGGCAGCTTAAAGAACGATTTGCCCACAGCGACTGCTCAGTTTATGATTTGTAAAAAGAATTTTACAATAGCATTCATCCAGGCACGGTTTTCAACAGAATAGGACGAGAGAGAAAGCATTTGTGTTTAAGTTGTTTCTTAAAATACACTAAATATTGGGCTAATTTCAAAATATATTTTGATTAAATATTGCACGTCAAGTCATTGTGTCTTCTCCCATCCCCTCAACACACCATGTCTTTGTGCTAGGCGCTGTATGAAGAGTTAGAGGTACAGAAACAAAGCCAGTCACTGCCCAGGAGTTTCCAGTTGAGATGGGGAGAGAAAGTAGACAATGACAACAGTGGGATACGTGCTACGACGGGATTCTGCTTCAGGAGCTTCAGGGACACGGGGTCTGAGCCTGGAGTTGGAAGGAGGTTGGGAGGTCGGAAGGACTTCCAGAAAACAGGGAAAGTTGAGGGGACTAGCATTCCCAGAATAGGAGATCGTATGTGTAAGGGAAGGGAAGCTAGAAAAGTACTGTCAGTTTGAGAAACCAAGCGTTGTCTCATTCTTTATCACAAGTGTCAGAACGACTTGTTTTGCTCCAAGTCCTAATTGATAGAACAGACAATTTAGAGGGTTTTTAGTTGGATTAAAACATGGTTCTTAAAAAGCATTACTTTTGAGATTAATTTTTTATATTTTAACCTCTCCACTATATCACTGACAACACATAAGCTGGGCAGAGGAAAAGACTAAAAGATATGCTGAGAAGCAGAAGGTAAGAGGAATACAGTGTTGAGAAAACTACCGAGAGAAAGGATGTGGTTTTTAAACCGATTTACATGCACATGGCTATTGAATGAGGTTAGGCAGTGTCCTGTTTGATTATTTTTTTTCCCTTCCCTCTCCACTCCCTTCCTTCCCTCTTTCCCTCCCTCCCTCCCTCCTTCCTTCCATCCTTCCTCCTTTCCTTTCTTCCCTCCCCCCATCTCTTTTTCTCTCCTTTGAGAAATCCCCAAAGAGATCTCAGAGAACTTACATGCTGTAGAAACCTAGTCCCACTGATGGTAGCTGGGGTAAAACTATTTCTAACCCTCTTCATCATCTTCTGTCCTCTTCCCTGCCCTTCCCCCTCACTCCCACCCCAGGCACCAGGGGAAGGGGTTGGCCAACTTTACCATTTGGGGGAAGGAGGAGAGGCTGGGAAGGAGGTGCTAAGAACAAGCTACTGGGCGAGGCAAACTTCCACTTTGAGATACACATTCCTTTGTCATCTCAAAGCAGGGAGAAGAAGAAAAAGAAGCAAGGATGGGGAGGGAAAAGGCAACACTTTGAATCTCTGTACAGAAGTCTAACATTCATTTCTGCTTTGGAAAGCTGGAAAAAGACTTCTGCCCCTTTCTGATAGAGAGCAAGAAACTTCCAGGCACGAGTATCTGACCTGGGGCCTCAGCTCAGAGAGGGTAAATATGTAAATAGAAATACTGATGGAAAAGCTCACTTTCCAATTTCTTTTATTTTTGTAACAGAAAAAACAGAGCAGAGGAATTGGAAGACTTAGGGAAGATTTACGTTGCACCAATGTTTCATTTCTGCCTGACTGTGACACCTGGTGAATTAAAAGGCCGGTTTTAAATGCACCATGTGATATTTTCCCTGTCACTTCCGTCAGTCCAAGTGCAAAACGGAGACAGAGTTACCGTTTACTAATTACAATCCCAGTGATTAAAAAAAAGATGAAAAATTCCAGCAGGAGGAGCTCTAACATGCCTTAGAGCTCAAAGTTTAAAAACAAAAAAGTTTAAAGCAAACAGAAAAACAGAGAGCCAGTGTGCCTTGCAAGCTGCCATGTCAGTGAACAAATATGCGACTAAGTCCAATTAAAAGCTGGGTGCGAGGCCAAGGGATGACCCTGCGGAGACAGCACAGCCCACGTTTTCTGCGTCCACGAGGCTCCTCGCTCTGATGCTGTTCATCTGAGACTGGATCTGCGGCCTGAGCTCTCACCAAGGAGGGAGCAAAAGGCCGATTTCTGGGCAGGTCCAGAAGTAATTCTTTTCCTCTTAAACTGTCACACTGTTTCTAAACGAGTCTTTGACACTGGCTCAAAAACCGCATTTTAAAACGGAATTTTCATCGGTGGTTGAAAGCATTACAAAAACTGCAGAATGTTCCATCTCCTTTACTCAGTGGCTTCTTGGGCGCTTTTTTAAAATAAGGGAAATGCTGTGTTTGTAAAAATTGGTGCTAAAAGGGCAAGGAATCGTATGTCCCCTGGGCCATGTAAGGAGTCTGCAGAAAGAATTAGAGCTTTCTAACACACACACTCATCCACTGGAGCACAAAGAATTCACACAGGAGAACAGTGAGAAGTATATGAATTTAGCAGTTATCGGATTTTGAGGGTAAGCCTTTCCATTTTGGACAGTGTTATGGGAGTGGAACGGACGAGTGGGCATAAGGGATGATCAGAATTGCTTAACCTGAAGGAAATTTTCAACCAATCCCTTTTAATCTCTTGCCAATAAGAAGTCAAACTTTTTGTTTTACACCTTAATGGTATGCCCACATTTTAAATTTTTATACAAGCTCCTACAGAAACTTTAACTAGACCAATTCAGACCAAAAGTCACTAAATAAAGCTAGTCTAGACGGAAAAAATCTATGAAAACCATATGTCTTTTAGGCATCTGTCTTACAAAAACTGCCATCATCCTGGAGAAATAGCTCAAAAAATATGCTTTTAGGAAAACAATGCTGTAAGGACCTTGGAGCTGTGCTCGAGAAGTCGGCTGAACTCGGGGAAAGTAAAGCCAAAATGTTTACAAATGAAAAGTTCTCCTCTCTACATCCATCTGTCTGTGAACATCACTGAAAGGATCGGCAAAGGCAGATACGATTTATATTTCCATTATTCTAGAAGGGATAAAAAAACTTTACAGCTTTGCTCCTCCACACTCCTACAGAGTATTAGACCAAGGGATCTGAAAGTAACCCTGTTCTCACTCACAGAAAACTGTTTTGAATAATGTTGTGCGTGGATCAGGCCAAAGAACCAGAACATTTTCTTCTGATTATTACCTCATCCTTCTGGCCTGCCAAACACAGCTAGAAGGCAGGTGTCCGGCGTAAGCAACTAAAGCAAGACTGTCCTATATACTTGGGTGCAGGGACCAAATGAGACACGAGGGAAATCAGGAGGATGAGCGACGAAGCAGGAGTGCAAGAGAATGCAGTAAAGAGACGTATTCTGAAACCTTGCTTGTCTGATTTAACATTCTGAACTGGAGACCATGGTCGATGCTACCTTCATTAGTCTAGCTAGAGAATTTTACATCTCAAAATGCACTCTAATACATGGTATGAAATTCACAGAAAAAATAGAAAAGCAAACTTTAATGACAAAAAACAACATTTTAACTGAAAGCTGAACAGTCTATGGAGACTATGAAAATATTTATAAATTGCAAAGATTCCTTGTGACCCTCAAGGATATTTTACTGAGACTTCTTGCTCCGCAGGGATGGGGACTCTGGAACAACACAGCAACAATGGTTACTGGCAGGCGTGCCCCACGTGTTGCTCAGGCCCCTAGAAGACTGCGAATGAACACTATCTATCAGATAGCCACATACGGAGAAAAGGTCCTGGGTTGAAGGGGGGGATAGTAAAAAAGAACAAAATCTATAAGATGTCATCAGTCACACACCAAAGCTTTAAGCAAAAGTGAGAAACACTATTTCAACATGTTTATTCAAAGACATTGTGCTTTAAAATGAGTTTTCAATATACTTATTCACTTTCAAGTATTAAGTATTAAGATGGTAATGGGGTAATTTAGAGTGTTTGAAATATTAAAACAGATTAAGCAATCATATCAACATCCCCCACTACAGATTCCTAAACTGAAATACAGGGTAAGGTCATCACATTCTACTGATAGTCACAGGGACTTTTGTGGTCTATTAATTTCAGTCCTGAGTAAGAGCTATGGTAAGAGCTAACACTACAAGTTTGCTTTCTTTCAAATGATATGTGTAGCATGGATTTTATTTTGACTTTAGACCCAGATATATGGAGGGAAATTACTGCAGTGGTTTCTCTAGTTAACACATTTACTAACGTTTCCTTAATTTTCCACCCCAAGAGGCAGTAATTAAGGTAGACTTTGCCTCACATGAAGTTTTATTATTTTAGTCATTAAAATATTTTCCAACACTACTAAGAAGCAAAAAGAAATTCTATTTGTTTTAAAAATAAGTAGACGTTTTCCTTGGTTTTTATAGCTTTTCCTCCATGAGTGGTGGTCTAAAGGCAGAGCAGAGCGCAGACTTTCTGACAAAGGCCTTTGAGCACAATACAAAGGGGAGATTTATTTGAGGGGAAAATTTCATTCATTCTTAAAATTGGCTTTGAGAATAATCCTAATATAAAGTTTAAAAAATACATGGTACAGAATATATCTTATATAAATATCCATTCCCAAGTGGAATCATTTCATCTTAGACTCTCTGGGCTGCAAAATACCTTTGAAAGTCTTTCTCATCTCCTACTCTTATAAGAGGTCTCATTCTAGATGAATGTCATATATACTGACCAAAATAAATTTAGAAAATGCTGCCTCATGGAAATCTGAAACCTAATACAGGTAATATTTACATGCTTGAGGCAACTAGTATATTTGATTGTAAAATAAGATCATTTCCCAGATTATGTTCATAGCCACCTGAGATCTTCTTCTCACATGGCCTCACTTCCCCTTGGTTTTCAAACAGAAGATTGGGGATTCCCTTGGGGTGGGGTATCTAGCTTGCGATCATCCAGGTCTTACCTTATTCTCTCTCTCAGTTGGTTCCTCAGCCCTTCCACACAAAAAGCAGGGAAGGAATGGAGCTTATTTCTAAATTTTATATTAACTTCACATTTCTCATAAGAGCAGTGAGAACATTATTTACACTTTATCCTATTTCTCTGTGTTTAAACTAATCCCAATGGGGGAAAATGTTGACTTTATGAAGATTTGGAATTCTCCATGTGTCTGAGGAGTTGAAGTCAAGCAGGCCCAGCCTTGTCATTGATGATAAGTGATTGAGAATTTTGCCATTTTGCTTAGGCAATTTTTTCTGATCCTTGGATGGAATGTGTTCTTTCTACAATTCATGTGAGCTGATAATTTTGACTGGAACACAGGGGTGGACATTTCCTAGTGTTTATGGGAATAGTTAAAAAATAATTCCAGAAATCAGAGCACTTGCTATTTGTGGTTTTGCCTATCATGTGGCTCTGAGACCTGAAAAGCAGCCAGAAGGAAAAGAAAGTGCCACGCCATGAGGAGGCTGCCTCAATTCCTTGTGACTCTAGACTTCGCCCTAGGTAGGAATTCTATTTTTGATCAGAGTCACCCTGTGACCTAAACTTCATCTAAATACTGGTAATGTGGCATCAATACACATGCAGATTCTCTCAAACCCAACGCCCTTCCAACACCACCCCCCTCCCGCCACACTTAAAAATACTGGCCAGACCAAAAGTGTAATATTCCTTTGGCCACAGCACTTGGTAAGCCAGATGGATTTCATTTGGCAACTAAAGGGTGCAAATATGTGTTTAGATTCAGAGGTTCCCCCAGACAACGATTACAATACGTTGGCTTGAGTAAGCTAAAGGATTTCAATGTTGGGCATTTCAAAATTCTATGTTTAAGCAGCAATAAAGTTATGACAAGCAGCCAAATATCATCAAGCCCTCAGCTAAATCCTCAACTTCTCTCTCATCTTGCTGGAGGTAGGCATTTAAAGCACATTCTGAGTGAAAGATGCAGCATTTCCATGTTCACGTTTAATTTCCTGGCTATTTATCAGCTAAAACAACTCTAGTAAGCTAAATTTCCTTTCTAATCTTTCAGAGTAGCTGATAAATCAGAGGGAAGGAAGAAGCGCCCAGCAGCCTATTCTTGCAGTTTGCTGCTTGGATAAAATTTAGAGCTGAAAGAGCCACGGATCATGTTTTGCCATGAATCTCTGAAGTCATTGATAAACACGCCATCTAACCATAACTGTCTGAGTGGGAAGGTTTTTTCCCTGTAAAATCATTCTTTTCCTACAGCAAGGGAGACAAAAGAGGGCAGCCATGAAATAGAAGTACTAGCCTGGGTGTGTCTGTCTGCTTAAACTGGGAGGAATTTTTTTTCTTTTCTGTTCTTTTCTTTGAGCTGACATCAACTTGTATATAGGAACATTCAGCAGATTCCAACTGGTGACAGTTTGCTGCTGACTTGCCACAGGAAGAATAATAATCATTTACTGTGCATTTTTCACTGGTCAGTGGCTCCTTTGCCAGACTCCTGTCTTGGCTGTCTTCCTCTATCAATCAGGTGAAACTCTGGGCAGGGCTGGGTACCCTGAGACTCAGAAAGCCTTTCCCTGCAATGGTTGAAGCTTGGCAATTTAGAACCCCAAAGAGAACAATGACAGACCCATTTGCTATTATTTGTCATAAGACGTGAAAGCAGTGTGTTTGGTTAACTTAATGCCAGTTACCACTGGTGAACAGCGGCATATTGTTATATTTACGCTGCCTGCCGCCTGCCTGCATTTATGCTGTGTGTACTTTGCCTCATGTAGATCCTTTCTTAGTTTCCTTTTCCTCTTACCATGCGGCAACACTGGATGTTGGGAAAGCAGGATAAGGGACACACTGAAAACGGAAAGACAATCTGAAGTCTACCTTGCCACATCTATAAAGCTCCTAAATTCTGATCTTTAGAACACTTGCAGTGCTGTTCCTGGGCCTCATCTAAACAGACTGCCAGTCATTCTACCTGCGGCAGGATGGAGATGTTTGTGTAAGGTAGAGTGAAGTTTGTGAGACCCAAGAAGGAAACCACCAGACTAATTTTACTTTCACTTAAACCAGATTGAAACCAAGACCCAAAGAATGAAAAACTTTCACGTTAACCATCGATTCACCTCAGTGCAATATTATGTTTCAACCAGCATCACTGTGGAATTTGAATGACTTTTGACGGGATGTCTAATTGAGGGGCTTAAATTAAAGTGGACATTTTCTTTAATGAACAGCTTGTGGTCAAAGTTTCTGTTTTTATTAAACTATAGTAAGCACTATGACAACACATGTTAAAACTTCAAAAAATTATTAATTACATTTGGGATTTCAGTAACAAATCTGAAACATAGTAGCCTCATGAGATGCCTTAAATATTAAGAATCAGAAAGATACCTCAAAGTTGTTTCTATTCTTAGCCATTATACTTTTTTAAAAAAATCTCTGCTTGAGGCCAGCCCAGTGGTGTAGTGGTCAAGTTCGTGCGCTCGGTTTTGGCAGCCCGGGGTTTGTGGATTCGGATCCCGGGCACGGACCTATGCACCACTCATCAAGCCATGCTGTGGCAGCATCCCATATATAAAACAGAGAAAGACTGCCACTGATGTTAGCTCAGGGACAATCTTCCTCAAGCATAAAGAGGAAGATTGGCAATGGATGTTAGTTCAGGACCAATCTTCCTCACCCCCCAAAAAGATCTTTGCTTGAGTTTTAAATCTAGTTACTAAAAATAAAAACTGTTCCCTGAAAAATCAGAATACCTAATCATATATTTATTTATTTGTTCTTTAAAGGGGAAGGATGGTGAGGAAAACAGAAAGCACATGGCTGAAATCAGAAATCACAAGACAAATTCATTTGTCCGCATGACACTCAGCTGCTAAAAGAAAGTACTTTTAGAGGGCTGTTGAGGAAGGAGGAAGCCGGGATGTTTCCAGTACATGATTGCAGGGGAAATCAGACACAGGCTAGTCACATAAGTCGCTTAATTGTCCGTGTACCCTGAGCCCACGACTTCAAGGCTCGGCAGCTTCATCCTTCATGGCACCAAACCTTGATGTTAGGGATGCAAAGACATACTCATAAGAATTGTGGGTTTCTCCTTACTCAAAATTTGGGGGACTGGCTGAAAAAAACAAAACAAAACAAGGAGACCATATCCCTAAGTGAAAGGGATTCTATGTTAACTGTCAATTAAATCAACATATAAAATTTGTAAAAAAGACAGAGCACAGCAGGGCATCAAGGTCAAATGTTTAAAACCAGATTAAACTAAATTGTAGAGAATCAAATGGCTTTTACCTCTGCAAAGAAACCAACATGAGTGCATCGATTCTCTCTTTATGTTGAGGGATTTATGTATCTTTTGAAATGGTGGGTTTAGCAGTGAATTGCTGAGAATGTGGGACTGTGAAGAGACTCTTGAAGCAGGCCATGTAAAGTCAGGGAAACTGCCTAAGTCACGGAACAGGCATAAGTGGGCTGCCCTGGGAGAATCTTGATGCTACCCACGGACGGGCCCTGCGGTGCAGACATCACTTCACCATGGGGCTCAGCAGAGTCTCCTTCAGTGGAGCATTTCTTGGTTTCCATGTTCTGTTTCTGTCATGTGGATGAGCTGGAGTAAAAGCCAAATCCTTTCCTATGATTCACTCTTGCCATTTTTAAAAGACACCATCCGACTTGGTGACAAGGGTGGTTAAAAGAAAGTACTGCTATTTTTCAACATTTTTTTTAAATAGAAGACTGAGTGATGAGGTAAATGAAGTTTGCTTTTCCTTGGATAGAGACCCTTCCTCCCACCCTTATCCCCTTTGACCGTTGCAAAATAGCTTAGTCCAAGGGAAGGGGAGAAGACAAATGAGTAAAATAATGCCAGAGTCGGCTGTTGCCAGGAAAAACACACTCTGATTCAGTTAATTTGTTCTGTTAACGTCAAAGGCTGTGATTCCCAATTAACTAATTTTAAGAAGCTATAACCAAAAATAGCTACATCAGGCCTAAAATTAGTGTTTGATGAAGATTAGGATCTCCAAGTAAGAGAATAGGGCCCCTAAAGAGGTGGTGATGTCTGTTTAAGATCATCTTGCTAAACAAGGCCACAACTGCCTGGGATTTCAAACTGGGTTTTAGCCCCTTCAGAGAAGCTGACTGGGGGTGACAGGGGAGGGGGCAATCCAAATATTCTGGCAACAGAAAATCTTCCACAGATCAGACTTGTGTACACTCAGCTTACTAATGACAGAAGCATCCCTACTGGTGAGTCTCTGTGGGATAGAGATGCTCCCCTAGTTCAGGTGGAATTAATTAAAACAGGCATGCAGTTTGCACTATTTCCAGCTCCCTCTCTGAAAGGCTTTTTGCGCATAAACCAGAACAGCTTGAGCAGCTGAGAGAAGCTCGGCCAAAAATGACTCCACCAGCCTCTCTCCTTCCTCTTCCTTTACATTGGAATGGAAAGATATAATAATTTTTTTAAAAAAGCAGAACACTCATGGTTTCTGTATAATTGCGAGTGTGCTTGCGTTACATTTTAATAGGGTCAAAATAAAAGTATATGTGCTCTGAAAAGTCAAAATCGTTAACCTGCTAATGAAGTTGCGAATTATCTAGAAGAAAACTACACACAGGCACAGGCCGAATGGCAGAATCTTTGCGTCTAAAAGTTCAGTTATTGCCTTTGTAATACTAAAGCCCAACAGGGAGCCGGCAGGACATTGCTTGGGCTGTCTTGTCACGTTATGAGTTTCTGGTTTCAGATAAAAGAGGAGAAAGGGCCCTTAAGCAAGCAAAGAACTGAAAAAAAAAAAAAAATCAAACTTCCTTCTCAGAAAGCTAAGAGTTGTTTTCCTGGAGATGATGGATAATGGCATTTCAACTTTTTTTAGTTCTTAATAGAGAAAATGTAGGCAAATCATGGAGGAAAAGAGAATATATAAATAAATAGAACAAGGTGAAGTTTCAGTAAGAGCTGCTCTCAACTCTTTCTTCCTTCCTTTCTTTTTTGTCTCTCTCTCTTTTTCTCTTTCTTTCTTTTTTTTGAAATCTTAAACCCCATTCATTTCTGGCTTGCATTTGGTAGGATTCCTGCTCTGGCTTTTATTGAAAACAGACTTTATGTGGTCAGAATTCTCCATCTAAAGCTAAACTTTAATAGGCATAAGGATCCTGACAGAGTCTTTCTTGCTCTCTCTCAGGTGACACCCCCTCCCCCCAGACGGATTTCCCTCCCAATGTGCTGAACTGGCCCTGAAAGTTGAAGGCTCAGCACAAAACAACCAACTTTACTCTTTTACTCTGATTTCTCATTTCTGTTTTACATTTGAGACTCTTTGCAAGGCTAGATCAAGTTAAGTCTGGGTCTGGACCTTGAGAATATTCTAGAAATTTTGAAGAACACAACTGTTGTCTTATAAAGTGCAGGCGCATTACACCTGGTGGCTCCCCTTGTCCAGTGTGGGCTACCGATTCCTGCCCGGCTACCTTCTATGCGCCTGCTGGCAGATACCCAGGGCGACTCCACCCCGCTTAACAAACCAGTTTATCATTCAACAGTTGATTTCTCTGAAGGGGACTGGCAAGCCAGCTTATCTGAAACCAAGAGGAAAAGCAGCCAAGCGAGCAGGCAAGACATGCATGTTCATTCCCGAGGACAGGCACCACCAAGTTACTCTGGTTCCTTCTTAGAGCTAAACAGACAAAATAGCCAACTTCAAGACTCCTGGATGGGACTCCCGCCTTCCCACTCCCAACACCCCTCCCTCAATGGCCTCCATACCTTCCTGGCACAATGGCAGACACTTTCCCAGTCAATCTGAGGTCTCCTAAAACAATAATTTACTCTTGCTTGTAGTGAGGCTCAATGCCAATACTTATATTTTTTTACACGGAAGGAAAAGTCTTTTTTCTACTGTGGTGCCATGGTTCTCAAGGGGAGGGGGGTTTTATGCCTTCCCCCCAACACTGGCAATGTCTAGAGACATTTTTAGTGGTCATGACTGGGAGATTGCAACTGACATCCAGTACGTAGAGGCCAGGATGCTGGCAAACATCCTAAAATGCACAGGACAGTCCCCCACAACAAAAATGTCAATAGCGCCGAGGTTGAGAAACCATGGTATCGTGGCTGGGAGGCGGGGCTCTCTAGTCAGGCTGCTTGAGATTAAAGTCCAGCCCCATTAGGGCCTAGTCGAGCAGCCTTGGGCAAGTTGCTTAACCTCTGGGCCTCGTCTGTAAAACAGATGATATCCTATCCTATTGGGTTGTAGTGAGTATTAAACAAAAATGTACCTGCAAAGCCCTTAGGACAGTGCCTCAGGTACACTGAGAGCACAATAAATATGAGCTTCTGTTTTTACTATTATTACTAGAAATTTAGCTCAAATTTAGTTACAACTAAATGATAAGCCAAACCTACTGAGTTTAGAGAAAAAATATAGATTTCTTTAGAAAATATAGAAAAAATAGATTTGAAAGTACATATGTCCTGTTTGATTAGGACCAAAATGATGATAACAGCAACAACCACAGTGCTTTACAGTTTATCAGATTCTCCCAAATACTTCATCTCTAATGATTTGGGCAATGGCCTTGCTGAATTTGTCCCTGTTTCACAGATGAGGAACTCCTGGCTCAGAGTTAACTGAGTTGCCCGAGGTCTGTGGCAAACCAGATCTTCTAATTTCACACCCCGCTATTCCTACTACATCCCTCGCTTACAAGCCTAAGATGCCCCTTCTTCTCGTCATTACACCCGACAGCCTGAAGATCAACACCAATGTAAGCTCTGTGATCAGAGGCTGAGGGGACTCAGGCCTCATGGGGGGCAGAAGTCGCTTCTCTTTTTATGGTTCATGTATATAGCAAGGTTTTCCTTCACGGAGTATACAAATATTTTAACCCTCTGAATTGAATTTTTAAAAAATTAGCTTTCTGAATGGGCTAATCTTCTTTCTTTTTAAAATTCCTGATGTTGAGGAAAAACTCCTAATTCCTTCTATTTTCAAAATCTCTAATTATGCACATTGTACATATTTTGACTGCAAATGTATGAAGGTGAGACTACACCTTCAACTATATGAGTTTCAAGTTCCACTTATTTATTAGCTATTTCATTTCACAGTTAAGCCTGAAAATCTGCTTACAAATGCCAAAATGTATTCTTCCAACGTACAGTGTTCTGTCTCATTCATGTTTAGTGACTGCACACAGCAATCATGATGGCTATGTTAAAATTTCTATGCATGGTTTTTACAAAAGCAATGGCAGATTAATCAGTCAGATTTTTCCTCAGCCTACATTAAAGTTAAAATATTGCGTTTAAGGGTCATAGTTCAGAGGGCAGATGGACAACATTCCTTGAAGTCCGTGGTTTTCTAGAACTCCTCTGGTAATGGACAAAGTGAGGCCTCAGCTGGTGATTCTCTCCTGACCTAGGGAACACACAGCTTGCAACAGCCCAGCCACGGCTCTTTCCTTTCAGAGCTCTCTGTCACATTCTACAAACAGATGCCAAATTATCATTCATTTGGACCCAGTTTTCTTTGGTCCCATTTAGTTTGTGCCAAGTTGATAAAGGAGAGGCTTAGACCACGTATTGGTTTTTAAATGGTGCAGCAGGCTCAGCAATTCCCCCACGATCACCCTCCTGGGTGAAAACTGCAAACGTGTAGGAGAATATGTTTGCAATTTTCTTTTTCAAATAAATTTTGTCTGCCATGCTCTGAGAAGAGAACCGAAGAGCATCCCGCGTGTCCGCGGCGCGCAGACCACTCACCTGGGGACGCTGGGCGGGGCCCGCGTGGGCCGGGACGGGACCTGCGGCGGCGCTCCGAGCGCGTCGCTGGCGCTGGGGAAAGGAGGCAACGGGCCGGGCCGGAAGGGGACCGGGGGCGCCCCCGAGTGGGGCCCCGGGGAGGGGATGGCGGGCGCGGGCCCTCGGCCGGCCGTGGGCCGAGCGAGCGGGGCGCTGAGCGTCGGCCTCCGCTGGGTGGTGGGGCTGGGAGGGGGCGACCTGAGGAAGAGACGACAGCAGGTTGCCCACTCCTCCTTCCTGTTGAGGTCATCCTTCCAGAAAGATTTCATGACTTCCTGACTGCTCTTTAAAAAATTATTTTTTGACTGGGTAACTCAGATACATGTTTCAAATGTTAAAAAGTACAAAAGGATGTGATGAAAACGAAGTTTCCCTCCCCGACCCCTTTCCTCTGTGGAGACAACCAATAGCTTCCTGCGCATCCTTTTAACTATATTCTACAATATTTTCTCTCTCTCTCTCAATTCCTTCTCTGTACATAATAGAACACAACGTTCTACAACTTTTTTTTTAAGCTTCACATTAACTTGACTATCCTTTCAGTGCCTTAAAGACCTTACTCTTTTTCCTGGCTGTATAACGTTCCAGTGGAAGGGTATATCATGCTTGTTTTTGAAGGGAGTTGGGGTGTCTGACTCTCTCACTCCTGAGCTTGTCTCGTTTTTCCTCTTTTTTCTTTGCATTCATATTGGTTTAGGGAAGTGTGCTCGGGAAATGATCCTGGACAAGCCTGGCAGGCCTCGGGTGAGGGGCTGACTTCCTACCTGCGGGAGTGCTGTATCCAGGAGTCGTCCACCGGTGGCGGCGCTGGGGTGAACGTAGTGGCGGTGTTGATGTCGCCAATGATCACAAGGGCTTCTTTAAGGGCCTGGTACATTCGAAGCATCTCGTCCCGGCGCTGAGCCTGCTCAGCAGATTCCTCCATCAGAGTATTTTGGTCCTCTGAAGAATATAACTGTGCTAGGAGCTCTGAATTGATGAAATCTTTAACCTGTAAGGTCACCACAGAAAAGTAAAAATGGGAATGAATGAGCAATCGAATGATAAACTGGCTCAGAGCCTGTGGACAAAGTCCACAGAAGTCCACTCTGGGAAAAGGATGCATCACGTATCTGTTTGCTCTTTTCTTTAGTATGCCCCAACCCTCAGTACTGGTACCAGTAACAGTTTTCCCCTCTGTCTTACGGCTGTTGACACTAAAGGAAGACAAAGATTAGTTGAAAAGAGGGCCAAACCCTGCCCTCGCCAGAACAGGGCCTGTTGGCTGTGCAAGCATTTCCATGATGTCTGAGGCTGCTTGGCTTGGAGACAAGGGAAGGTACCAGGAGGTAAGCAGCAATATTTTCAACAGGAAACCATGAGGTAAAGAGACCCATGCAACAACACAAGTTACCCATTCCTTGACCTAGCTTTTACCAAAATCGCTGCGATACTATCAAGACCCCAGATTTCAACATCATCTCAAAAGGAATTAGCTTCAATAAGTGAATATTTATTAAATACAGAACCTTATATAGTTATGCAAGTTGATTTACAAAAAAGAGTGATACACTCTCTGCTGTCTAGAAATTTACAAAAGAAGCTATTTAACAGTGATGAGGACTGATGTGAGGTTCCATAGTCAACAGATATACAGAAACAAACTGAAGTATGAACAATATGTATAAGCCTTCAGGGAGGGGCGTTTTGTAGCAGGATGAGAATGGAGTGGATGCATGTGTTGCACAGCACTGATGGAGAGAGCATCCACTGCCATATTTCATCACATCTAAGGCAACATGGATTTCAAGACAGACCCCTATCTTATGTGCCACTAAGAAAGGAAAAAGCATCATCAATTAAACTATGACAGAATGCCAAGATGCCATTGAGTATAACATGCATCATGTCAGAAATACTAAAAGTGAAAAAAGTGAATGTGAGAATCAATTAAATATTCTATGTTCCAAGTGTTTTCACAAGCTATCTGACTTAATTCTCACCAAATACTTAGGAAACATGTATTATTATCCCGATTTTATAGATGAAGATACTGAAGTTCAGAGAGTTTAGGTAATTTGCTCAAAGTCACACAGCCTTAAGTTGAACCCCAAATCTTCTGACTTGAAGCCAGCACTCTTTCCAGTACTCCATTACCCCACTTTTTAGGGGGCTTAGAAAAGACAATTTGTGTTTAAGTAATATTATTTTAGAGTGGCACAGCAAGTATGCCAACTAACGAGCCTAGAAAAATAAACCAACTTGGGCTTTTCAGTTTCTTTGTTAAAAGAGAAACCCAACACTTATCTGGAGTCACTGGATACCTCTAAGAAAGGCCAAAGGCAACAGAATACCTGTCAGATGCTCAGAACTCCTGGGTTGTAGATAAATTTGTAACTCAGGAGAGGACAAGAGTCTAAAACACACAGCTTCATGATTTTTTGAAGGTACCAAAACATGTAAATAATTCCTCTCATCAGAAAATTCAGCTCAATCATAGCTTCACTGTGGTGAAATAAAAAGTATTCTCTGCACATATTTTCGAAACCAAGAATGACTCAAACAAGGAAGTAATCTAATATACAAGATGTAGTCAGGCAACTGTCCGGTAGAGTAGATTTATGTGTAATTGTTGTGGAAGGTAAATTTGGCCAGGTAACCTGGGGCCAGATGTGAAGGCCTTGAATGCCAAGGAAAAGTGTTTGAACATTATCCATTTGGCAATGGGGAGCCATGGAAGGCTTTTAAGCAAGTGAAACAATAAAAGAGAGTTTTAAGAAAGTTAATCGGGCTGTGACGGGACAAGAATTTGGAAGGGTGGTAGTGGAGATAAAGAAATCTGTTAGAAGACTACTGTAGATCATTTATGAGATGATAAGGGTTCAATTTACCAAGTTTGCAGTGGAATAGAAAAGGCGGGCATATATAAATGACATTATAAAGGATAAACCGCCCCGACTTGGTGCTGTTTTCACATGAAGGGCAAGGAAGAAAGGAGCAAAAACACCTCAAGCACTGAGGTTTGGGTGAGTGGGGACACAGGACATCAGAAGTCAAGAAGGCAAGTCAGATTTGGAGGAAAGACAGTAAATTTGGCTTAAAGAATATTTCATTCCCCTCCTTGAAGATTTATTTACTTCTAAACACACTTGCAGGTACCCAAGGAGTCACGCACATTTGCACAAATCTTCCACCGTTGGGCGTGTGTGTGCACTTGGATAGGTGGTGTTAAGTCCAGACGTCAAACCAGACGCCTTTCCTGGCTGGCATTGACCGTCTGCTGGGTTAAGCTCTTTTGAAGCTTTACATCTTACTGGAGTATCACTTAGAATCTATTAAACACAATTTAAAAGAAGATCCTTCCAAGAATAGATTTAAAGCAGATCTGAATTAAGAAGCAACTGTCAAACAAACCACAAAGTAAAATAAGAAGGCCTGTTTGAGCATTCTGATCAAAGATCTGCCGTGAATCAACTCTTCCAGAGCAAAATGTTACACACTAAACTTGCCACTCTCCGAAAGATTTGGCAATGTTCTAAAAGAACGTGAGTATCATTAGCACGAGAGCAAACGGCAGTACGGCACAGTGGTTAAGAACGTAGCTTTGGAATCGACAGCTCTGAGTTTGAACTCTGAGTTTGAGCTGACTCCAACACTTACTGTTCTTGGGCAAAGAACTCAGCCTCTTTGAGTCTCAGGTTCCTGGAGTGTACAGTGACAATAATGGTTGTAGCTGCCTCAGGAGCTGTTGTGAGGATTAAGTGAAAGAATGAATATAAATTGCCTAGCACGATGCCTAGCGTTTGGTTAGCGCTCCAGAAACAAAAGCTGTTGTTGTTACAGTATAGAGGCTAACCTGGCATTAGGTATGTGGAGGCAGAGGAACAAAGAGGAAGCCATTGCAATGGTGCAGGCAGCAAGTGACACAGTTCAATACAGAGCATGGGCTAACATTTTATTTTGCACTTAAGCAAAATTTTTCCAAGACTGTTCTCTTCCTGCTAACCTAGCTTTGTGATGCTACTGGAACAAAGGTAGGGGCACTTCGGGGAGTTTCCAGACACTTTGGGGACTTTCTGAGCAGTCTGTATGTGAGCGGTACAAATATTTAAATCAAGGATTCTGCAGGACAATTAGAGGCCAAGTGGATCCCTTTTAGATGATAGCATTTAGAAAATACCTAATTACACTTGGATGTGAGATTTGAAATAACATTTATGCTTTTAATTAGAACACCTTAGAACCTATACATCTTTGTAGGGTTCACAAAAAAATTCTCACACACCAAACCTCCTTCCAGTTCAAACTCTGCAGGCTGGATAAACAGGCATTACTGCGCCGTGTCGTTCTGCTCAGTGTAAAGGAATGCGAGGTCATTAAAAACGTTCCACATGTTTTCCTCGCTTGCTGCTTTAACCCTTCTCTAGCAACCTGTAAGATTTTTGCACCTTAAACCTCCTTTGTCTTTATTACTACGACCATTTTAAAGCCTTCATATATAAAAGAGACATTTCTGGGCTTTTCATACAATTAATTCAGTGCCTAAGGAGACCATTGCCTTAAAGTCTCTTTGTGTCCAGCTGGGAGGGTCACAGAATGGAACACAGTGATGGCTCTCATTCACGGCAATACGCATATGAAAATTTAATTGAGAAGTTTAAACTTGCTTAGTTTTGGAGAGAGGCTTGGTTAGAACTGTGTGATTCTTTGAGATCTCACAATTCTCTCATTTCTCCTTAAGCCTCCGTTCCATTTCCCAGAGATTTAGCTCTGCTAGAGACCAACGAGGTTTTCCTTCTTTAAAAAGTAAAATCATTTGACTCACAAACATAACGTCGAGCAAAACAAGTTAGACACAAAAAAGCACGGCCTGGAGGACTGCGAAGTTCAAGGACAGGCAGAACCAATCCCTCGTGTAAGAACTCAGGAGCGTTACCCTTGGCGGGGAGCGATGGAGGTGCAGGAGCGAGAATGGGCTTCTGGGTCCTGGTCGTGATCTGTTTCTTGAGCAGGATGCTGAATTCTTGACCCATGGAAACAAATCAATGCTCTGGTATTTAAGATGTACTTTCCCCTCAAATAATGAACGTTTAAAAGAACACTACTTCGTACACATGTAAGTCATAGTAAGTTTTGAAACGAGGGCACATGTTATTAATTTTCCACCAAAGCGCAAATGGGCAAGGAGAGTGCCTGTGGATCTCCAGGGGTCCAGGGGTTCAGGCTGCAGCCACACGCCAAGTGTGAAATGCCTCTGGGTTTTATATTTGGTTCTTAAAAAGTTTCATAAAAACTTTACATGCTATTTTGTATTATCTGGGTTTGTTTGAATACGAGGAACAAAGTGAGTGGCACACTTTTAGAATAAAGCTGGATCCACTTTCTCGATTCTCTGATGGAGAGCTTCTGGGGGGGTGAGCTACAGAGAAGCAGCCATCAAAATGTGCTTGCCATGGGGTGTCATGTGTGTGTTAACTTTCAAGTCCTGGACAAAACTCTGCTCTTTGACTGTAGCCCGGCCAGAACGACCGCCTGTCATAAACTTGCTATTTCTTTGTGCCGCTGTTACCTGGTATGTTTAAGCAATGAAACAGCTGCTGCATTTCAATAGACAAAGGCTTACAGTATGTCTGAGGCAAGGCATTTATTGCTGGCTTTAAACTTCTTAAACAATTCCATATGGAGGCTTGAGTGGCAGAACACTTAATGTAAACTTTCAAAGGAAACTGCCCACCGAATTCTGAACTTTACGAAGGTTGGCTGAAACATATTCTTTTTCAGACGGCAGAGTCGCCGTTCCCATATCAAAGAGGAGAGGCCGCAGCACGGCTTTCCACAGTGATGGTCCACAAACTGAGGACCCCGTGTGAGGCATTTATCGGTTCTGGAGGAACAACTAGCTTTTTCACCCAAAGCCATTGATAAAAGCAGCAGGGTTAAGTGGATGGAATTTAGAATGAGGAGTCAAAGTATTCGTTTTCTGGTTGTGATTTGATGATTAATTCCCTCGCTTGAAGATCTCTTCACTGTAAAGCACCTAAAAATCAGCACACAGGCACGACACAGCCGTGCAGTCGTGTCTCTGTTCCTTGAACTCGACGGGGTGCTTCAGAAAGCACAGAAAGGGCTCTGACGCCCTGTACGTTAAGATGCCACGAGAATATGAGTACGTTTAAAAAAAAGAGATTTCTATTTTTACATATGCATACATAATTATATACATAATTTTAAAATATATATGTTATATATAAAAACTGTATTTTTTACATATATAGTAAAAAAGAAGATAACATAATACGCAAAGAAATGCTATCATCCTAGATATGGAAAACTATTTTCTGGTAGATATGAACAGTTAAATTTCAAACAAAGGCAACCGTAATTTCATAAGAATCCAACCTTACAGGATGTTTTTGCTTTCTCCGTATTCCTATTAAGTCTGTGCTTCAAGCTTTGACCTAACTAAGTCTCCTTCCTCATGACTCGGTCTCTCAAGACAGCTCGCAGAGCCTCCCCTCCGTGGGGAGCACCGTGTGTGTGTGTGTGTGTGTGTGTGGTGGGGGGTTGTCAGCCATGTCGCCGTGAAAGCAAGCAGGCACACCCAGAGGACTGAGGGCGCTCACCCCGCGCGTTTCTTTGTGGATGTGTGGATGTTTTTCTTGAGAAGGTGAAAGTAGGATAGATTTGCAATAGGGTCTTTTTTTTTCCTTTTAACTAATTTGCGTCAAGCTACGCCTCACAGCTATAGACAGGAAGCGCGACTTCCTGTGCTGATGATTTAACGCTGTGCAGAGCAGAGCAGCGTTTGAACTGATGGCAGCACTAATGACTCTCGGTAAAGCAGTGAAAGATAAATGATGCTTAATCAGGAGAATGTTTAAATAAGCAAGTGCCTGGATATACCACGGCAAAACAACCTGAACTCATTTAAGTAAAGTTAAGAGGGTAATTTTAAAAATACACAGACTATTTATTTAGTACTTTATATTTTTCAAAATGGCATATAGTCCCATTAATTATGTTCTCTGACATTTCTGTGAGGCAGCTCAGTGTTCTTCCTGCTGTTTCAGAAGTGACTGACTTCAGCTCAGAGGGGCCAAATGATTTGCTTCAGGTCACACAGCAGGCCATTGACCAAGCAGAAGAATACAATTCATGGTTTCCAAATTTCCAATATTGTGCTTACCTGCTGCTGCTATGTCAAAGCATCCTACTAACCTTGTCTGAATACACGAAATGTGCAGGAAAATAGACTTAGTTAAAAACACGACTCTTCACAGGAGTGCTGGGGGCTTCTTACAGTCAAGGAAGGTATAGATCATGAAGAACAAATGGATTTTCATATTTAGAAATACAATTTTGAAAGGAATCTTGAGTTACAGATAAAGGCTATTTAGAGTTCTTAGATAGGTAGCCATATTAGTTTCTTACAATTATATTTTTTATATTCCTTCCACATATACTATTTTCTGGAACAAATCCTTAAGCCAGGTACTTTTTCTATGATTAGCATTCTACATATGGAGGAAATAGATGCAAAGAAGGTAAGTGACTTGCCTTAGGGTCAACAGTCTGTTGCAGAACCAGGTTTAACATCCAGCTTCCTCCCGACTTCTAGGTGGGGCTCTTTTCAGTACTTTGCCATGTAATCTTTATTTGTCCCAAGCAAATGCTCATAATAGATCATTGATTTAAGTAAGAAGGTGTCCTTAGAAGATAACTAGGAATAAAGCTTTTCAAGTCTCAGAAAAGCCTGCTATAAAACACCCCGTTATAACCTATCTTATCTAAAAGATAATTTCTCAAATAACTTGTGGTAATTTGTACTTTAATAAAGTAGCCACCTAAAGAACCAAATCTCCCACGTGATTTAAGTATCATAGCCTGACTACTATAAAAATAACCTTGAGGAGGAAGAGATTCTATAGGATGTAGATCAGTCGATGGCTAGTCCAGTAGGACATTTTGAGGTTTGTGGCTATATCATCCTTACCTTAGAAAAGGAAACTTGGCTGACTTTGTATCCAAGGAAATAGGGCAAAAAGTCCTTTCCCAGGCTAAAATAGCATTCCGTAGTTTTAGAAGTGAAAAGTCACATTAACATATAACATATATGTGTGTGTGTTCCCACGCATGTGTGTATGTGTGTGTAGAAGAGAATCACTATCTTTTGCCTTCAATCTTAAAGTCTAGGAGCCAGGGCATCTGGTTTTATTGCTGTTTTTGCAACTAATTTCTACCCTGACCATAGCTATGGTATTTTTGCTTTACTTTAATGTAAGCTAATTCACACCCTTCTAAAGGAAACAGCCAACAGGGAATACCACATTACCATAGCTCGAAGTTTTATGTTTTCTCTCCTAAATTTTCTTTCACTGGTCAGTCACTGACCACTTGTAATGGAAAATGATGAACCTGGATAATAGGTATCTCAGCCATCCAGAAAATAACACAAAGAAACTCAAGAAAATGGGAGCAATTTCCACACTAGGATGGGTTAGAAGTTAAAATGAGACAGTTTACAATCACTTACATTATTGATCATAAGGTGCATTATCGTTTTTGGAATTAGATCTCGGATACATTTGTTGATAATAGACATGTAGGAGTCTACGAGGTTGCGAATGGTCTCCACTTGCCTCTCCAGTTGCGGGTCCATCGAAAAGTTTTCTGCTTGGCCATTCTCATCGCTTTCAGTCTGACAGAAAGGAACGAAAACATGGATTATTTCACATTCGTTCAGAAGAAAAAAAAACACCATACATCATCAGATGACCAACTTCCATTTACTGTATTTGGCGTTACACTACTAGATGGTAAAATCTTTATCTCATTGCACATCCGTTAATTCTGAAAAGAGATCAGAAGCATGCGGTTATTATTCTACTTTTCACCTGCCACAATCTAGGAAAAGCAAGTATTCTAATTCTGAATGAATGTTGAGATGAGTATCCAGATAAACAGTGCACTTAACAACATACCTCCAGAGAACAATCTAATCTTAAGCCATTTGCAAGCTGGCCAGAGAACTGAATCCAAACATAGGCTGCAGATGTGAACCTCTGGGAGGTGTCTCCAGGGATTCCAGACCTTAGAAATAACCTTGGTGTTGTTCCGGAAAACTCCTAGGTCTGTTCTGGAATGGATCAGCATTTGGATCAGCCCAGACTTAAAACTAAATCTCCCAGGCCTGGCCTGAAGCCAAAATAAGAGATCTAGAGGATAATTCATTTCTCCATGCACTTGCTGGAATTTGTTATGTAAATGCATGCTTCTGTCATCACTACCAAAGGCTGGCTCCATTGTGAAAAACCTACAATTTTAACTTCCAACTTGTTATTCTTTGAATAAAACAGAACACATCTATACACAAAGAATTTATTTGTGCAACATGAGAGAAGCATCTGTTTTCTATACTATGGGACTTGAGTTAATTAATTTTGGCTTATCCACCAGAGGCTGGGCTGGAATGGCATCTTCATCATTAAGGGCTGACCTATTGGCTTGGCATTGAAATCAATTTAGAACAAATGGTCTCCATTTCAAGTCAGGTTGAACCATCTAAGCCCCAGAACATGATACAAATATTGTTAGTGGTCTGGCTACTTTCTAGCATTTGGAAAGATTTAATTATGAATGCAAAAAAAAAAAAAAAGGAAATAATTTATTGCTTCCAATGTGGACATGAAGTACTTTTCTTTGGAAATGTACCTACTTTGATCTGCCAGGTTCTCAATCATGCAATCAGTTCTAGGCAAGGCACTGAGCTAACAAGCTTAAATGGATCTGTAAATGACAAGCTTCTCCTCTGAATCAATATGCATGTGTGAAAGGCATATCTGTAGGCCACAAAATCAACAACAAAGATAGAAATTGCTTCTAATCATTTATATAGGTTTCTCTTGCTCAGAAACATCCAACGTGTTAAAAAAATGTTGAAATATGTGCTCACTCTAAAAGACAGCAGCCATTTTCCAGTCCTGAGAGTATGACCCCATGCTTCAGGGTGACAGCTGGAGGACATTTTTGAGGCATCTTACTGCTACTAAAGCAAGGGAGAGGATTGGAAGTGTCAAAAATGACAGTTGTTGCCTTACACCATTTCCTTTTAAATGGTCTTTGGTCACTGAAAGAAAGAATTAAATCAAGTCTTGTGTTGTTCTTTATTTTTATTATTAATTTGTGATATAAGCACCGTAGGACCTGGGATAAATAGGAAAAAAGCTAAGACCATAAAGTGGTCAGGTGACAGAAGGACGGTCAGCTGCGGTAATGAAAAAATCAGACCTGTTCCCGAACTTCTTTGCAGAGCATTAGAAACCACTGTGAATGTACTCCACGCTGAGCCCAAATTCTAAGAATCAGTGGTCACTGTGATGTTTTAAGAGTATTGTAGTTGAAAGCGAAAACTTTAGGTTCAAATTCAGGTCTGTCATGTACTGGCTGCATGGCCACACTTCAGTTGCTTGATGTAACTGAGACTCAGCTTCTCCATCTTTAAAATGGGGACACACTTCCCTGGAAAACTTAGGGAAGCTGAATAAGATATATGAAATGACCTAGCCAAGGGCCTCATGGGCACTCCATAAATGCTAGTTTCCTTCTTTTCTTTCCGAATAAGAGTGAGAGAGCTGCTTGATCTCAGCACACATTATGGAAACACCTCCATGTTTTCTGCAAGCTGGTCCGGTTGCCTGGAAGCCTCTCCTCCCACCTGTGAAGACCTTTCATCTTTCAAAGCCTCTTTCGCCATCAGCTCTTCTAGACAAGCTCCCAATGGCCCTCCGACTCTCTATCCCTCCCACGTCTGTTCTTCATCTGTGTCTTGTACTCACTTTTGTTATTTAATACCCAGCCTAGTTTTATGCTTCTCCCCCTCTTAGGCTCCAGGGCCTTGTTTCTCTCTCCCTTCTCAGCACCTAGAACAGAGCCTGTTACACTGGAGAAGGAGGAGAAGGAGGAGCAGTTAACACTACACAAGTGTTTACCTAAATCAAGGAAGCTGCCCCAGTGCATTTCAGGGTCTCCAAGAATGCCTGCTCGTTAGAGAAATTGGAGACCAGAGAAACTCCAAGGTGATGAATTAGAATCCACTACTATTTGATAATGGTTAAGATGATAAAATGATTTTGAAATTAGGTATATAAATGAGAACGGATGACCTACAGCTTTGAGAGGAAAACATCTTTTGTATAAAGCAACATAAACCTCCATAATAGATACAACACAATTCAGTTTGTCTCTCTGATCTGAAATATACTGGGATTTTGCTATTGTATTTAACAGTAGGGGGTGATAGCATTTCAGCATCTACATACTACCTCTCCTAGAAACATTTACTGAGCACCTACTGTGTTCTAGGTACTGTGCTAAGTACCTTACCTAGAAGATCCACACCACAACCTTAGGAGGTGGGTACCATTGTTATTGTCACCCCACAGAAGAGTATGCTGAGGCTCTGAGAGCTGAAATTTGTTCAGTAAATGTAAGAAGAATTCAATATTAAAACAATTTCTTTTTTTCCTTAGGTATAAAAAAATCAAGAGGTATTATGAAACAATGAAACATCCATAATATATGAAGTCAGTTTCACAGATAAAATAAAGTAAAAAGGGTTTCTAGGAAAAAGATGTCATTGAAGTACTGATATTTGTAAAAAAATAATGGTTGAGCCAAAAGAGAAAAGCAGAATAAATAGTATTTATTAAAAGAAACTCTAGGAATATGAAATACTAGGAAAATTATATCACCATCTATGTTTTCATATAGAAACACTGATTTGATTTTTTTGCTGAGGAAAATTCACCCTGAGCTAACATCTGTTGCCAATCCTCCTCATTTTTTTTTTTTTTTTTTTTTTTGCTTGAGGAAGATTAGCCCTGAGCTAACATCCGTGCCAATCTTCCTCCACTTTATATGTGGGTCACCTCAGCATGGCTGACGAGTGACGTAGGTGCGAGCCCAGATCTGAATCCGTAACCCCCCGCTGCCGAAGTGCGGCACGCTGAACCCGACCACCACGTCACGGGGCCGGCCCCTAGAAACACTGATTTTTCCCACTTCACACTATTCTTAACATTTAGCCTTGCTTTACTTTTTGCATATCAGAATATGCAAAAGATACTGACTTTCACTTTTGAAACCAGATGTAATTAATAAGCAAGGTGTCAGAGTGTATGAAGAACACCGAACGGTTTAATTCTCAACGTTTAAAAAAAAGAGAGAAGTGTTCCAGAATAACCAGTAAAACAATTTGAAATTCTCTTCAGCTTTTGGAAATACTAATAGACATGTGTTCGCATTGCAAATCTTAACTATTCTGATTATACCATGGACATGATGGGGTATTACAGAATTCAGAATGCAAATTTAATTTCTTTTCTGATTTTAGAAAGAAATAAGGCAGTAATTGCCCCTTCTAATATGTCTAAGATGGATGGGAAAGATGTACATAGACGCAATTTTTCTTTTAACTGAGAAATTGCAGAGCGCAAACGCTCCCTTCTCTCTAAGCCCACTTCTAAGCAAATTCTCTATCGTGCTCTCGTCTGCCTGTATACTGTGTATGACTATGTATTTTTTCTTTGTTTAAATTATAGGATTGCAACAGGATTCTTTGCAGGCTAAGCACTGAAGTGACAGCTGTTTATCATTATCCTCATCAAGGGAGTGTAAAATAAAAATAGTAATTTGTCTCTGATCTTCGAGGCAGAAAAGAGTGGTCTGCAAACATTTAACCTTTTATGTGCAGATTCATTGATGCTGTTTACAAAATGTGAAGAATATTGTGAAAACCAGCTTTCTTCTGAAAAGATATAATGGACAGGCCTTCCTATTGCAATTTTTTTTCTAAATAGCTTTTGAGAAATCTAATGCAAATTAAGCAATCAAAAAATAACAACTCAGCACTGCAAATGTGAAATGTTTAAAAAATTAATAGAACTTTCTTACGAAACTATTTGCACAGTATTCAAGAAACAGGCTGTTTTACAAGATTTTAAAGACAATACTTTAACAGGTGAGGGAACGAAACAGTTGAATCAGAAATAATTCCAACCATACCTTAAACCACCCATTATACAAGCTCTGGACTTGACTGGGATGTCTGCTTTTCCTATGTTTTGTTTTTGTCTCTTTCCTTTCCTTTTCTTACATCTCTTATTTAATATGTCATAGGCTTCTTTGAGGACCATCGAAACCACCTAAATAAAGCTGGTGACTGTGGCTCTTTAAAAGTGGAATAATAGATGTCCACAGTACCCTGGCAATAATGTGTACATAAACATAGTATAGAACTAATGGTGTTGCTGCGTCTCTTCTCACCAATGGAGAGCACTGGATGATAATCTATAGATTGACACGTCATCTTTCCAGATAACCAATGTTCACCCCTTTTGAAGCATCTTATTATTGTTATGCAATTCTCCACTACCTTAAACGAAGAGTAAAAAATATTATTTAACTTTTTCCTAGTGAGTCAGGTCGTCATTATGAAAATACTGTTACCATGGCACTGTAGCTTTGAATTGTCCAGCCCCACATTACGGAGAATGTTTCACTGAAAACCTTTCTCCACTCCCAGTCATTCACTTCCAATTTGCAGAAGCTGGAAAGACAGGCAACCAAACTTGTAAAAAGCTGGGAGAAACAAGCTCCAGAAAGCCTTTGAGGGTCATCTAGGCTGTAGTCTGGTGCTTCGCGAGAGGTCTTTCATTAATGAATTCAACAAATATTTGTTTAGTGTCTCGGGTGGACTATGAGAGATACAGAGGAAGTCTGAAACACACGCCTTGCTTGTGAGCCTATCCTCTGGCAGGGAGGACACGGTGAGAGATAAGTCAGTGAGTCAACGGATATGCCCATGAGCCCAAGGACGGCGGGCTTCAGGGGAGTCTCACGGATGGCAACGCTCGACATGGACCTTAAGTCTCCTTAGGTTGGATGTGATTTCAAAGACCAGAACTGAGGAAACATGTTCATGATTTTATCTCCAGTGCTTAGCAAGGTGCCCTACATATGGCAGGAGCTTCATGAAGTTGTGGAACAAATGAAGAAGAAAACCAATCCAGGCCATTTCCTGAGGGATTGAGTTTCTGTTTCAGAAGAAACCCGAGACTGAGCTCCAGGTAGCTGGGATGATGCTATACAGTCTGATCTCTCGGATTCCTAGAACTGAGTTCTCCACGTAGAGCCTCTTCTTCGCCTGGGCAGGATCAATAACTGTGGCATTCAGATTGCATTTCAACTGGTATAAAGATATTGGTGACTCTGTCTGAGGGTGCCTACAGATTCAGGCCGTGATTGTAGTCAAAATGCTGGGAAGCAAAGGGGGCATCGATTTGTATCTCCAATCTCCAAGAAACACCCATCATATAGGAGGAAAGGCTGAGCCCAGTCTGACCCAGGTTGGCCAGTGGGGAACCCTAAGTTAGCAGGCAGGACTCTGCTTCATCTGCTTATGTCCTTTTCATTTTTATTCTTCCTTGACTTTTCTCCTTTACTTGTTATTACCTTTTTATTCTCTGTTATTATAGCTTTTAGTCTATTTTCACCTCTAAATAGCATCAAAATAAACATTACAAAACTATGTAAAATTAATGCAGAGTTAAACAGTCATAAAAAAACCCCCAGGATTATAAAGATACTTGCTTAAAAACAACAACAGGTCTATCTTAATTCTGATGTAGCATTGTATCTTTTTTTCAACTCCCATTCAGCCCAATAGCTACCTCACAGAGCGTATGCCTGTGTCGATGCCAGTGTATGTATAAGTCTAATAAATAACTCGGATGGTGACAGCAAGGAAGAACTAGGACTTGGAGGAATAAGGGATGGGAGGACTTCCTTCATATAACTGACAGTCATTGCATTTGCATTTAGGATGTACTGAAACACTTGCTCTTATCTGCAACTAGCAAAAAGAAGTGTGGATAGGAAAATTCTTAGAGAAATCAGAAAACTTACGTACTCTGTCCTGAGGTCCTCCTAGAAGTTATAAAATTCCAATCTAACTTTAAATCTATCTAAAGGCCCGTATTACTTTATATAACAGATAAGAAAAGATTCCCATATCAAATATTTTAAACACATTATTGATCGTTGCTATTTAAACAATCTTACTAGGAATTCTTTCTAAAACTATGAATATTTCTTCTTGGGAATTTCAATCTTCATAAACTGAGTTTGCTTACTATAAAACAACAACTTTTCATACAAACATTAAACGGTCTAAACAGAACAATGTAAATGGTTCCTTTAAAAATAACCACTCCCCTCACCACCATTTTTGGTTTTAGATAATATTAGTAATTTTGAATGGGCCAAAATTATTTTTCAAGTATTGACTATTGGGAAAGATATCTGTGTTTGTTTAAAATTTAGCTTTGCTATAAAGAAAACCCTTTTCCTAAAAATAACTGAGATTAGAATCAACTGATACAAAGTTCCTTTTTAGTGAAAAAAAAATCATGACATTTCTTTAAAATAGCAAAACAGGAACTGAAATATTTCCAAAGAGAAAAATCTCCAGAAAATGGAAACAGATAAAATTGAGGCTAAACGTAAAAACAATCTGTGATGGTTAATTTTATGTGTCAACTTAGCTGAGCCCTGGAGTACCCAGATATTTGGCACAAACATCATTCTGGTGCTTCTGTGAGTGTGTTTTCGGAAGAGGTTAAGATTTAAATCGGTGGACTTTGAGTACAGTTGTCCCCCCTTATCCGCGGTTTCGATTTCCGCAGTTTCAGTCACTCACGGTCAACCATGGTCCGAAAATGTTAAATGGAAAATTCAGAAATAAACAGTCATAAGTTTTAAATTGTGTGCTGTTCTGAGTAGCATGGTGAAATCTCGTGCTGTCCCGCTCGCTCTCGTCCGGATGTGCATCATCCTTTTGTCCAGCGCATCCACGCTGTATGTGCTCCCTGCCCGTTAGACGCTTCGTAGCTGTAGGTTATCAGATTGACTGTCACAGTATCGCAGTGCTTGTGCTCAAGTAACCCTTATTTTACTTAATAATGGTCCCAAAGCGCAAGAGTGGTGTCGCTGGCAATTCGGATATGCCAAAGAGAAGCCAGAAAGTCATAAAGGAGAAGCCTCCTTTAAGTGGAGAGGTGAAAGTTCTTGACTTAGTAAGGAAAGAAAAAAATCGTATGCTGAGGTTGCTAAGATCTACTTTTATTAGTGTATTAATTGTTTTATTTTATTATTAGTTACTTCACTTTATTGCACTTCACAGATATTGCATTTTTTACAAGACCCTCCACCAGTAAAAAGATTACGACTTGCTGAAGGCTCAGATGATGGTTAACATTTCTTAGCAATAAAGTATTTTTAATTAAGGTATATAGACTGGGTTTTTTTAGACAATGCTATTGCACACTTAATAGACTACAGTATATTGTAAACATAAACTTTATATGCATTGGGAAACAAAAAAATCTGTTTGACTTGCTTTATTGCAATATTCGCTTTATGGCGGTGGTCTGGAGCCTAACCTGCAATATCTCTGAGGTATGACTGTATCATTATTAATCTTTTACTGTGCCTAATTTATAAGTTAAACTTTATTATAGGCAGGTATGTACAGGAAAAAACAGTATATATAGTCATGTGTTGCTTAAGAATGGGGATATGTTCTGAGAATTGTGGTGGTGTTCAAACATCATAGAGTGTATTTACACAAACCTAAATAGTATAGCCCACTACACACCTAGGCTATATGGGCCTAATTTTATGGGACCACTGTTGTATATGTGGTCTGTCGTTGACTGAAAGGTTGTTATGTGGCACGTGGCTATATAGGATTTGGTACTATCCTTGGTTTCAGGCATCCACTGAAGGTATTGGAATGTATACCCAGCAGAAAAGGGGAGACTACTGTAAAGTGGATTGCCCTCTATATTGTGGGTGGGCCGTATCTAATCAGTTGAAGGCACAAATAGATAAAAAAGACTGGCCTCCCCTAGCAAGAGGGAATTCTCCAGCAGACTGCCTTCAGACTTCATTTGCAACATGAGCTCTTTCTGGTTCTATGGCAGGCTGCTTTTGGATTCAAACTGGAACGACAGTTGTCCTGGTCTCCAGCCTGCCAGCTACCCTGCAGATTTGGGACTTGCCTGCCTTAATAATTATGTGAGTGAATTCTTTATAAAAACCATACACACACACACCCCTATTGGTTCTGTTTCTCTGGAGAACCCTGACTAACACACAGCCTCACTATAGATTATAAAGCAGTATGTGATTCAGTGTTACATGGCTTGGTGGAGTGTATAGGTGCTGTATGAATTCAGAGGAGATGAGGAAGGGCTGTGATGGGGAGTTACACTGGTCCTGCTCTAACGATTTATCTTCACTTCAAAGCATTTTCTGAGGGAGAGAGATGAGTCCAAAATAATCCATTGTCATTCTCTCTATTCCATCACAGGGTCTTGCTATCCCTCCTCTGTTGGTAGACCAAATATAAACTTGGGAAGCCTCTTCTCCCCCACTCTCAGTCCTGGTGGTTAGATGAGACTGCTCTGATCGGGCTGAGCTACTCTATATGCCCATCCAGTCTGGCCTCTGTGATGACAGAGATGGCATGTGACCAAGCAAAGCCAACCACAGCACATTTGCCAGAACTATTAGGAAGGAGAAACTTCCTTTCAGCTGGAATGAAAGCTTTTTAAGAAGAAGTCTGAAGACAAGCCTTCTTCAGAATGAAGAGGGGTCGAAACTGCCTGCAAATGAAGCCAGAGAACAGTATAGTTGAGACGTGGAGGGAGGCAGATATTTGAAGACATCATTTGAGGGCCTCGCACTGGCTGTAACAGATCTATCTACCTCTGAATTGTGCAGTTATATCAGCCAGTACACTATTTTGTTATTTTTTTAAAGTTAAGTCAGGTTGAATTTAATTTTTGTTACCTATACCCTAAAGAGTCCAAATGAATAAAATGCTTAGATATTCATGATGTTCTCCTAGCTTAAAACTTTTTTTATTGAAGTATACTTGACATGCAATATCATATTAGTTTCAGATGTACATTATAGTGATTGAATACTTATATACCTTATGAAATGATCACCAAAAGTCTAGTTACCATCTGTCACCATACAGAGTTAGTACAATATTATTGACTATATTTTCTATGCTGTATACTACATCCCCATGACTTATTTATTTTATAACTATAAGTTTGTACCTCTTAATCCCCTTTACTTATTTCACCCACTCCCAAACCCCTCTGCTCTGGCAATTACCGGTTTGTTTTCTGTATCTATGAGTCTGTTTCTGTTTTGTTTTATTTGTTTTTTTGAGTTTTAGATTCCACATAGAAGTGAAGTCATATGGTAATTGTCTTTCTCTGTCTTTCCAATTTCACTTAGCATAATATCCTTTAGGTTCGTCCATGTTGTCACAAATGATAAGATTTCATTCTTTTCTTAGGGCTGAATAATATGTGGTATATATATATATGTATCACATCTTCTTTAGCTATTCATCTATTGATGGACACTTAGGTTGTTTCCATATATTGGCTATTGTAAATAACGCTGAAATGAATACAGGGGTGCACATATTTTTCCAATTAGTGTTTTCATTTCCTTCAGATTCCACCCAGAAGTGGAATTACTGGATCATATGGTAGTTCTATTTTTAATTTTTTGAGGAAACTCCAAACTGTTTTCCATACTGGCTGCACCAATTTACATTCCCACCGACAGTGCACAAGGATTCCATTTTCTCCACATCCTCGCCAACACTTGTTATTTTTTGTCTTTTTGCCATTTTTACTGGTGTGGCGATATCTCATCGTAGTTTTGATTTGCATTTCCCTGATGATTAGGGATGCTGAGCATCCTCCCATGTGCCTGTTGGCCATCTGTATGTCTTCTTTGGAAAAATATCTATTCAGGCCCTCTGCCCATTTTTTAATTTGGGTTTATTTTTTTGATATGAAGTTGTATGTTTTTATATAATTTTGATATTAGCCCCTTATCAGATATATGATTGGCAAATATCTTCTCCCATTCCATAGGTTACCTTTTCATTTTGTTGATGGTTTCCTTCACTGTGAAAAAGCTTTTTAGTTTGATGTAGTTCTATTTGTTTATTTACTCTTTTGTTGCCCTTACCTGAGGAGATAGGTTCAAATAAATATTACTAACACCACTGTGAAAGAGCATACTGCCTATGTTTTCTTGTAGGAGTTTTATGGTTTCAGGTCTTACATTCAAGTCTTTAATCCATTTTGAATTTATTTTGATCTACAGTGTAAGATAGTGGTCCAGTTTCATTCTTTTGCATGTAGCTGTTCAGTTTTCCCAACACCATTTATTGAAGAGGTGTCTTTTCCCGTTGTATTTTCTTGTCTCCTTTGCCATAGATTAAGAAAACATTTAAACATGGGTTTATTTCTGGGCCCTTTATTCTGTTCCATTGACCTACACGTCTGTTTTCACACCAGGACTATACTGTTTCGATTACTATAGCTTTGAAGAATAGTTTGAAATCAGGTAGCATGATATCTCCAGCTTTGTTCTTCTTTCTCACGATTGCTTTGGCTATTCAGGGTCTTCTGTGGTTCCACACAAATTTAGGATTCTTTGTTCTAGCTCTGTGAAAAATGCTACTCTTATTTTGATAGGGATTGCATAGAATCTATAGATAGCTTTGGGTAGTATGGCCATTTTAACAATATTAATTCTTTCAATCCATGAGCACAGTATATCTTTCCATTTATTTGTGTCATCTTTAATTTCTTTCATCAATATCTTATAGTTTTCAGAGTACAAGTCTTTCACCTCCTTGGTTAAATTTATTCCTAGGTATTTTATTCTTTTGGATGCAATTGTAAATGGGGTTGTTTTTTAAATTTCTCTTTCTGATAGCTTGTTATTCATGTATAGAAATGCAATCAATTTCTGTATATTAATTTCATATCCTGCAAATTTACTTAACTCATTTATTAACTCTAATAGTTTTTTGGTGAAGTCTTTAGGGTTTTCTATTTATAATATCATGTCATCTGCAAATAGTGACAGTTTTACTTCTTCCTTTCCAATTTGGATCCCTTTTATTTCTTTTTCTTATCTAATTGCTGTGGCTAGAACTTCCAATACTATGGTGAATAAAAGTGGCGAAAGCAGGCATCCTTGTCTTGTTCCTGATCTTAGAGGAAAATCTTTCATCTTTCACCATTAAGTATGATGTTAGCTGTAGGTTTGTCATATATGGACTTTATTATCTTGAGGTACGTTCCCTCCATACCTACTTTATTGGGTGGGTTTTTATCATAAACAGATGTTTTATCATAAACAAATTTGACAAAAAATTTTGTCAAATGCTCTTTCTGCATCTACTGAGATGATCATATGATTTCTATTGTTGTTTTTTTAATGTGAGGTATCACATTGATTGGCTTGTGGCTGTTGAATCATTCTTGCATCCACAGGAGAAATCCCACTTGATCACGGTGTACAATTCTTTTAATGTATTGTTGAATTTAGTTTGCTAATATTTTATTGAGGATTTTTGCGTCTATCTTCATCAGGGACATTAGCCTGTAATTTTCTTTTTTTGTGGTGTCTGTCTGGTTTTGGTATCAGAGTAATGCTGGCCTCATGAAATGAGTTTAAAAGTGTTTCTTCTTCTTCAAATTTTTGGAATAATTTGAGAAGGATAAGTATTAGTTCTTCTTTGAATGTTTGGTAGAATTCACCTGTGAGGCCATTTGGTCCTGGACTTTTGTTTTTTAGGTGTTTTAAAATTACTGATTCAACTTCATTCCTAGTAATTGGTTTATTTTCAGATTTTCTATTTCTTCATGATTCAGTCTTTGAAGGTTGTGTGTATCTAGGAATTTATTCATTTCTTCTAAGTTGTCCAATTTGTTGACATATAATTGTTTGCAGTAGTCTCTTATGATTTTTTGTATTTCTGTGGTGTCAGTTGTAACTTCTCCTCTTTCATTTCTGATTTTACTTATATGAGTCCTCTCTTTTTTCTTGATGAGTCTGCAGAAGGTTTATCAATCTGTTTATCTTTCCAAAGAGCCAGCACTAAGTTTCATTGATCTTTTCTATTGTTTTTTTAGTCTCTATTTCAATTATTCCCACTGTGATCTTTATTATTTCCTCCCTCTACTAAATTTGGGCAGTATTTGTTCTTCTTTTTCTTGTTTGTTTAGGTGTAAAGATAGATTGCATACTTGAAATTTTTCTCATTTCTTGAGGTAGGCCTGTATTACTGTGAACTTCCCTCTTAGAACTGCTCTTGCTGCATCCCATAGATTTTGGAATATTGTGTTTCTGTTTTGATTTGTGTCAAGGTATTTTTTGATTTCCTCTTTGATTTCTTCTTTAACCCAATGGTTGCTTAGTAGCAAGTTGTTAAGTCTCCACATATTTGTGTTTTTTCTAGTTTTCTTCTTGTAATTGATTTCTAGTTTCATTGTAGTTAGAAAAGATGTTTGACATGATTTCAATTTTCTTAAATTTATTGAGAGCTGTTTTGTGGTCTAACATAAGGATAGATTTCAAGATCTATCCTTGAGAAAGTTCCATGTGCACTTGAAAAGAATGTGTATTCTGCAGTTTTTGGATGGAATGTTCTGTATATATCTATTAAGTCCATCTGGTCTAATGTGTTGTTCAAGGCAGATGTTTCCTTGATTTTCTGTCTGGATGATCTATCCTTTAATGTAAGTGGGAGGGAGGGTATTAAAGTCCCCAACTATTATTGCATTCCTGTCAAATTCTCCCTTTATGTCTATTAATATTTGCTTTATATATTTAGGTGCTCCTGCGTTGGGTGCATAAATATTTATAAATGTTATACCCTCTTGTTGGATTGATCTCTTTCTCATTATGTAATGCCCTTCTTTGTCTTGTCTTTTATTAAAGTTTGTGTTTTAAAGTCTGTTTTGTCTGATATAAGTATTGCTAACCCAGCTTTCTTTTTGGTTTTTTTTTTTGCATGGAATATGTTTTCCCATCACTTCACTTTCAGTCTGTGTGTGTCTTTAGATCTGAAGTGAGTTTCTTATAGGCAGCATATAGATGGGTCTTGTTTTTTTAATCCATTCAGCCACCCTATGTCTTTTGATTCAAGAATTTAGTACATTTACATTTAAAGTAATTATTCACAGGTATGTACTTATTGCCATTTTATTAATTGCTTTCTGGTTGTTTTTGTAGTTCTCTGTTCCTTTCTTCTTTTCTTGCTCTCTTCCTTTGTGGTTTGATGACTTTCTTTAGTGTTATGTTTGGGTTCTTTTCTCTTTATTTTTTGTGTATCTATTATAAATTTTTGGTTTATAATTACCAAAAGGTTCATCTATAACAATATACATATATAGTAGTTTATTTAAGTTGAAAGTCACTTCAGTTGAAATGCATTCTAAAAGCTGTACATTTTTACTCACCCCTCCCATGGTTTACGTTTTTGATGTCATATTTTTACGTCTTTTTATTTTGTGTATCCCTTTACTTATCATAGTTACGGTTAATCTTACTACCTTTGTCTTTTAATGTTCATATTAGTTTTATAAGTGGTTGATCCACTACCTTTACGATATAGTTGCCTTTACCAGTGAACTTTTTTCTTTTAAATATTTTCTTATTTCTAGTCATGGCCTTTTGAAGTACCTTTAACATTTTTTGTAAGGCTATTTTAGTGGTAACGAACTGCTAAAGCTTTTGATTATCTGGGAAACTCTCTCTCTCCTTCAATTTTGCTGGGCAGAGTATTCTTGGTTCTAAGTTTTTTCCTTTCAGCACTTTGAATATATCATGCCACTCCCTTCTGGCCTGTAAAGTTTCTGCTGAAAAATCAGCCGATAGCTTTATGAGGGTTCCCTTGTATGTGACTAGTTGTTTTTCTCTTGCTGCTTTTTGACATTTTAATTATAATGTGTCTTGGTATGGATTCTCAGACTAAAATTTTTTCCTTCCAACTCCACCTGTTCATCTTTCATGGTTAGTGTGAATGTAACACACCTTTGAATGCTCCTGCTAAAATACAACATCCTCTTCTCCTCACATCTGAATGTTCGGTTCAGTAGTCTCATCCTTTGTCTTGTATCTTAGTTAGGTATATAAATGTCCATTTCCCTAGGCAAAATGAAAGTTTCTTGAAGGCAGGGATCATAATGCTTGGTGGCAGATCCACAGTTAATCTCGACAAAAAGGAGAAAGTCATAGAACTAAAATGATGCTCAACTAATTCTTAGGGAATACCATTACTACACTGATGTTTTCTTAGTATATTACTACATATACTAGTTAATGGGCTACATTTTTATTTTTTTCTTCAACATAATTAGTAGACCAACTTCTACCATATGGCAACATTTCTACATTGAAAGCTATGATGAAAAAAAATATCACTAAAAACACTTAAATTTCAGGTAGTTTTCAAACTGATTTATCCATATTAACCAATTTAATCCTACAGCAACTTTATGAAGTAGATATTATTATTGTTTCCATTTTACAGATAAAGAGCCTGAATCACAGAGAAGTCAACTCTCTTGCTTAAAGTCACTTAGTTAATAAGTGGTAGAGTGAGAATTCAATACAGGTATTCTGATTGTAGAATCCACCCTCTTATCTACTATACAATATTACTTCCTCTCTATTCTTGGTTAGGGTGGGGTTGATGCTCACCCCATCAGCAAGAGTGATCTACAAATACTGTGAAACAAAACGTATTTCCAAATGCTACTAGGTTGACCAAATATAGTCCTGTGGGAAATATAGACATAAAACAATTCTTCATAATGTTGATCGTGATGAAGGCTCTTCTTTGATTCAGAGTGATTCCTTTGTTGCTGCTAATTCTGCAACATCAGTGACATCACGAATGTTTACATACCCATGCAATCAAATACTACAATCACAAGAAAAAAACCCAGTTGGTTTAATTTGTAAGAGATAATACCTGAAGATTAGGGGAAAGAATGGCCAAGCTCACAAGAGTAATCTCTACTTTAGGAATCCCACTTTTAGTATCTAACAAGGCATAACTTCAGGGAAACTTTAAATCATTATATCTGTCATACTATTTGTTTAGAAGATATTCTTAAAGGTCATCCATTTAGAATCAAGTATTAATAGGTTATAAGGTCTGTGCAATAAAAAACTGGGTCTTGTTATAAATATTGAAAGATGGACAAAAATATGGAAGAAAGAATCATAAATGTTATAAAATAAAATCTGTCAGTTGTTTTGTTCTTCAAAATATTTACATGGATGAGTATAAATGCATTATAGTAAAGTTAATAAAGTCCCAGAGAAAACAGGGGCAATAAAATTCAACTATTATGAAAAAAGCCTGGGAGGTCATAACAGATACACTAGACAATAAAATAACAGCATGGGGATGCAGTGGCTTTAATTTAGTTCTTCTTTATATTATGAGGTAGATAATCCTTAAAGGTTCAATGTCAATACAATATCACTTGATTTACATGCAAACACTTCTTAGTAAAAAACAAAAGAAAAGAAAGCAATGGATTAAAAACACAATGTTACAACTCTATGGGTGGAATCATTACTTCTATCAAGAGCGTAGAAAAAAATGATAAAGACTGTAGAGAAGTAGCTATAGTCAAGGGTTTGAAATTTCTCCAAGGTCCACTGAACACTCTAGTTGATAAAGCTGCCATCTGGATTCAACTGCAGAATTCCCCAAAGGCCTCAAGATAACTTTTTCAGCCATCCCTACACTTGAATTAGTGAGTACCCCTTTGTTAGACATTCCAGGGCCCAACGGCCTTACTAGATGATCCAGATAAAAAAATCTAAAAGCCATTTTAGGAAATTTAGGTTCATCTCTGTTAACAGGAGAGATGAAAGTAAAATCAGAGGAAATCTGCCAGGTTGAGCTGTTGCAAATCTCTTGTTTCCAATATTCAAAGGCAGAACATTTCTTTTTTTTTTTAATTTTTTTTTTTCAGGAAGATTAGCCCTGAGCTAACTACTGCCAGTCCTCCTCTTTTTGCTGAGGAGGCATGGCCCTGAGCTAACGTTGTGCCCTTCTTCCTTTACTTTATATGTGGGACTCCTACCACAGCATGGCGTGCCAAGTGATGCCATGTCCGCACCCACCATCCGAACCGGCGAACCCCGGGCCGCCGAGAAGTGGAACGTGCGAACTTAACCACTGCGCCACCGGGCCGGCCCCAGGTAGAACATTTCTGGTGGTAGCACTGGACCAGATCTGTCTGGGTCACCAAACAGAAGCATGTACATGCCTCAGTTGGAAAGCTACTTTCAAAGATGCCAAAACCAGAACATTTGTGTTTGTAAATACTCATTCTCAATTAAGAAATAAACTAAAATGTAGTTTGTCTCAATTTGGGAAAACTTTCAGTTTGCAGAAAACAGAAAGTTATGAAGATGATGAAAATAAATTATACTGAAGATACTGAAACTACTGATATTGAAAATAAGATTGATTGGACAAAGACCTAAATGCCAGAAGTAATAACCATTGAATCTGGAGTTTATTTTCTTTTGTTGCTTCTCTCCACCCCTCTTATGAAATTGTGTGTGCATATTGCCTCCTTAACAATATGGAGTATGCAATATATAGAAAACAAAGCTTTCTTTGTGTCACCGTAATCCTGAAGTTTGCTCCAGCTATTACATTTTTTCTACATCTCATGAAGTGGTAAAAACTAAGAGAGGGAAGATTACTTAAAGATCAGCAATGTATGGCTGCCTTTATATAAAAATTAAAACTATTCTAAGGTACATTTAATTAAAAAGTGCAATTATTATTAGAAAAAGTTCTGTGTTATTTTAAAATTTGTATATAGGAGATTGTACTGAGGGCTGAGTTAATAAAACTTATAAATATTATTTGAAGTGTAAGAGGAAAAGTTGATGTGATCTTTTAAAAACTTCCTTCCCGCAGACTCTCGTTAAAGTAGTTCAGGGGCAGAAACCAGACTGTAGCCACTAACAAACACTGATGAGTTTACAATTCCAAACAACGATTCTTATGAGCAGATCAAGATGTCCCTTTACAGAGCAACACAGGAACTTTAGATTAGAGGGGTAAATACTGCTAAGGAAACGTATGTATTCATAATTTCCCCTAAATTTCCCTTTTTCCTGAACATGGCTTCAAAATTCCTAGAAATGTTATTATTAGTGAGTACTATGATATTCTCTCTGCCAATTGTTTATGTCTACTCAGTCCATATAAACACTTTCAAATTAAAATAGACATAATGATTTCTGAATTAAAGAGTAAAACCACTTTGAAATTCTCATCACAAAATTTCCTACTACGTTGGTGGCCAAATGAATCAAAAAGAGACGTGACAACATTATTCATATAATTCAATGAAATTTCTAGCAATATTCTTCAATCACTTATAAAATATTTGAGAATACGCATAAAATAGAAAGTGCGTGATACTCAAAAGTGAACACACGGGGCTGGCCTCATGGCGCAGCGGTTAAGTTCAGGTGTTCTGCTTCAGTGGCCCGGGGTTCCCCAGTTTGGATCCTGGGCACGGACCTATGCACCGCTTATCAAGCCACACTGTGGCAGGTGTCCCACATATAAAATAGAGGAAGATGGGCACAGATGTTAGCTCAGGGCCAATCTTCCTCAAAAAAAAAAAAAAAAGTGAACACACATGGCTTAAGGTAGCATAGAAAGATAGCTTCACATAGCATCAAGGTGGTATATGTGATTCAAATGACAAAGGAATTAAAATAAATAAAAGAAATAATCCAGATGGTAATTCCTACCATTTCAATAAAACTTGGTATACTTAGTTATATTTTCCATATCACTATGAATAATATACCAAGTCTGTAGGAGAATTCTCAAATCAAGGAAACTATAAGGAAAATACTTGGATCAAACACACATTTGCAGCATTTCTGCAATACAAGTTAAAAAAAAAAATCCACCTGACTCAGATGGATTATCTAAACACCCAATCCACTTCAGTTTGAGTGATTATTTAGAATAGCAATTAGGAGTATGAACTACGGAATCAGATAACCTACATTTATATCTTGGTTCTGTCGCCAATTAGCTTTGTGACTTTAGTGAAGTTAAAGTTAAGAAGTTATTCAGCCCCCCAAGGCCTTAATTTCTGTGCCGTACAAAGGGGTAAGATTAGCACCTTATCCATTTTACAGGGCAGGGCAGGTATAGAGACCAAATGAGATAACGTGGAAAAGGCACTTAGCACAGTGCCTGACATTCATTGAGTGCTCAGTAGAAGTAAACCATTTTCATTACTTGAGATAAATGATATAAATGGCATAAGTGACTTAAATGACATCTGAGCTTTACAAAATTCATAAATATGAGCTTAGGTTTAAAAAAAATTCAAAAGGTCCCTTGCAGACTCCCTTTCTTTGAGAATGTTTTCTAAAGCAGAGAAAGAAATTGGACTACAATCTTGCCAATAAACATGTGTGGGTTTATGATACCAAATGTATCAGGTCCTTCAGTATGTACCTGAGTATCATAACCCCTGATTTAATCTCCAGAGGCCCTTTCAGCTCTAACATTCTGTGACCCTAAGAAAAGGAAGGTGCATTTAAGCTTACTGTGCAAGCAGTCACGGCTATTCAGAAATGTCACGTGACTAGGGAGCACCCTTTCACTACAAGAATTCAAGCAAAGTCTTCTAGGCATGCTGGAAAATGACAGAGCTCTGATGAGTGAGAAGAAGGGCTGGAACTGATGACTTCCGAGAATGCTTCTGAAGATTCTGTCATTCAATAATGCATCAAAAACCCAGATACAGTCTCTTAGCTCTGAAACCACCAGGCAGTCAAGGAAGATATATAGATTTCTTGGTCAAAAGAGAAAAACAACAGCTTTATCTGTAATATTTCTAGGAAAAAGGACAAAGAAAACAATTAATAGTCAATAATTTTTAAATGAGTTCACATATACCATCTCGGTTGGTCCTGAGAACAATCTCATGAGACAGAAGCACAGGAGGAAATAAAGGACGTGATGGCGTTAGACCACTTCGTTCTATTGCTTACTGACTCTGGGACCTTGGGCAGGTTAACTGATCTTTTCAATTTTCTGTCAAATAGAGTACTACTTGTACCTATCATCATTATTACCCTTCAAAGGGTTGTTGTGTGCATTAAACATCACTAGCGTAGAAATTCAGAACAGTGCCTGGCACAAAGCAAGCACTGAATAAATGTCAGCCATTATTATTCTCTCCTTTTTAGAGAGAAGAAATGAAAGCACAGAGAGGGGAAAGGATGTGCCCGAGATCATAAAGACAGTAAGATCCAAACAGGACTCTGACCTAATTTTCCTTGCGTACATATCATGCTCTTTATACATCATCTCACTGCTTTTGCTCACTAGCAATACCTCCGTAAGACTGAGTACGAAAACTGATATTAAGTCGAAAGTGAGAAATTTATTTAAAACTATGCCTTTTTCTTACTCCTTCAACAGGTGATGATATAGCATTTTAACATTCCAAAGATATAAAATACAGTGCTATCCAATAGAAATATAATGCAAGCCACATTTCTGTAGCCACATGAAAAAAAAGTAAAACAAAACAAGCGAAATGCATTTTAATAATGTTTTATTTAACAAAATATATCCAAAATATTATCATTTTGACATGTGTTTATGGGCTGAGTTGTATCTGCCCAAAATTCGTTTATTGAAAGTCCTAACCCCCATACCTCAGAATGGGGCTGCATTTGGAGATAGGGTCTTTAAAGAGGTCATTAAGCTAAAATGAGGGCACTATTAGGGTAGACCTTACTCCAGTATGACTGGTATCCTTACAAGGAGAGGAAATTTGGACACAGGCGCACACAGAGGGAAGACCATGTGACGAAACAAGAGAAGACGGCCATCTACAAGCCAGTTAGAGAGGCCTCAGAAGAAATCAACCATGCTGACACCTTGACCTCAGATTTCTAGCTTCCAGAATTGTGAGAAAATAAATTTCTGTTGCTCAAGCTGTCTAGTCGCTGGCTCTTTGTTATGGCAGTCTTAGCAAACTAATACCACATGTAATTAATATAAAATCATTAATGAGGTAGTTTGCATTCTTTTTTTATGTACCCAGTCTTTGAAATCCAGTGTGCATCTTACACTTATAGCACATCTCAATTTGGACTAGCCACATTTCAAGTGGTCAGTAACCACATTCAACTAATGGCTAACATGCTGGACAGTGTAGGTACATGGTATTATACATACATATATATATATATATATATATATATATTTTTTTTTTTGTGAGGAAGATTGGCCCTGAGCTAACATCTGTTGCCCATCTTCCTCTTTTTGCTTGAGGAAGATTGTTGCTGAGCTAACATCTGTGCCAATTCTCCTCTTTTATTTTTTTCTGCTTTTCTCCCCAAGTTCCCCCAGTACATAGTTGTATGTTTTAGTTGTGGGTCCTTCTAGTTGTGGCATGTGGGATGCTGCCTCAACATGATCTAATGAATGGTGCCATGTCCATATCCAGGATTCGAACCGGTGAAACTCTGGGCTGCCGAAGTGGAGCGTGCGAACTTAACCACTCAGCCATGGGGCCGGCTCCTCTCCTCTATTTTTTTTGCCTGTGGGATGCAGCCACAGCATGGTTTGATGAGTGGCGTGTAGGTCTGCACCCAGGATCTGAACCCGTGAACCCTGGGCTGCCGCCGAAGCAGAGCACATGAACTTAACCACTACACCACGGGGCTGGTCCCTGGTATTATATTTTTTAAATAAAGTTTTTTTTAAGTTCTAAAGAAATACATATTCATTTTAAAAACTTTACAAATGATTACTTATTAACAATCTTATTCTTCAGTTCCAATTCTGCTAAACAATATTGCTGACTCATTCTTATAAAAATATTCATTTTAGATTGATACTCTCAGAACGACTACCTGATAAATCCTATGTTTCCTAGTTAACTGTGCAAAGTTTTATTTCCTTTTGCTTATATTGTCAAATGAAACTTTGAGAGACCATAAAACGATCTCATTGAATTACTCAGTTGTGCAGTTAATTTTAACTTCTGTTGGGATACTGTCAGTGTGAGGGTCAAGTTCAATGAGCATTTACGGCTTCAGGATGACTAGAAGAGAACTACATGCTTTCCAGAAATCCACTTGAAATGATGAACGTATTGGTATTACACTCAATTCTCATTCGTTCACGAATGATTTTTCTAACCTGTGGATTTTCCAGATCTTCAGCTACGATCTGATTTTAGCTTAATGACCATTTTCTTGCTCATGAATATCCTAATCACAGAGACAAGACTCTTCTCCAAATCAGATAAATTTGCTAATAATCAGTGTTTCGTTAAAAGGTTGTCAAAGGGCTAAGATTGAACGTACTAATTAAATTGATATCGGGGAAAGCCTGTGCCGTTTTTTTAAAAAAAATCTAGATTAATCTAATTAATGCCTCAGTGCATATCATTGAAGGCTGATGTTAACTGTAATATAACCAAATGGTTTTTAAAGCCACTATTCTCGTGACAAGTCTGTATGTCTAAGGACTACGACTACTCACGACCCAGTGCTTGGTTATTTCGACTCCTCTGTATGCACTCATCCACAGGATGCACAGCTCACCATTGGATATTGGGGTAATCTTTAGGTAAAAACAGGTAAAACATAGGACAGGCTTTACATAACCTTCGAAAGTATTGTGTCTCAACTTGGGGCTTGTGGATATATTCCCAGGGATAAGAAATTTTTTCAATGACAACAGTTTGCTTTACTATAATTTTTTAAAAACACAATGACCTCAATGACCACATTTTTTATCATTTCATGCATTAATATTTCAGTCGCTATTTCGAAAAGATAAGGACTCTTTTTCAAAAAACATAACCATAATACCACTGTCTCACCAAAAATAGTAAGAATTGTTTAACATCAGCAACTACTTTTTAAATCTTTTTATTTGGGAAATTTTGAATACATGTAAAAGTAGAGAGAGTATAGAGAATAATATAAATGAATCTCTAGGTGCCCATTACTCAGCTTCAACAATTCACCACAAGGCCATCCTTGTTCCATCTATACGCCTCACCTATTCTGAAGGAAACTCCAACATCACATAATGTCATCTGTAAATATTTAAGTATGTATTCCTAAAAGAAAAAGACCCTTAGCAAACATAACCACAATACTATTATCACATCTAAGAATATTAATAATTTCTTAACATGACAAATACTCAGTGTTCACGATACACTTCTTCAATTGTCTTTGGGAAAAAAGTTTTTAAGTTTCTGTGTTTGAATTAGGATCCAAAGAAGCTCATACACTGTGACTATAGGCTTCTCTTCCATCTTTTGTTTTTCCTTGCAATTTGTTGTTATTGTTGAAAAAGAAAAAGGGTCACCTGTCCTGTAGATTCCATGCTACTCTCCAGTCTGCATTTGGCAGAGTGAATCCACCTGGATATCATTTAACGTGCTCTTCCACTCCCTGTATTTCCTATACTTTGGTATTTAGATCTAGAGGCTCAATGAGTACTTTTTAACCGACTCTTTCCGAGTTAGGAGGAGGCATCTACATCAAAACTGATATGCAGACTAGGTATTAATGTTGTAGGGCAGAAAATGACCCCCTTATATACAACGTAAACACTATTTCTTGTTGTCCCTGTAAAGTCTTTATTTTGATCTAAACCAGTTTATTGAAGAAAAGATAATCATTACAATTAGTCCATGCTACATATTAAGCATATAACATAGGATCAGAAATGTACCGGGTCCCTCGGGAGGAAAAAAGGAAGAACACAACACAATTTGTGCTCCTGAGAAGTTTGCCATCGATTTGGGGAGGGGCTGATTAACAGGCAGGAAACAATGTGTCATAATGACAGCATGTAGTAAGTCCTACATGTTATGGTAAAGCTTCTAAGTGTAAGTGGCTTTCCAAGAGAGGAGAGATTTCTAGAATTTTCAGGAGCCAGACAAGGCTACAGACAGGAAGTGTGTGAGACTTGACCTGATTACTATCAGGGCATGCAGACATCAAGAAGGCATGTGGGCAAGGGGAACAAAGGAAATGGAGGTAGAAATTAGCTTAATACATTTGGAGAAATATTGGGGAAGCCATGGTGACAAGCATGTTGAGTTGAATTGAAATGAGGGGGCTGATTGTGGAGAACCTGAGTTAGACCAAAGAGAAGAGATGTGATATGGCAGGCATGCAACATCACCAGAAAGGACATGATCAAATGGTGTTTTAGGAAGATGACTATGGCAGCTGTTTGCAGGCTGAATTTATTTAAGGAAGCTGAGACTGGAAGCAGGGAGACCAATTATTGTCTGTGTAGTAAACTATGCGCGAGGTGATAAAAGTCTGGATCAAGTGGGTGGCTATAAAAATGGAGAGGTAAGAGTGGATCTTAAAGGCATCCTTAAGAAAGAATAATCAGAATGTAAGGACAGATTGGGTACAAAATTGATTGAGAGATAAGTGTAAAATATCACGCTCAGCTTTCCAGCCCAGAAGACTGTGAGATGGTGACTTCGTTAATTGAGACAACTAAAGAAAGGCAGGGGAATTGATTTTCATCGAGAAAATGAGTATTTTCAAGCAAATTGTCTTTGAGCAGATGCAAAGGACATATCTGTTGGAAACTGGAATCACAGAATGAATGTCCAGGTGAAAAGTCACAGCAGAAAGTGTAGATTTAGAAACTTTTCATATAGAGATGCAAGCTGGAGCCATAAGAAAAGAAAGCACGCTAAAATCAACGAGCGTACGGAGAGGATCAAATTTTTCTTTGTGTTTAGTAAGGTGCCTGGCCTAGTGCATGTGCTCAATAAATGTTTTCAGACTGAAAGAATGAATGATGAAATGGAACAAGGAGGGAGAGAGGGAGGAAAGTGTTTTGGGATAGCCACAGTTAAGGAAGCGGAAGAAGTGCGAGCAATGGAGATCAAGGTGTGGAAGAGAGATGGGAGCAGTTCCAACATTGTGCAACATCCAAGCTACTTAGATGCAAAAACTTTCAAGACAAATGCTCTCACAACAGTGCCAGATATGCTAAGAGGCCAAACAGAATGAAGGAAGGCTGACCAATGATTTTGTCAGAATGATTTGGGGACCCTTAACAGAGCCTTTCTGTAGGTCCGGGGAGAGAGCCGGGGGGTGGGCTGGGTGAAGGGTGTCCAGAAGCCAGTTAGCAGGGTGAGGTGGGGAATGCAGAAAGAGGAGTGAAAGAAAGTATAAGTCACACTCTGCGAGTTTGGCAGAGAAATAAAGGAAATGGCACAGTATGTATCAAGATATCAGGGTCAAAAATGTTTCTTGTAGGGCAGGGAAAATGTGTATATATGAAGTTAAAAAAGGAGCCAGCAGACAAAAGACCAAAGACACCAGATAAGGCAGTTGTGTGCAGAAGCTTTCAGATGTTGTAAAAAACGAATGAGAGTCAGTGTATTGGTAAAGGAGAAATATTTAGAAAGATTCACCTTCTACGCCGTATTGCAGCTATACCTGGCTGTTCACTATTCCCAGATGGAGCAGAGCACATCACAACCTGGTACCTTCGGCCATGCTGCCCCTTTGAATTTGAATGCCCTTCTGCCTAATATCTGACTGCTAAAATCTTTCCATTCTTCAAGGCCTGGCCCAAATGTCACTGCCTCTGTGAGCTGATAGGCCTCTTTGGTGAGATTAATCAAAATTGATCTCTCCTTCCTATATACTTATAATTTATTTAAGTGATTTTTTTCTTTTTAAGAATTTACACTTTTCCCATGAATTATTGTTAATTGCTTTCTAGTATGTCTTTTCCACTGTATTTTAATGCATTGCACACGGTTGGTACTCTATAGTGTTTAATAAATGGAAGGGGAATTTTTCTTCATGAAGATTTTAGCAACGGATAAGAAGAGAATGGGGGAAGAATGAAGACAAGGGTATTGGGTGGCTTTGTCTGGTTGGCTTCAGTGTTCACCCAAGGAAAGATGTGACACGCCTGCCTGGAAGGAAAGTGAGGGACTGGTGTGAAGGAAGCTTATATCCGGAGAGGTGCCAGGTAGGTCAATGAAGAGGTGAGTAAAAGGAGGGGAAGGTCCTTTAAGTGAAGAGGTGAATAAAAGGAGGTGAAGTTCTTTTAAATCCTTTAAGGAGGTGTAGGTCCTTTAAGTGAAGCCTGGAGCATCTGCATCTTTAAAAGTGTCCTAAGTTGAGAACCGCTCATGAACTTGCAGGCAGCCAGATATTTTCAGCAATTTTTTTTTTTTTTTTTAACTAGGAGTTCACAGTTGGAAGGATAGAGAAAGCAGACAGCATAGAGACCCAGTATTGTTCACAATGACATCATTGACAGTGACCTTCACCATAATGACTAATAGAGACTGAACATAGGAAGGTGGGGGCGTGGCAGAATGAGGTCTCAGGTGACACTGAGAGAATAAGCAGGGTTCAGGTTGAGGAGAGAACCCAACACAACCGGTGAGGCCAGGCTCGCCATGTGACTGCCGAGGACAGCCTGGGATGATTTTGAAGCCCCAGCCACACAGATCGTGACTTATTTGGTCTGGGATGAAGCCTGGAGCTCTGCATTTTTTAAAGTGTCCTAGGTTGAGAACCCCTGCAGTCAGGAGACAGAGATCTTGGAAAAGCAAAGGGGTTATGGGACGAAGATTCTACTGAGGAGAGAGGACAGGATGAAGTAAAAAGGCTATTTATGGTCTCGGGCCTGAAAATTCCCAGGAAATAGAAGGGTCTGCCTTTACATAAAAGAAAGTATCTACGTTTTAAAATCCAAATGTGATCTCAGCTAGTTTCCACTGGACAGACGTCACCATTCCCTAACTGACAGTCATAATTGGCACTGTAGCAGGCAGATGGTTCAACGGTAAAGGAAAAGTTTCAAAAAAAAACTTATTTCAAAAGGAAAGTTGCCTATCCCAGAACAGACTTGGAAAAGTCTGAACCCAGTGAGACTGAGGAGAGACAAGCACAGAGAGGACACAGGACGCTCAGGAAATCCCATCATGGGCCAGACCCAAGGTCAGCCATCTCAACAGATCTCAAGAGATCTCCCGTGGGAGGGCTTGGAGCAACTCTCTGATTTCGATTGTAAAACTCAGGCACAGTCCTGGTTTTCTTAGTAGCCATTTATGGCTCTCATTCATAAATTTGGCTAAGAGGTTTTTTAATTCATTTACATTTCCTGCCAGCACCACCTTTTGGGACTAATGAGTTCCATAGGTTTATAACCCGCTATGTGAGGTAGATTTCCTTTCACTTGCCCTAAACTTACTTCACTCTGTCTTAAAGAGCGCTTTTCTTGTCCTGAAAAGAAAAAGTAAACAGGATTGTAAGATGAGGACAGATTGGCTGAAGTAAGCAGAGCAGAAAAAGAGCTACATGTTATAAGGCGCGGCAGACGACCTGAAATCTGCAGTGTAGTTTTAAAAGGCAAACATGGTTGGAATGCATGACCAAGAGGGGAGCGAGTGTGCCACACAACAATGGCTCCATTGTTTTCCTACTGGTTACCCCTTCCAGTGGCTCAGCATACTGTTTGGGGCTTCTCTGCTCAAATGAAAGGGAGAACTTGAACATTTAGCAGATATCATCAAACTGATGAAAACACTGCAAGTGGACCCAGAAGAAAAATGAAACAAATTTGAATTTTTCAAGTTAGAGAAAAGAAAATCATTCTACACAAAAATATCTAGGATACTATGTGTAAAACGGAAAATACTTGTTCTACATTTGAATTAAAACACAAAGAGAAGGAGTCAAGATGCATCACGTGGTTATTATTTGTCGTAAGAAAGAACTTCCTGACATTGGCAATTATATATAAGATCGGGAAAAGTATGCAGTTTATTTTTTTTGAAAATTCATATTTCCAGAATGATTTGGGGTTCATCTCACCTTTGTACCTGCCTCAACGGATTATAAAGACAGCTCCATGAGTTATTCACGCAGAGGGCTATGGTAATATTGGACAGGTAAAGGTACAAAACAGAAGAGTCTTTAAGCATCTTAGAAAAGAAAGGAATTTGTGGTTAAAATATAAATATGTATAATTACTAAAACTATAAGGGAACAACAGATATTTTAAAAACATATGAATTTTAGTGGACTGAATAGTAGACCAGAGTATCTGTTGCATTTTTTCCTCCGAGATCTCAGTATGAAGTTGATTACAGGAAAGTCTTGTGTTTTAATGGAAAATAGGGCAAAGGTTATGTGTAACAGGAATCCAGTCATGTGGAGCTTGCAGAACGCAGGATAGGCTCATAAAACTGCTCATTAAAATGCTCTGTTCTGAGGCAAAAGCAAATAAATGAGCTCAAGGAAAAGAGCCACAGAAATCGCCTAGAAATATTTCCATGAAAGCCTGTGGAAACAGTCCTACCTGGTCACAAGCTACGTTCAGGTATTGCTTATACAAATAGCCACACTTAAAAGACTTTTAAATACTTTCCCTGCAACGCTGGTTTTGACATTCTGCCAAAAGCTATTTAATGGTTTTTTTAAAAAAAATTTCTGAATAGACCGTATGATGAGCAAAAAATAAAAAAGCACGCATACCAGACGTTTTCAAAACAGCATGAGCAGAATAGTTTAGTTTTTAACCCCCACCCCCAAATTCTGGTTTAAACTTAGCAAATTTACAAGTTCTACACTGGCTTAAAACCTCAGTCCCAAATTATGGAAGTGAAGACAAAAAAGAGTCTTGATTTATAGGGATACTATTCTCTACACTTCACTCTCTTATAGGGCAGAAAACACAGACTGAGGAATTTTAAATCAGCAACAGTAACGGCTTGCCGGCAAAATAAGGAACAGTGAGAAGACTTCTAAGAAGGCAGTGAGCCCCAAAGCAGTGCAGACAGACCTGCTTACACCACGGCTGGCTGGTCTCTAAGGTCTCAAGCCAAAAACAACACCAACAGCCAGCAGCGCCCATCACTTACAGAGGGAACTGCACGACTTGATGCTGGTTAAGTGTGTGTGTGTGTGTGTGTGTATGTGTGTCGGGGGGGCTGGGGGGAGTCCAGACGTCCATCTGATTTTTAATGTAAATTCAGTGATGCCCCAGGCTCTGTCTGAGTCACCAGAGGCAACCTGGTGGAATGTCACCCTGCCAAGTGATTAACTGGAGGCAGGCCGGCTCACGGAAAACAGACTGCTCCAGAAAGAAGCACAAGGAGTGAGGCATGTGGTCTGAATTCACACCCGACTACTCTATCTGTGGCTTTTTCTTGCACCATTTCCGTAGCCTGTTGGATCCCGAGAGGGAGTCAAAATGAGCATGGAAATTTTGCCTGTCTTTTCTTTCCTTTTTTTTTTTTTTAAAGAAGGCATTACCAATGGCAATATTGTCTTTTTGCTCTAATTTATTTTATCTTCAGAAAAGCAGTCTGGAGCTCCCTTGTGAGAAGCAATGCATCAAACTGAGAGATTCCTTCTAAAAAGCGAGCCTGGATCCCAACGGGCTTCCTGCCAACGTTTGCTCTGCTGTTCCAGGCAGGGTTTGTTGTCGTTGCTGTCTCTCTCTGGTGGGGAGGGAGCTGACGGAGAAGCTTGCAGAGATTTGGCTAAAATAAAAACACAGAGCTCTTTCACACAGCTACACCAAATCTCACATCCTGTGACACAGCCTAGACGTTGTTTGATAAACACATCTTGGCAACAGGCTCCTCTCTTTCGAGTTAACTCTGAAGAGGGTATTTCCTAATCCATCCTGCTCTAAACAAAAGCATCTGCTCTTCTGTTTCCCACTGGCCTCTGAACACCTTATTCTGGAATAATGCTTTCTTTTGCTTTAACAGATTTTGAAAATCAGCAGTAATCTTTCCACAGTGGTAGTTTACATTTTTATCTACACACACACACACACACACACACACATTCTTGCACAAGTTAGCAAGATTTAAAGCCTCTCATTTTTTATTCTTGAAGCCCCGAAAGGGAAACTGTTATTCACGCGCCAAGGAATACAGCCATTCATTATTTTTTTTCTTTCTTTCTCCCCGTATATCCTCCCAATAGGATTAAAAGCAGTCTGGGACGTGGACTGTGGAGGTCGAGGAAGAGAGAGAGGAATGGGAGGGAGAACAAGATGGCATTTTAATAGCCGCCACCACGCTGATTCAACACAGTAGGGACCTTGTGCTTCAGACTCAAACTGCTTCCTTCCCTTCCGCCTGAGCCTTGCACTTGGCCCCTTCTACCGCAGCCGCGCACTGATGTCTCCGGATAGAACTGGGAGACGAGGTAACGACCAACGGCCTTTCTGAGAATGAGGGAGAATGGAGAGGCCTAGGGAAACGATCATAATTCTATCTTTGATTTTTTAAAAAAATTTCGTCTTGGAATAATTTCAGTCTAATACAAAGGTTGCAAAATTAATACAAAAAAAATTCCCGTATACTCTTCACCCAGATTCCTCAAATGTTAACATTTTTATAAAACCACACGACCATGGTCAGTTAGGAAATTTTGAAGAGTATTGACCAGTTATTTTATAGAGTGTCTCTCAATTTGAGTTTATCTGATGTTTCCTCATTATGAAATTCAGGTTATGCATTTTTGTCAAGAAAACCACCTAAATCACGTGTCCTTTTCGCTCTGTTATCTCGGGAGACACGTGATGTCAAACTGTCCTATTTATTGCTGCTAGTGATGTTAACTTTGATCACTTGGTTTAGGTGGTCTATCAGGTTTCTCCACGGTAAAGTTTCTACTTTTCCCCCCTTGGAATTAATAAGTATCTTTTGGGTGATATTTTGAGGCTATGTAAATATCCTGTTTCTCATCATGCTTTCACCTATTAATTTTAGCACCCACTGATGGTTCTTGAGAGCAATAACTATTACTGTGGTGTTTTGCCAATGGTGATTTCTATTTCCGCCTTCTCTTCTAAACGTTTTAGTTGGAATTACATTGTAAGGAAGAGCTTCCCCTGCTTCATTTAATTATTTATTCAAGTATTTAAGTAAGGATTCTTATTTTATTCTATGGGTTATAATCCACTACTGTCATTATTTTGTTGCTGAAATTGTCCTGATTTCGTCATTGGAAGCCGCCTTTAGGTTGCCTCCTGTATCCTTTTAACACGTTCCCATCATTTTTTGAGGACTTGTTTACTTTCTGGCACCATAACGTACTCCAGGTTCGTTTTGTACTTTCTCTGCTCCAGTCTTGCAATTTCTTGAAGGAGCCGTGGTTCCTTTTATTGGAGAATAGTATAAATAACCCGATCTTTTTTTTGTTAGAGTGAGTCCATAACTCTTCTAGTGGTAAAAAGCCACCAGCATGTGGGTAGGGAGAAACAAAGGCTCTGAACTTCCAGTGTTATGGGGGTAAACTTTTCTACAGCCATAAACTTTTTTGAAATCTGAAGTGTTGTGAGATTGTGATTGATAAGAAATGTACATCCGGTCTTGGTTCTGTTCTTGGAACAGAGCTCCTAAAACTCTTGAAATTTCCTAAGTGATAAGAGCTATGAAGGTGTCTTTTGTTATTCATAACAAGCCCCTTTCAACGACACCTGAGTTGATATTAATGAGGGGATTTTTGGAAAGCCCCTAAGGATGGGGGCTGGTTGCCAGTGGAACTAATCACATGATTAGAGGGTTGGGACTTTTAGCTCCATCCCCCGACCTCTGGGGAGGGGTGAGGGACTGGGGGCTGGGTTCAATCACTAATGGCCAATGATTTAATCAATTGTGCCTATGTAATGAAGCCTCCATAAAAACGAGAAAGGATGGGGTTTGGGGAGCTTCTGGGTTGGTGACCACGTGGAGGTGCTGGGAGAGTGCAATGCCCAGAGAGGGCATGGAAGCTCAGCACCTCTTCCCACATACCTTATGCATGTCTTCCATCTGGTTGTTCCTGAGTTATATCCTTTTATAATAAACCCGTAATCTAGTAAGTAAACTGTTTTCCTGAGTTCTGTGAGTCACTCTAGCACATTATTGAACCAGAGTAGGGGATTGTGGGAACTTCTGATCTATATAGCAGGTTGGTCAGAAGCACAGGTGACAAGCTGCACTTGTGATTGGCGTCCGAAGTGGGAAGGGGCAGTCTTGTGGAACAGAACCCTTAACCTGTGGGATCTGACAGGCCATCTCCAGGTAGATAGTGTCAGAATTGAGTTAAATTGTCACAGAAGTGTGATGTCGCAGGATTGCTTAATGGGTGGAAAACCCACACATCTGCTGTCAGAAGTGTCATAGTGTTGCAGTAGTGTGAGAGTAAAGGACACCCACAGAGGAGTGTGTTTTCTTCTTACAGATATCTATGGCTCTTCCATTACAAATTCAAAACCCACTCAAATTTTTAATGTTTAGCAAAGATTAACTTGGACTCAAACAAGTAAAGCTTTTACCACAATGTTTAATATTTTTTACTGATTGTTTTATAAGTCAAAGCAAACAAAAGATAATTAAAACTTTTAAGTGGTAATATAATTAAATCAAAAGCATTATAAGCATTTAGTGTTTGTGGGAAAATAAAAGTCACTGTACACATGGCTTTTAATTACTAGACATTATTATTGTTGTTGTTTTTATATCAGCCTAATTTACCTAAACGTTTACCCATTTCTTTGTCCATATTCTTTCTGGACCATTTTCCTTCTTCCTAAAGAACCTCTTTAAGAAGTTTCTTTTGTGTGCATCTATTGGCAGCAAACTCTCGTTTTTGTTGTTTGAAATGTCTTATTATACCTTCTCTTTAGAATAATACTTTCATTAGGTTATACAGTTCTAAGTTTACAGTGTTTCTCTCTGTACTTTTAAGATTATTCCATTATTTCTGGTTTCCATTGTTGCTCTTAAGAAGTCTTAATTCTTGTTCCTTGGAAGTTGATCTCTCCTTCTCCTCTGGATGCTTTTAACATTGTGTTTTCGTCTTTGGTGTTCTGCAATTTCCTTACAATGTATATCTGCATGTTACCTGTGGTGCTCCTAGATCTTAGAACTCATGACGTATATCAGTTCTGGACAAATTTTAGTCATTGTCCCACTCTCTTCTAGAATGATAATTAAACATATGCTAGACTTTCTCATGCTGTCCTTCATGTCTCATATACATTTCCTAACACTCTCTCTCTCTATGCTGCATTCTGAATAATTTATTCAGCTATACATACAGTCATGTGTAGGAACTGGCTTTTATTAGCTTACAAAAACCCACTGTGCACATCTCTTCCCAGGTCTGCATTCATTGTCACCACATTGACAGCTTAAAATCAGCCACGTTAGGAGTAGGTACACTATGGAAATTGGCAAATGCTACATAACATGGCTTTTTTCCACACTCTGGAGAACTAGTTATTAAACATTTATCAGCACTCCACTGTATACAACCCATTTTACTTAGTTTCTCTTCATCTGTTTAATCTATTCATAAAGTTTTAATTTCAATAATTGAACTTTTCATTTCTAAAAATTCTATTTCGTTCTTTAAAAAAAATCTGCATTGTCTGTTAAAAAATAAAAAAAGGTGTTCTTCTCTCAAGTTGGTGAATTGCTCTTTTATTTCTTTAAACATTTTAAACATAGTCCAAAATCTTTTCTCCTATTTGTTATTCTCTTGACCCACTCATGACAGCTTCTTTTTTTATGTCCTTTACATGCTGGATTGTGTATTTATGTTCAGATGGGCCTTATTTATGTGAATCCTAACAGGTCTGATGTGTTGGCACATACTTCCAGGAGCATTGATGTTTCTACAGGCTCCCAGAACTGCTTCCAGCATGGGTCTACTTTAATTTCTCAGCTTTCATTCTGCTTGACTATGCAAGTGGTATAAATCTGAACCCCAAATCACATGATAGGAGACCTGTAAAAATGAATTCTCAGAGAAGACTTTTCTTTCCTTCCACCCGGAACCCAGGCCGAGATAAATAACTTTCCTTGATTTCTCCCATTACTGGCAGGTAGATCTTTATTGATCTACTATTTCATTGAAGGTGTATCTCTTTGCGTGTTCTGCTTAGTGCAGGGGTCTTGGTTTTAATTTTCCAACTTGTTCTGGCTGAGGCTTCTTCTCCTACACCCATATGATTATGTAAACCCACAGCTCTTGGGTACAGTAGTGGCAAATGCCCCAAGAACAGCTGTGGCTTCACCATAGGCTTAACTCTCTGCTTCCCAGCTCCCTCTTTATTTCTGCACCCCAGGGTTTTCTCATCTTTCTTGTGAGTTCAATTGGGAATTTAAAAGAGCACTTCTCACACTGTCCTCAATATTTCTAGATATTCTGAAATCAAGATAGCTAGTCTAAAAAAATTGCCAGAAATCAAAGTCCACATGTCTTTTAAAAAGATTCTGTCCTAAGATTAGTATAGCTAAGAACAGTAAAGATTTGACAGCCCTGATTGGTGCTAAGTCTTTTCTTTTTCTTCAGAATATCCTATAGCAAAAATGTTTTTATACCACAGACACATACACACACACATCAATGCATTATGTATTAAACTACTATGTGGTAACACTGTTTTTAGCTTTTTCAGAATAAATATTGATCCTTACAAAACATTTTGTAAACCATGGATAAGTGGAATCAGAGGTTGATACTAAAATCAATTTATGTTCTAACTACCATTTTTTTGGGCCAAATTTTATTTGGTTCCCCAGTACTGTAGACTTCTAGTTTCCTTTGATGCTGGTAACAATACTGTGTACTATTTGGATAAATATGAATATATACTTTGTATAAATATAGAGGTATATAATTTTGAAATTGTTTTACTTATATAATTTGTTCTGAGATTTTGACCAACTTTGTAACATAGGTAGACTTATTTCCTTCTTCAGAAATTGAGAGTCAAAAAAGATGCATAATTTTTCCAAGGCCATACAACAGAAGTTGAAGAGCTAGAATTGAAATTCAGCTTTCGGAGCTCTAAGCTCAATGTGTAATGAGCCCAAATCAATCATGGAGACTGGGGCATTTTCCTATCTCCATGGGGAAGAAAATCCTAGTGGAATAGAGGGCTCTGTGATTAGGTCAGGGAGCCATATGGACACATATAAGTAAAGCAGTGGCTCAATTTTAGTACAATTTCAATTGTTTATATGCTTTTGAAGTGTTTTTTCCCCTGAAAGTTATGCAGCAATGATTTAGGGAATCTTTAGTTCAAAGAAGTCTGCAACATAGATGCTGGTACAGAGGACCAGTATGTTGAAGGCCTACTCATTCCTTGCCTTTCTAGTTCCAATCAACATGCACATCAAAAGAAAAAATGTTCACCTTACAAACAGTCAACTAAAAAATATCTATATCAGGAGTTCACTCAGTGAAATGATTTTTCCATCTTGAATGCAGTAACAATTTTAAGACGCAATCTCTCCACCTTCAGAGGCAAATCCTTGCAAACCAATAAACTGGAACTCTTCATGAATTCTTGCACTCACAGTGAGATTTGTTGTGACAGTTTTCAGTTCAAAAGTGCATTCCTGTTCTAAGTGGACTACATGGGATCATCCAGTGGAATGAAGTCCAGTATCACACACACAGCTGTACTCTGAGAAGTAATTTTAGACGTCAAGATAATGTATGTCGAAGCTGTGCAAAACCACAATCCGCCAGTGGATCACGATCCCTTTTGGCAAACTGCTGTTTATTGTATTAGTCTCTGGCTGTACAATGATCTGGGAAGCTGAAGGATTGGAATTTGTCACTTAAGCCATTCATCCTCAGCTGCCAAGAGGTGGGCACATTCTGACCTCCGGAATTAAAGCTGGGCAGAGTTCCATATACCATCCTACTAAGAATGCGGTCACTATAGCTCCAATAAAGACATCCTGTCTCGGCAACACAGTGTGAAGAACACTTCATGACTATGAAATTGTTTAGATGCTTCGCATTCATTTTCGTTGGGTAGAAGTCTGTTTTCCTTTTATCTATGTATAAACTAAAAGTGTGTCTTGAAATGATATATTAGATTTTTTTCTATAGCTCTAACTTAAAAACAGCTGAACTTATTTTCCTGAATACACATGAAAACTCCTGAGCTGAGACCCGATATATCAAGTTTCAGCCTGAAGAATTTTTTTGAGCCGACGGTTTATGCTGAAAAATGCTGACAGATGTCGAACAGCCTCAGCAAAGCAGTTTTTAAGGGAGTCCTGGGCAACAGACCATGTGGCTGCGTTGAAAGTGCTAAATTCTTGTTGCTAAACAATTTACTCAAAAAAAAAAAATTCCTAGCATTTATTATATTAAATTTTTAACAGATATTTGGAGAAAGCCATCAATTAGTCCGCAGCTGAGTTTTTGGAACCTTCTAGTTGCCAGTTTGCATTTTCTCTGGGCACAAGAAATCCTATTAGATTTATCATTCTAAAGGGTCAGATAAGAGCCAGACTTCTGGAATTATAACTGTAAAAGCATAAAGTAGGTATCTAAAATTAAAAATTGCTACAGGAAGTCCCTGAAACCGAGAGAATCTAGGTGGTTACCATTTGCTTGCTTTCTGGCACTGATTTTTCTTTGTTGGGATACTAAAATATGAGTCAGGGGAACTACAAACAACATAGGTCTGATCAGAAACAACTGAATGTTTATTAAATGTTCTACAGGGAGTTCAGACTTTCCCAGGAGGGTAATAATTTAAAGGATGTCAGTGGATGCAAATGAATTTCAGCCGTAAGAAGGAAGAAGAGGTGAATGGTACTTTTGTCTTTGGGAGAGCTGGAATTTCAGACAGGCTCCATTTTGGATAATTCTATTTAGCCTGCCTACATTTTCTGATGTTGTTTCAGTTGGAAAGGATAGAATGATATTCCTTATCCCTGCATCCTGAACGGTTCAGCAGTGTTAGGCTATGCTGTTAACAGTCATCAGGTTCCATGGATACACAGATAGACGAGTTTCCTGCTGATTTAAAAAGATCTTATGAATTGTGTCTTGTGTAAAAGAGAGCAAGACCCTTTTTACAAAGTATAATGTGAGTAAGATCTGAAGCTATTTTCTTCTGCTATTGGTCCTCCAGCATACCCCAGTCTCTGATATTCTAAAAGATAATCTAGATACTTTACGGCATTGCTGTGCTCTTTGGAGAATGGTTCTTACATTAATTTTTCTCCAAGCTAATTATTTCCTTTCTTCTTCTCTAGTCATACCATGATAGTTAAACAATCTTCTAAAAGTCTGAGCGCTACATAAATGATCAAGTGGCACAGAATGTTGGTTTGCAAAGAAAAAAAGAAAATCCAGCTCTGTGGATTCATCAGCAATATCAAGTCATGAGCAGGAGGCATATCCCACCTACAAGAAATACACACACTAATGAGATAAAATGGAAGAGTATGAAAAATGTGCGCAACTTCACAATGTTCTTACCACACCAAAAAGTCCTAAAGAACAGAAGGAGCAAGTCAACTGCCACTAATCATGTAGAAGAAGGAAGATATTCTATTATAGCTTTTATCTTCTTCGCTTGTAAAAAAATAGCAGAGTGATTAATTGAAAGGTAAAGTATAAAAATTTGAGCCGATTGGGCTTATCAGGTTTGCAAAATTTGAAAACACAACAGGCATTTTTATTTTCAGACATCTATACCAGTTTAGCATTTCGCGTGTGTCATGGGACACGCTTCACACAATGAACATGTTTGCTGCTTCAGTGTAATGTTTTTCTGCCTCTCCTCCTCCTTCTGGTCTCAGGACGAGTTGTCTATAAACATGCGGATTTGGTGCTGCTGTATTTCTAACTCCCGACAGTATAGTAATCCTCTTCACATATTATTGTGTCATTAAAATGATTGTGCATAACCACTGAATTCAGAAAAATAAATCCTTAAGGCAAAAATATTCTTTGGCCAAACAGACCTAAATAACATGTGTATTCTTTAGAAGCTAAGTGACCGTTGTCTTCATTTATTCCCTTCTAGTGAAGTCAATTCAGAGGATGAACATTTGGGAATTTTTAAAAAATCTTAATTTAGAAATGGATATTTGGTAATGTACCACTGTCTCCATATTACCTTGATGTGAAATTCAGAACAAAATATTTTATAATTATTTTCATATTAAAATGATCTAAAATTAATGACAACTAGGTCCAAGACGATTATCAGACCCCAAACAGTAGACTAAATAAGGAGAGGTCACGTATTCCTACATAAACTAGGAAGGGAAAATGAACACCACTAAATATAAACTCTGTCTCTGTTCCTTCAAAGGGTCTAATAATAACAGCAGCAGTCACTTACTGAGAACTTCTAAGTGTCAGGGACTGAACTAAAAGGGCTTTATTGATTGTATTTTCTCATTTAACCATTACAATTATCTTTGAGGGGTGTGTGTTATTTCGCAGTTTGCATATGAGGAAATCGAGGCTCAAATGGATTCAGTAGTTTGTCTAGTAAGTGTAAATGCCGGGATTCAAAAGCCCTGCGTCATTAGAAAATAGTCAGTATACTTTCAGTGGGTGACCAAACACGTGCTAGAGGAATTGGTAGGGTATCCGGGTGGGAAAGAGGTCTAGAGAAGGGCAAGGGAAGAAATGATATTCCTGGGGACGTCTCTGGGGTCAGGAACCTCTGATATTGGGAGTTGGTCATATTGGAAGGTTACCCAGACAGTGTTCTTTCTGTCTGCTGACACCTTAGGTAACATAAATTACATTATTTATTTATTGAAAATGCTCCTGGGAAGATGGGGGATTGGGCAGGGCTGACGGCACCTCTCCAGAATTGGAATTTACCATTTACCAGCTCTGCGAACTTGAGGAGATTATTTAATCTCTCCAAGCCGTGGTGCCTTCCACCACAAAATGGAAGTAAGAACTGCAATGCATAGATATTAGTTGTGAGAAATGAATGAGATTTTTAAAATACCAGTAACAATGCTTGACACGTATTTAGGCATTAAACAAATGCTACTTCCCTCTTCTCTTCTGTACTTAAGTTTTACTGAAGTTTTCATATGTTAAACAGATTATTACTGTATTTTTTCTGGGTTTTCAAATTTTTGGGTTCCTTGATTCTGTTATTTTTCTGGTTTGCATTCATTACAATGAACAAAATATTCTATACAAGGATGTGTGACAAATTTTGGTAGAATATTAGAAAGAACATGGGCATAGCAATTGGAAGATATGGACCTGAGTCCTGGCTCTACCATTCATCTACCCAATGATATTTGTAGGTTAACCGATCAAGAGTCAGTCTGATTCCCCTCCTTCGTATGAGATCTGTTCTTCCAGCTTCTTTTAAGATCTCTTTTTCTTTGGTGCCCTATAGCTTCTCTGTGATGTGCATAGGTGTGTATTTGTTTATTATTATTTGATCCTATTTAGAACTTATTGTGTTTCCTGAATCTCAGAATTGGTGAACTTCAACAATTTTATAAAATTCTGAGCCTCTTTCTCTCTCTCTCCTCCTACTTCCCTCAATGTTCTAGCATACAGAACTGGATTAACCATAATCTTTGGTTCATGGCAGTCTGTCATCATTGGTCAAGTATGGACCAATTTTATTTATTTATTTAGATTTTAATTGATTATTATAATGTAATAAGCACCTGTTAATTCATTACTAAAAACAAAAGCTAGGATTTTAAAAATAACCTGCATTTACTCGTATGGTACCTTCCACCAACTCATCCCCCTGCTTCTGCCACCCAAGGGAACCATCAGTGAGAACAATCACCATTCCCTTACTTTCCTTTTATGGTTGTTTTATTGAATCTATATATAGCTTTAAAGAGTTATTTTTATCAGTTATTTTTAATTTCATAAAAGGAATATACTGTATATAATCTTTTTTCACTTATATTGCTAATTCATGCATACTGTTGAATGTACTGTAGCTCACTTGTTTGGGATTCTGTATAATACTCCAATGTGAAAATAAACTGCAATTTATTCATTTGCCCCTCTACTGATGGCCAGTTAGGTTGTTTCCAGATTTTCACTACTATAAACAGTGTTGCTATGAACACTCTGCTACTCCTTCTTGGAATACTGCCTTTTCCCCATTCTCTCTACTGTCTCCTTCTAGAACTCTGATTAGATACACGTTAGACCTACTCAATCTTTGGTCTCAACTTTTTTCTTTGTGGGTGGTGTTTTATTCTGATCTGTGCTTTATTCTGATCATGTATTTATATTACTACATATTTTCCAGTTCACTAATTCTTTATTCAGCTATGTCTAATCTGCTTCATTGACTCTTTTTGCTTAAATTTTTCATTTCAATGATTGTGTTTCATTTCTAGAAGTTATTCCCCCCTGAATGTGCTTGATCTTTCTTGCTTGACCTACAAGCTTCTCGTTTATTTCTTAAACATATTAAACATTTTAATTTTATTTCTGTGCCTAATAATGCCAATATCTTTTCTTTAGTGGTCTGACTTCACTGTCTGTTGTTTCTCTTGGTTCCCTGCAGTGGCTTGTTGCCATATGTCTTTCCTTCCTTCCTTTGTTCCTTGTGAGCTGTTCATTTTCCTTGGAACTCCATATCCAAGGGAGTTACTTAAGGCCTGGGTGAAACTCGCATTTTTCCAGAGAGGATTTATGCTTGCATCTTCTGGTTTGTCTGGGGTACTGCTAACCCAGGAAATTTAAATTCTGTATTGATGTTTTTCATAACACGCACACAGCGTGAATTCAGATGAGGGCAGATTTCTGTTTATGTGGTCTAATAGCCTAAAGGCAGATCACCACCACCATCCTCCTTCCGTTTAGTGCCAAGGTTAATAAAGGGCAATTTCGTTGTTTCATCCTTCTTGAAATTGCGTTTATTTCTAGCATACTCTTATACCAAGGTAACAGTTTGCAGTATCAGCCTGTGTGACAGTCTCCTGTTAGCCTCCTTCGGACTAGGAATGTCTGAAGCTTTACATCTGTTCCCCAGGCCTTCTTCGGCCACCATGATGGATGCTCAAGATCTCAGAGTTTGGGTGAAATCCTCGGGATTAAAACCAGTGCTAGCACTCGCTCACTTCCCAGGTTTCCTGTTTTCACTTCATTTTCTGGCCTTTATTATGGATTCTTTCCTTTCGAATCATTTTGGCAACGCATTTGAAAACAAATTTTATATATTACATTCAGCATTTTAACTATAAGTGTGCAGGGTATCCACCAGAGTATCTGGTCTGTCATTCTGTTGAAAATAGAAGTCTATCTGTGCCCACTTCAACACTTATTTTCTATTGCAATTGTTTCTTAAGTCCTCAGTCCTATATCCTAATACATTTGCTCACTCCTAGTATAAAGCTCTTACTAAAATATAAAGACGATCTCAAATTTAAATTTCTTCAAAGGATCCATAGTGGTCTTAGGATAAAGTCCAAACTCCTGTCCACGGCATACAAAGCCCAGTAAGATTTGATCTCTGTCTATCTCCCCTGCTCCTCAGCCTCCTCGGCACACCTTCATACAAACATCATGCTGTCATAGCCATCTACCTTCAGTTCCCCCAAAACACTCTCATTTCTCTGAATTTTTATGTATACTGTTCCTCTGCCTGGGATCCACACCCTTTTACCCAGCCTTCTCCCAGATTCTTACTTGTTTCCTGCAAAATTCATCTCAAAAGTCACTTCCTTTTCAAAGAATTTTAGGTAACTCTCATCTCTACTTCCTAACATAACTGTTATAACAATTATCATACAAGGTGATGATAAATGATTTTCTTGTCAGTCTTCCCTACTAGACTGGGAGCCATTTGAGAATGCGGATTCTTTCATGCTATATACCCAGTATTAAGTACAGTGTCTGACATATGGAAGGTGCACAAAAACACTTAAAAGTTTGGTAAATTTGATAAGCAGGACTTATTCCAATGGTTAACAGGGTGTGTGTGTGTGTGTGTGTCTGTGTGTATGTGTGTAGGTGATGTGTGGTTTAGATCATCTGCTCTTTAAAATTATGCATGATTTTCTGACTTCCCATCAATAAACAAAATGGAGAGCTGAACTTCCATTCTCTCTGCCCTACAGATTTTGAAATGCTTGATTTATTACCATACCACCCCAAATGCCTTTGGAACCAAATTAATAAGGAGAAAAATGGTTAGTTCATTTAGGAAGCCTTTAACTCACAGTTGTCTGAGAACTCTTTTGTCCTCTAATATTGTTTTCTCTAGCATAGTCAATTTCTCTTTCTGAAAGAACATCAAATAAGAAAGCAAGATATAACTGAGAAAATACTTTTTAAGAAACAAACATTTTAAAACATAATGAAACTAAAGCTTTGTGTTTGATTCCTGTCTATGAAATGGAGAGATAACTAACTGTTAGGATCTCACTCTAACTCCTCCGAATCTTCTGGAAAGGGAATTTTTATTCCCTCTATGAATAAAAATTATATTTTCTTTTCCAAGATATATTTTAAAAAGATGCCAGTTTAGCAAAAGTTCTAGGCACATCTGATTTGGACATGAGACCCTATGCATTAGTCATCTACAGACAATGGAATAAAACCTTTATAAGGCCATAAAATGTGAAGTATTCCGAAAGCATTGGATATTACTGTACTTAGTGAAATATAATAAAAAGAATGCCAATATCTTTAGAAAAACAGATTTTGTGATATGTTTACACATGTCCTTTTGTGAACACACACACAAAAACACACACACGTGAGCCACAGAATTAGAATTCTGTTGGCTATTTTTCTCAAAATTTAAGCCATCAGCCATTAATATTTTGAAGTAATTCCTAGTCTACTTCCAGTTTGAGCTGACTCCATCATAAAAACACTGTGAGAAAGGAAACAAACTGCCTAGATTCCATTTGGCAAATCCAGGGCCTGTAGATCTAACTGTGGTTCAGCCTCTGGCGCCATCAGTTGGGCTCAAAATCAAAAGCTGTGGAAGGAGGTAATTAGCAGGGACTCTAGACCACTCAGTTGGCAACAGCAGGCTTCTTATAGCCACTGGGAAAGTGGGTGGGAAGGGGTTCAGAAATATTCTCTAAAATAACATTGCTCCTTTAGAACGGAGGATTGCAATTTTGGGCTGTTTTCATGGAGAAAAAGTTGGTTTTGATTAACATTCCTATTGACACATTTGTTAAGGTGTCACTAATTAGAAAGTTAAACTACTAGCAAGGACAATCATTACAGGTTCTTATTCACTAAGAAGACAAGAGTAGAAGACAACGTCTTCTAACCGACTTGCAAAGGTAAAGGATACCGTGACCTGGGCATAGCGACCACCAGCAATTCTTGGCAAGAAAGCATGCAATTCCCCATCCCATTAATTCGAGCAGAAATTAAACCAAAGAGAGGCATTTTGCCAAAGCAATAAAAATATAGTTATGTGGCTCACATTCAGAGGATAGAGTCGCCTGAATCTTGCCTGACTAGGCTGTTGATTTCTTCAACTTCAGTGTTAAACAGAAAGAAATTGGCTACGTTCAAGCCACTCGATTTGGCCATAGACATGATCATTTACAGATGAAGGCGAAGCAGCCCCAAAGTGAACAGAAGATGAGAAGACTGTGTTCCAAATTGACCAGCTGAAGGAAAGTTTATATTTTAAAAAAACAATCACTTGGTCAGTGACTCATGGGGAAAGAATTTCTAAGCTTTCTTCAGGGAAACCCCAGTAAATAACATGTATAATAAAATGGAGATGGTGTTGTCTGTTTCGTTGGGCGGTTCAGTCTGCATAATAAACCTTTTGGCAAAAAAAAGAACGTTCTGAGCACTATTCTCTCTGGGAAACCCCCAAACAGCAAGAACTACTGTGGCTTCCTTACAGTTTTCCAGAATATTTTCTATCTCAGACTTACATGCGAAGTAAAAACTTGGAAGAAATGTGGAAAAAAATCTGCTTTTTGTTATAGGGTTGAGGATTTTTCAGTTGGTTGCTGCCATGATTCACACTGCACTCCACTCCTCTGACTCAAAACCACATATCATAAAAAGCAACACTGACTGGAGTGAATTCTTCCTTCTTTGTCCCGAGGAGCACCAACCGCTCTAAGTGCCTACATGATACACAAGAGGAATGAATGAGAAATTCTCGGCCTGCAGCAGTTTACTGCAATATAGTGTAAATCATATACTTTCAAAGAGATCTGGAGTTCTCCTTTTTTTTTTTCTCCTGTGGGGTTGAACTGACATAATCTATAACAGTTTCAGTTCCTCTCTTTTTAATTAGCAAAAGCTTTTGGAATTTTGTTGTTTTTGGTTTCTAAGAACATCGTGCAAGAAAAAAAAAAAGGTCGAGCAAAATAAAATGTGCTTCTAAATGATTAAAGAAAGCCCGGTTTGTTGGGGATAGGAACAGTTCAAGTTCTCTATTCCCCAACCCCCTGCCCAGAATGCTTTGTTCCAGCCACACGGTGTCTAATCAGCATGTCTTTAGATTATTTTATGTTAATTAAAATTATGGTTAGTTTCGGAGGTTAATGTATACATGTGCATGTGGCTTCAAAGGCTTCCCAAATTACTGGCTGAGCTCCCTTGCCTCGGGCAGGCCCGATCTGTGATAAAACTGACCACATTAAACCAAGTTTATTGCTGTGGAGTTTTTTTTTAACTCAATGGAGAAAATACATTTTGCAGGTTTCTTAAAGAATTTCCCATTTTAAAACACTCTCTCAGGATTTCTAAAAAGGTAAGGAAAAAAAAGAAGAAATGTAAAAGGAAAGGAACAAAGAACTGACTCATACCAGAAAAAACCAGCTTTACAGATTACTGAGAGGCAATGGATAAGGCACAGAACAAGACAGAGCTAGATCACGGCTCCTACCACATGCTGGCTGCTGCTTTTTTTTAAACTATAGAAATGTTTCAACACATTGATTTAGTGAGAGGAAATCCTACAAAAGAAAATGGATGAAAAATGATTAATATGATTTAGTCTAATTCACTCTTCACTTTGTCTAATGCAGATGGTAAAGCTGCAGGCAAGCGCTCAATGTTTGTCAGTGACTATAATCAGGAGATGCTTGGAAGAGTGGTCAGCATAAACCTTGACGGTCCCAGGGGCAGAGCAGCCCAGTGGGAGCTGGGTGGGAGACCAGTCTGGGAGACAGGAAAAAACAGAAGTTGAGATCAGCAATGGGGACAGAGAGGTGCTTCCTCTGAGGAGGAAAGGCAACCCACGACTTAGAAGGGATTGTGTCCACCTACATCTGATTCTGATCACATACTAAATTCCCAGAATGAATCTAACCCCCCAAAATTGGGAAGGGGCACATTTTTCAATTATATCATCATCTATTCCTTAAAACTCTCCTTGGTTCAGGCCCTCACCACCTCTCTCCTTGACTACTACCAGAATCTCCTGACAGGTCTCCTGGCTCCCATTAAATTCATCCTTCACACTGCTGCTAGACTAAACAGTCTAAAATACCACTCTGACCTTTCATAGCTTCTTGATGGCACAGGATGAAGTACACTATCCTCAGTGACCTGATCCCCTGCCTGCCATGTAGACATAAGTCCCACCACACCTGAACTCTACAAGTCAGGTGTTACCCATTAGGATGCCTTCACCACCCATCCCACAGGCTACCAGGTTCTCCTTATGAGCCACTGAACCCTGAACACACCTTTTATCATCCTCTGTTGTAAGTTTCTATTGGGTCATGAGCTCCTGAAGGACAGAAATCATGGCTGACTGAGTAATTTTTGGATCTTGGCACCTAGCAAGTGCTCACTAAGAGCTTGTTGAACTGAACTGATGTGAAATGAAAGAAACAATAGATGACATGAAACTCCAACAGATGGGACAAGCAGGAAAGATGTATGAAAGATGACTGGCTCTCAGGCTGCAGTCACTATCAGAGACTGGGAGGTGACCTGGGAAAATCTAGGCAAGTACACTGGCTCCCTAAAGTGGGGGAAGATTCAGGAAGGTGTTGCTCTAAAATATAACTGAACTCTGTTTGTCACATCTCTGGGTGCTTTGACCCCAAAGCATAACATAGGAAAATCTATTTAAAACCATAGTATTTTGATGGAGCAGATAACTTGCCAGGCCAGGACACCATTGGTTCCTGAGCAGATGACTGTCTAATGCTGATAACAGGGCCAGGGCAAGAGTGAATGACACTGATGAGGTTTCTAAGGCAACATAAGGCAATGCAAATGCTGTAGAAACAGACTGGTGTAAAAACAGATGGAAACAGATAATACAGTTTGGGTAAAAAATTTCAAGAAAAGCATCACCCTTTCTGCATCCCCCAAGGACAGCAAATGCAAACTTTCAATACCGTCAGAAGTCAAGAAGGAAATTTAGTAGACTCTAGACTCTAAAGTAAGCCCAAGAATGGAACAGTCTTTTACACATTGAAAAGGAACAACTTTTGACATAACCAAATATTTCACAACCAGCGGTTATCCTCAATTCTCCTTTAAAAGCAATCAACCTTTAATTTTCTATTTAGAAAAACAAGTGTCAATGGACGTCATGGTCACTTTGTAGGCTACAAAGTATAGAAGTATGGAAATTACCAAAGAGGGAAAATGTGAACATACATTTTAACAAGTTAATGTTATTTAGCAGAATAGTTCTAAAAGGGAAAAAGGTAAAAAAAAGAAGGAAAACTAAAACTATAAACCTGTACAAATAAATTTTCTACTATTTATACGTGTCAAGCTCAGATCCACTTTTATTCTGGATTTAAAACCAAATGAAGTACTGGTTATACACTTAGGCTCATCTGGAAAACTCCCTGGAAGTGTTCAGAGCTCCTCAGCACAAAAGTACAAAGAGATATGGTAATGACTTCCCTGGACAAACAAATATACAGAAAAGAGGGAGGTGGTTTGAGCTCTCAGGGCACACCCGGTGGCCTGTGGCTGCTCTGATCCTGCGCCATGAAGAAATGTATGAGGCCTCTCCAGATCTTCCTTCCAGCCTGGGGACCGCCAACAGTCACTTTCAATGAGGAAAGGGAATGATTCCCCACCATCAGTCTCAGAGCTGCGAACAGAATCCCTTCACAAGCTCCCCAGCTACTGGCAAAACACTATTGCTCACAGCTGACAGGAACTCGAGAAAGGTGTAATTAGAAAGCTGAAGTTCCGGTAAATCTGGACTTAGGACATGATTCTTAACATCACATCAATCTACCTCACAGTAAAATCAAAGGCTGTAGGTGTAAAGTCTTCCTCAATGGTGACAGAGGGAAAATATTAATAGTTTCTGTACCTTACACTATGTCTACTGTTGACACCTAGAGTAGTTAATTCCAAAATTTAGAAGTTATCAAAATTGCCCTGGCAGCTGATTTAAAATGCATATTCCCAGCAGCCAACCTCAGATGTCCAAATTCAGAAGACTTGGGAGTAGCCCAGGAGTTTGCATTTTAACAAGCTACTTGGGTATGTCTGATGCAGGCCAGATGGACCAACCTGAGAAACCCTGTGCTACAGGCTGCTCCTCTTCCTTCTGCCTAATCTGCAAGAATGCTCCCCACAGGACACTGATACTACAAGATGGTGAGAGCTATTGTTTACAAAAATGGGGGGAAGGTGTTATTGGCTAAAATCAGCTCAAGAATTGCAGTGTCAAACATATTTACCTGTTTCTTTACCAGTGTCATCAAATTTTTTCAATTGCTAATGTACTCTGTTTCACCGGAAGAGAGATAAAGAATACAACAATCCAAACATTTATAGTCACCAAATCTCCTTCTTCTTTAAATAGGCTGAGAATACTTTGGGAAATGCTGCTATATAGAACTTTTATGTAAGAAAATATAAAAGCAGAGAACTACTGAGGATAATCTGTAGTATCTAGATGGAAATGGTTTAGTAGTAGAGTATACAAGAATATCCAGGAGCAAAGATGCTGGGCTATGAACAAATTCTGAATGTAAAAGCCAACCAGTAACTCAGCAACAGGTAGCCCAATTGATGCCTTTCAAGGTGTTAGCAAAGAGTAAAGTTCTTGGTAAACAGTAAGTTTTGAAAAGAGGTGATATTTGGAGAATGAGGATGATATCGGGGAGGCAGAACAACAATTGGTTCCAGAATCATGGTGCTTTAACAAAGTCCATGCAAGTACAAAAAATAATGATATTAAAGATAGCCCACACTTTTTGAGAATTTACTTCGTTCCTGGTACTGTTCTACAGACATCACAAGTGTTAGCTCATTTGGCCTTTGTGAGGTGGGGATTATCATTAGGCTCCATTCAGCAAATGAGGAGAGAGGCTTAGAGTAACTTGCACAAAGTCACGCAGCTGTTAAGTGGCAGAGCTGGGATTTGAGCTCAGACGGGCACTTTAAAACACTGCACTTCTTTGTCCCTTTAATCAGAAGGGTCAATGGGTTTACAGTTAAAGGAGACTATCTGAGCAGCAGGGATCTTTTTAAAAAGGGAAAAGCAAATGATCAAATTGGCAAGGATTAAATAAGAAGGTAAAAGAAAATGGTAATACTCATAGGTTACAGTTAGGCAAGATGTTAGGAATGTGAATTGCTCTAGCTTTGGGGAAAGTAATTTGGTGGTATGACTCAAAAACTGCAATTATTCATTCCCTTTGATACCAATTCCACTTCTACAAATCTACCCTAAAGAAATAATCAGAAATGCATATGAGGGATTATGCACAAAGACGTTCACTGTAAATTTACACAGAATCATAAAAAATTAAATTGAAATGGAGTATGTGTATGTTAAAAGGTACATGAACTTTAGATTCAAAACTGGGTTTGAATTAAATACTGACTCCTTCACTTCTTAGACGTGTGATCTTTGGCCAGTTTGCTGGCTTTACGGAGCCTCAAGTTCTTCCTCTCTAGAATGGAGAAGGTAATGGTTACCTTCTAGCAGGGATTCTCAAAAGCAGTACAACTGACATTTTAGACGGGATAATCCTTTGCTGTAGAGGGCTGTCCTGGGGTTCACAGGATGTTTAGTGGCATCCCTAGCTTCTACCCACTAAATGCCAGTGGCACCCCTCAACCTAGTCGTGCCAATTAAAAATGACTCCAGACATCTCCATGCTAAATGTCCCCAGCTGAGAACCCACTGGCTTACAGAATTTATGATGATTAAATGAACTAATTTAAAGATATTTAGTGGTAAAGGGAAAGGCAGAAACAAACAGACTTTTCGAATGGGAAAGCCAGGTAGAGAAAAGGAAAACAAATATATATAAAATATGTATTATGTATTTTTTATAAGCAGAGCAGAGAAAGCCAGCAGAAGAAGAGAGAATGGAAATCCAAGAGCATGGAAATAACTGATACAGGAAAGCCTTAAATATATGCTAAAGTGATGGCCTTGTCAAAGAAAAGGACCATCCCCTGACCCGAGAGTACAGAAAGGAAGGGTGAAGAAACAAAGCAATTCTGAGGGTTTTCCTCTTTATAGTAATGTTATTATCCCTCCTTTGAAAACAAGTAAGATATAAGGAGTCCTTTTTCCCATGGTATAAAATATGTTGATAGAGCTGGAGTAAAGCTCAATCAGATTTAAGTTACACATACTGAAAAAAAACTCTAATAATCTACTCCATTAGCATTTTGTTGTGTCTAGCCCCGAAAAACATGGTGTAAATAGTCTGGCAAGGTAAAAATTTAAATGTAGGCCGGAGAACTGGTTACACTAATTTCAGGTGACTCAATCATGGTGACCAGGTTAATGGCTAGAGATTTCAGAAGCTACTTCTCCTGTCTTAATGGCACTCTGTCTCTCTTCTCTGATCCTCCTTTCCCCCAATTCCCCTCCTTTGCAATGTCACCTATGTCTCCCCTTGAAACTCTACGCCTAAGTTCAGTTTCTGACTCGTTTCTTCAATCATTTATATTCATTCATTGAGTCATTCCACAAACATTTACTCACTACCGATTATGTCCCAAGTTCCAGTGATACAATAAGTTAAGAAAATCATGGGGGAATCTTGTCTTCAAGGAGTCTGAAGTACAATTAAGAAGACAAACAACAAGCAAATAATAAACCAACAAATGTAACAAATAGCAGAATATCACACGTTATCAACAATATACAAAATTCTGTTCTGCCAAATCTGTGCCTAATGTTCTCTGTCCAGTATTAAAAATCTAAATGCTGCTTTTTCACATTTGGGAGGCCTTTCATTTGCTAAGCAGTTGTAATACACTGTATTTGTTAAAGACCTATTCCCAGACTGCAACCACCATGTCATTTGATAGAACCCAAGCTTAAATTTTGAGGTCCTCCCTCTCTGAGGGGATATTTGTATTCGATAAATCTATAATAATACTATACATTTTCTACTTTTATACTTCTGCAATTCATTATAATTATAACCCTCTCAGTGCTTCACAGGAATTGGAAATGTAAAATTATGAATAGCCTTCATAAGACTTGGCTTCTCCAGCCGACTTCAGTAATTTTGTCACATTTGAAGAAAATCAAAATATCAAAGTTTATGCTTCAAGGCTTGAAAAACTCTACTTCTAAATGGGCTGAGCAAATTGACGTGGGTCAATTTATCTTTGGGTCCAGCTGTCTTGGCTGTCTTAAAGTGACTTTTTAAAAAAAATCTTGATTGGTAGACAACACATTCCATACTTTAGTGGAGAAAGTTTTCTCTTTGATAATCCACGAGTCAATTGTTGGACCACATGTTTGGGCTGGAACATTAGAAAAGATTTTCTTGATAAAGACTCAGATTTTAGCTGTACCTTACTGAGTCTATTTTAACATCTTGTTCTAATGCTCAAATATAGAAATATTTTAACATTTTTTCTATTTTCATGGAATTCCAATATTGAAATAGGCTTTTAGTGGAAGCACATAAAAATTAATACAAATTGGGTTTTTCTTATTGAATGAAAGACATATGTTCACACAAAGTGTTGATAAAGGCAATTCTTTGTAACACTCACAGTCCTTGCTCCTGTACCCCTTGTCCAAGTATGCAAGCCCAGGACTGAAAACTGCCTCAGTTACTGTCATACTTTCCAAGGCACACCAGCAAATCAAAGAGCAGGGACTATTCTTCATATGAAGCAGATACTGCTGAAGCATAGTGGGAAGTGCGGACTGCTTACAGCCAGAGGTTGCAGTCTGAACAGATTCCAGTTCTTCAACCAACCCTAAGTGAATTGGGCTCAGTTAATGAAGGTCGTAGGTTCAAATCTTTACAGGCTCGATTTTGGTATAAGGGGACCTTGCATGCTGATTTCAAGCTAGGTTAGAGTTTACCAAGCTCAACACTACTGACACATACTACCAGATATTCTGTATTGTGGAGGCTATCCTGCAAATAATAGGATGTTGGCTTCTACCCACTAGATTCCAGTAGTACCTCCCCAGTCTGACAATCAAAAATGTCTCCAGACATTGCCACATGTCCCCCAGGGAGAAAAATCACCCTTAGTGAGAACCATTGATCTAAGTGGAAACAATAATGTTTTTCAGTTTCTTACTTGAGGGGACAATTGAAGTGATAGAAGGATTTCAACAAGCTGATCCCTTTTTTAAAGCTCTATTTTGCTCATTGCATAAAATTGTCCTCTTTTTACCTAATTTCTTGAAGCATCACCAATTCTTCTCTTTGAAGCCATGTGACATAAAATGAGAAAATTTGTGACTAAGGGCTAATTACTTCAAAGAGGAAAATGAAAATGTCTCAATCAGAACTTTTCTTTAATTAAAACTTGGTCAATAATAATAATTTACGCTGAAGAATGTGTGTTGTCATTATGTAAAATTGGTCTTTAACATCTCATTTTGTTATACAATTAGATATCCCCAAACAACATTAGCGTTTTCTATTTTAGAGTTGATTTAATTGTTTGGCATGCAACTCAGTATATTGTCTAAATCCTTATTTAAATACTATGCTGTTTCCTTTTTAGAACTTTGTTTACTAGATTCTCCTTATCCCAATAATTGAGAAAAGTGCCTTCTTAACTCTGGATTAAAATCATATGCGTCAAGTTGAGGCAAAACAAAATGAAAATGCTTTAGAAAAGAACACAGTTTTAAATTTAAATATGCTAGCCCTCTTTGTGCTTTCTTTAAAAAATTAGAGACATAAATAAGTGACTTATTTGAGGTTTTGTTCGGTGATATTTATCTACCTGCTCCACCCATTCAGATTGCTTATTTTTTTTTCTTTTTTGTGAGGAAGATTGGCCCTGAGCTAACATCTGTTGCCAATTCTCCTCATTTTGCCTGAGGAAGACTGTTGCTGAGCTAACATCTGGCCAGTTTTCCTCTACTTTATGTGGGACACCGCCACAGTGTGGCTTCATGAGTGGTGCTAGGTTTGCACCTGGATGTGAAGCAGTGAACTCCAGGCCAATGAAGCAGAGTGCGTGAATTTAACCACCAAGCCACCAGGCGGGCCCCTAGGTGTCCCAAATTGAACATGGTCACAATGAAATGCCATTTTCTCCTTCCCTCATCCTACTCATTTTATTAAATGGCACCAACAGGCACTCATTGTCCAAGACCCAATAACCCTTTTTGATTTTACTCTTTCTCTCACTTTCCATATCCAATCCATTAGTAAATCTTAAAGGATTGGCTCTAGCACGAAAACATATCCCCAGTCCAACTGCTTCTTACCATCTCCACGGCTGTGACCCTAACCCCAGCCATCATCCCCTCTCATCTGCAACAACACAGCAGCCTCCCCACTTTCCTTCTAAACGCCATTCTTCTTTTTTTTGTCTTCATTATTGTCTTTTCTTATTGATCTGTAAAAACTCTTTAAACTTTGGCAAAAATAAGGTATTAACTCCTTGCCCATCATATGTGTTGCAAATGGTCTCTTCAATTTTAATTTGTTTTTTTTTTCTAAGCCCTGTTTATTCTTTAGAGTCGGATAAGGTCACTGGCCTTTATTGCCATCAGCCTTAATCTGTTTGTGCTTAAATATGGTACATAGGGACCGGATACTTTATACCTCTAGGCCTTTTGGTTCTTGCTCCAACTAGAGGTGTCTGGTAGGGTGCCTCAGAAACACATATTAAATATTGCTTAACGGCTAACATGACTTTGAAACCAAAAGGAAGTTTTTTCTCCTCAAGGGGAGATTTCTCAGTAGGGACTCTCATTCTGATGTCAGTACTTCAATTGTCATCCTGCTTTTCAGTTTTCAGATTATACGTTTTGTTACATAAAGGAAGAGATTCAAGGCAAATGAATCAACTTTTCAATTTTAAGAAATTCTTTTCATTAGCCTAATATTATATGTTATCATCTTCAAATCCCAATCAAATTTTTGTGTGTGTGTGTTTTTTAACTTTTATTGGTTTGAAGGAGCTCTTTACATAGAGAGATATGATATTTAAGACTGGTTTTCTTATACTCTGCTTAGTATGGGCCTAAATACTTTTTTAAAAAATTTATTGAGGTCATAATGGTTTATAACATTGTGAAATTTCAGGTGTACATTATTATGTATCAGTTTCTGTATATGCTGCATTGTGCTCACCACCAGTAGTCTAATTTGTATCTGTCACCATACACATGTGCCCCTTTACTGCTTTCACCCACCCCCCAATCCCCTTCCCTGCTGATAACCACTAATCTGTTCCCTTTATCCATGTGTTTGTTTATCCTCCATATATGAGTGAGATCATGCAGTGTTTGTATTTCTGTCGGGCTTATTTCACTTACCATAATACCCTCAAGGTCCATCTATGCTCTTGCAAATGGGATGATTTTGTCTTTTTTATGACTGAGTAGTATTCCATTATATATATACACCACATTTTCTTTATCTAATCATCTGTTGACGGGCACTTGGATTGCTTCCAGATCTTGGCTATTGTGAATAATGCTGTAATGAACACAGGTGTGCATAAATCTCTTTGAATTGTTGATATCAAGTTCTTTGTATAAATACCCAGTAGTGGGACAGCTGGATCATATGGCATTTCTATTTTTAATTTTTTGAGAAATCTCCATACTGTTTTCCATAGTGGCTGCACCAGTTTACATTCCCACCAGCAGTGTATGAGGGTTCCCTTTTCTCCACATCCTCTACATTTATTTTTTGTCTTGTTAATTATAGCAATTCTAACTGGTGTAAGGTGATGTCTCGTAGTTTTGATTTGCATTTCCCTAATAATTAGTCTTATTGAACATCTTTTCATGTGTCTGTTGACCATCTGTATATCTTCTTTGGAAAAATATCTGTTCACATCCTCTGTCCATTTTTTGATCGGCTTGTTTGTTTTTTTGTTGTTGAGTTGTATGTGTTCTTTATGTATTTTGGATATTAATCTTGTCAGATATATGATTTGCAAATACTTTCTCCCAGTTGGTGGGTTGTCTTTGTTTTGTTCATGGCTTCTTCAGCCTTGCAGAAGCTTTTCAGTCTGATGTAGTCCCATTTGTTAATTTTTTCTTTTGTTTCCCTTGCCTTAGTAGACAGTAATTGAAGATACACTGCTATGACTGATGTCAAAGAGGGTACTGCCAATATTTATTTCTAGGAGTTTTATGGTTTCAGGTCTTACATTCAAGTCTTTAATCCATTTTGACTTAATTTTTGTGTATGGTGCAAAATAATGGTCTACTTTCATTCTTTTGCATGTGGTTGTCCAATTTTCCAAATACCATTTATTGAAGAGGCTTTCCTTTCTCCATTGTATGTTCTTGGCTCCTTTGTCAAAAATTAACTGTCCATAGATCTGTGGTTTTATTTCTGGGCTTTCAGCTCTGTTCCATTGATCTGTGTGTCTGTTTTTGTGCCAGTACCATGCTGTTTTGATTAGTATAGCTTTGTAGTATATTTTGAAGTCAAGGATTGTGATACCTCCAGCTTTGTTCTTTTTTCTCAGGATTGCTTTGGCTATTCGGGGTCTTCTGCTGTTCCACATAAGTTTTAGGATTCTTTTTTCTGTTTCCTTGAAGAATTTCATTGGGATTCTGATTGGGATTTCACTGAATGTGTAGATTGCTTTAGGTAGTATGGACATTTTAACTATATTTATTCTTTCAATCCATGTGCATGGAATATCTTTCCATTTCTTTATATCTTCTTCAGTTTCCTTCAATATTGTCTTATAGTTTTCAGTGTATAGGTCTTTCACTTCTTTGGTTAAATTTATTCCTAAATATTTTATTCTTTTTGTTGCGATTGAAAATGGGATTGTATTCTTGAGTTCTCTGTTAGTTCGTTATTAGAATACAGAAATGCAACTTATTTTTATAAGTTGATTTTGAACCCTGAAACTCTGCTGCAGTTGTTGATTATTTCCAACAGTTTTCTGATGGATTCTTTAGGGTTTTCTATAGAGAGAATCATGTCATCTGCAAACAGCAAGAGTTTCATTTCTTCCTTTCCAATTTGGATTCCTTTTATTTCTTTTTCTTGCCTAATTGCTTTGGCCAAAATCTCCAGTACTATGTTGAATAGGAGAGGCAAGAGTGGGCACCCTTGTCTTGATCCTGTTCTCAGAGGGATGGCTTTTAGTTTTTCACCATTAATTATGATGTTGGCTGTGGGTTTGTCACATATGGCCTTTATTATGCTGAGGTATTTTCCTTCTATACCCATTTTACTGAGAGGTTTTTTTTTTTTTTTATCATAAATGGATGTTGGATCTTGTCAAATGCTTTCTTTGCATCTATTGAGATGATCATGTGATTTTTATTCCTAATTCTGTTAATGTGGTGTATCACATTGATTGATTTGCAGATGTTGAACCATCCCTGTGTCCCTGGTATAAATCCTACTTGATTATGGTGTATGACCTTTTTAATGTATCAATGTATTCAGTTTGCCAGTGTTTTGTTGAGGATTTTTGCATGTAGGTTCATCAGTGATACTGGCCTATAATTTTCCTTCTTTGCGTTATCATTGTCTGGTTTGGTATCAGGGTAATGTCCTCATAGAATGAGGTAAGAAGTGTTCCACCTTCTTCAACTTTTTGGAATAGCTTGAGAAGCATAGGTATTAAATCTTCTTTGAATGTTTGGTGGAATTCTCCAGAGAAGCCATCTGGTGCTGGACTTTTATTTTTGGGAGGTTTTCAATTACTGTATTAATCTCTTTACTTCTGATTGGTGTATTCAGATTCTCTATTTCTTCTTGATTCAGTTTTAGGAGGTTGTATGAGTCTAAGAATTTATCCTTTTCTTCTAGGTTATCCAATTTGTGGACATGTAGTTTCTCATAGTATTCTCCTAAAATCCTTTGTACTTCTGTGGTATATGTTGTAATTTCTCCTCTTTCATTTCTAATTTTATGTTTTTTTGAGCCTTCTCTCTTTTTTTCTTGATAAGTCTGGCTAACAGTCTGCCAATTTTATCTTCTCAAAGAACCAGCTCTTAGTTTTATTTATCCTTTCTACCGTTTTTTTTTTTAGTCTCTATTTCATTTATTTCTGGTCTAATTTTTATTATTTCCCTGCTTCTGCTGACTTTGTGCTTTGTTTGTTCTCCTTTTTCTAGTTCTTTGAGGTATAGTTTAAGATTACTTATTTGAGATTTTTCTTGTTTGTTGATGTGGGCCTGTATTGCTATGAATTTCCCTCTTAGAACCGCTTTTGCTGCATCCCATAAGAGTTGGTCTGTTGTATTTTCATTTTCATTTGTCTCCATGTACTTTTTAATTTCCCCATTGATTTCTTCATTGATCCAATGGTTGTTCTTAGCCTGTTGTTTAGTCTCCACATGTTCATGACTTTCTCAACTTTTTTCTTGAGGCTGATTTCTAGTTTCATAGCATTGTGGTCAGAAAAGATGCTTGATACGATTTCAGTCTTCTTAAATTTACTGAGTCTTGCCTTGTTTCCAAAAATATGGTTCATCTTTGAGAATGTTCCACGTGCACTTGAGAAGTATGTGTATTCAGCTGTTTTTGGATGGAATGCTCTCTATATATCTATTAAGTCTATCTGATCAAGTGTATCATTTAAATCCTCTATTTCCTTGTTGACTTTCTGTCTGGATGATCTATCCATTGATGTAAGTGGGGTGTTGAGGTCCCCTACTATTATTGTGTTGCTGTTAATTTCTCCCTTTCGGTCTGTCAATAGTTGTTGTATATACTTTGGTGCTCCTCTGTTAGGTGCATATATATTCATAAGTGTTATGTCCTCTTAGTGGAAAGTCTGTTTTATCATTATATACTACCCCTTTTTGTCTCTCATTGTCTTTTTTATCTTGAAGTTTGCTTTGTCTGATCTAAGTATAGCAACACCTGCTTTCTTTTGTTTGCAGTTTTCTTGGCGTATCGCCTTCCATCCCTTCACTCTGAGCCCATGTTTGTCTTTAGAGCTGAGATGTGTTTCCTGGAGACAGCATATTGTTGGATCTTCTTTCTTAATCCATCCAGCTACTCTCTTTTTATTGGAGAATTCCATCCATCTACATTTAGAGTAATTATTGACATATTAGGGCTTAATGTAGCCATTTTATCTCTTGTTTACTGGTTGTTCTATGTTTCCATTGTTCCTCTTACTTTGTATTTCTGACTGCCATTTCATGTTGGAGGTTTTCTATGGAGATTTTCTCAGTTCTCTCTCTCTCTTTTTTTTTATGAATTGTGACTCTGCTCTGATTTTTTGTTTAGTAGTTACCTTGAGGTTTGTATAAAAGACCTCATAGATGAGATAGTCCATTTTCTGATAGACTTTTGTCTTCATTAGCCTAATCAAGTTCCATCCCTTTCCTCTTCTCCTTCTGAGTTATTATTGTTACAAATTATTGTTCTGTGTTGTGACTTTGTGACTAAGTTGAAGTGTTTATAGTTACTTTTGATGCTTTTCTTTCATCTTTTAAGTTATAATTAACTATTTGCCTCCTTGTTCTGAAATACAAGTGAAGTTTTCTGCTTTTATCTGTCTATTTATCCTCTTGCTCAAAGCTTTGCAGACCTTTGCCTTTTTCTGTCAGGTATGAGGGCATCCTTGATCATTTCTTGTAGGGGAGGTCTAGTGGTGATGAACTCCCTTAACTTTTATTTATCTGGGAAAGCTTTTATTTCTCCATTGTATCTTAAGAATAGTTTCATTGGATAGAGTATTCTTGGCTGAAACTTTCTGTTTTTCAGTATTTTAAATATATCATTCCATTCTTTCCTACCCTGTAAGGTTTCTGCTGAGAAATCTACTGAAAGTCTGATAGGGGATTCCTTTGTAGGCTATTTTCTTCTGCCTTGCTGCCCTTAATATTTTTTATTTGTCATTGATTTTTGCCAGTTTTACTATTATATGCCTCGAAGAAGGTTTTGTTGTATTGATGTAATTGGGGGTTCCTTTGGCTTCACGTATTTATAAGTCTGGCTCCTTCCTCAGGTTTGGGAAATTCTCAGCTTTATTTCTTTGAACAAACTCTCTGCTCCTTTCTCCCTCTGGAATACCTATAATCCTTATGTTGCTTTTCCTAATTGAGTCAGATATTTCTTGAACAATTTCTTCATTTAAAAAGAATCTTAGTTCTCTCTCCTCCACTTGACTCAATTTTATATTTCTATCATCTGAATTACTAATTCTTTCCTCCATAAAATCACCTCAATTTTTTAGAGATTTCATATTTTTTATTTCATTAATTGTGTTCTTCATATCCAGAATTTCTTTTTGTTATTTTTTATAGTTTCAATCTCTTTGGTGAAGCATTCCTTCTTCTCATTAATTTTACTCCTGAGCTTACTGAAATGTCTTTCTGAGTTTTCTTGTAACCCATTGAGTTTCTTTATGACAGTTATTTTGAATTCTCTGTCATTTAGACTGTAAATTTCTGTGACTTCAGGATTCTCCTTCTGCTCTGAATTGTTGCTGTAGTTTCTCATTGTGTTTGAAGAACTGATTCTTTGCCAGGGCATTTGTGGTAGTATCAGGTCACAGACTCCACCTGCTACTGCTGGGGGAAGCAGGAACTGTGTTTCTGAGCCTACTCCATCTGTTGGAAATTGTGGGGCATTATGCACACTTGCAGCAGCTGGGAGAGCATTCACCTGGGCACACAGATCTGCTGCTGCCTCTTCTTAAGGTTAAGCCAGCCACTGTGCTTGGTGAGTGGGGCTTCCTCACGTGGTCCGAGCCTGGGCCACTCCTGGGGACTGTAGCAGCACTGTGGGCTCCCCCAATGGACAGGAAACCAATCACACAGGGACTCAGAGCTGCCACTGCCTGCTCTCACAGTAGCGCTGAGGCACACTTCCACCTTCAGGGGCATAGTGGTACTATGGGCATTCACACTATGGGGAAATCATTTGCCCGGGCATGTAGTTCCGCCTCCATCTCTTCCTAAGGTTGCACCAGCCATTGGGCTTGGTGAGTGGGGCCTCCCCAGAGGGTCCAAGCCTGAGTCACTCCCTAGGACTGTGGCAGCACTATTGGCTCTCCCATTGGACAGGAACATGATCACATAGGGGCTCAGGGCTGCTGTCCCCTGTTCCCACCCTCCAGGCCACAGTGGTACTATTGGTGCTCCAGCTACCCAGGAGAGTGGTCATGCATGTGCACAGGGCAGCTAAGGGGCCAAAGAGTGCTCACCTATCTCCACCACCTTCCTGGGGGTAGTCCATCCACCTTCAGATGTATAGCTGCTTGGGTCTCTCACGTGTCCTGTTGTGCTGTGTGGGTACCCTTCGTTGACAAATGAATGTCCATTTAGTATTAGTTTGAGAGGGAGAGATAAAGGGAACAGCTCACTACACCATGTTGCTGATGTCACTCCAATTAAATTTTTTTGTTTTGAGGAAGATTAGCCCTGAGCTAACATCTGCTGCCAATCCTCCTCTTTTTGCTGAGGAAGACTGGCCCTGAGCTAACATCCATGCCTATCCTCCTCTACTTTATATGTGGGATGCCTGCCACAGCATGGCTTGACAAGTAGTGCATAGGTCCACACCTGGGACCCAAACCGGCGAACCACAGGCCTCTGAAGCAGAGCATGCAAATTCAACCACTGCACCACTGGGCTGGCCCTCCAATTAATTTTTTTAAGTACTGGAAGGTCAACGGCCACAAATTAGGCCATGAAATGGTTCCCTGATAATCCTCAGATAATACACATTATTTGTATGATATGTACAACACAGTCAAAGTGGGGTGACAGTGCTGACAAGTACAAACCTAGAATTTAAGTAAGAATGGTCTGTCCAGGAAGATGGGGAGGTTGGATAACAGAGAATCTGAGACTGTGGAATAAAGGCACTATTGAGAGCCTTTACTAATGAAGAAATATGAGTGTTCAAAAACTCATAAATTGGTCCTTCAACAATATGTCATTCAGCAAGGAAAGTAACAGATTTGCATTGCAGGGTAAAGGAAAAGAATTAACAAAATCTACATAATAATTACAAAAATAATAATAAACAGGATTACATAATTACGCCAAGTTTGTAGAGCCTTAGATGCTTAACGTCAACTATTTGTCTATATTATTATCTTTGACTTTCCTATAAAGTTTAATCCATTTAAGTTCTGTATTTACCCTTCTGAATTTTGTTTTCACCATTTTATATTTCTGTTTCTTTCTCACCATCCTCCATTTATATATCTTCCTCTTTTTCATCTTTTTTTTTGAGTGTGTTTTAAAATCTGTTTTTGAAAACTGTACAGAAGACAGTTATCAAGAAAAATGAGAAAATGACACAAGAACAAAATTGAGGGGCTGGCCCCATGGCCAAGTGGTTCAGTTTGCATACTCTGCTTCAGGGTTTCGCTGATTTGGATCCTGGGCATGGACCTAGCACTGCTCATCAAGCCATGCTCCACACAGCAGAACTAGCAGGACCTACAACCAGAATACACAACTATGTACTGGGGGGCTTTGGCGAGAAGAAGAAAAAAAAGAGATTGGCAACAGATGTTAGCTCAGGGCCAATCTTTAAAAAAAAAAAAATTTAAAGTGCCCATACTGTTAATATTTTGGTGTATATCTTCTCAGTATTTCTACTGTGCAAATATATACATATAAATATCTTCCTCTATAAAATTTTTAAAGCAAAAATGGGATTATATTATCCATGGTGTTTTTTTCAGTTAATTTATCACGAAAATTTCCACTGCAATTGATATATATTTACATCTTTTACTTTTTTAAATTTGCTTCATAACATTTCATTGCTGTACCATATCTATGATACATGTTGATGATGTTTTTAAACATTGGTAATTATGAACATTATTTCAAAATCATTTTTGAACAAATACCTGTGCACAATTATTGAATTATTTAATAAAAATAAATATTTAGAAGTGGAATTGCTTGGCCAAAAGGTTAGCACATACCCAAGGCATTTGATACGTATCACCAAACCGGCCACCCTTCGGGAAGGCTCTGTGTAGACTCTGTCATATGCAGTACATGAGAAGGATAGCTTCCTCGCTCCCATCTATCAGGATCATTCTTTCACATTTCTCATAATCTGAAAGCTCAAAAATGATGTCTGTCTGGCTACTTTAATTTACAATTTTTGGTTTCTAGTGAAATTGAAACTTTTTTTCAACTATTTATCTTTTTTTTTTTTTTGGTCTTAAATGAATGTCTATTGATTTGGCCAGCTTTCTTTTTTCCTAATAGGCAGGTTTTTGTTTTGTTTTGTTTTAAATGAATTGAATAGAAACAATTCTATTTTGAGGATATTTAATCATTTTTGTACATTATATATGCTACAAATATTTTACTAATTTGTCATTTAACTGTTTATTTTCTTTTGTCCCACACAAAAGCTTTAAACTGTATGTAGTTTAAGCTCTCATATTTTTCTTTTACTATTTCTAATTCATTACTTTTTACTTTAACTATTAATTTCTTTCTTTTCTTAGATTTTTTGTTGCTCTCTTTCCAACATTTCAAATTTATTTACTTCCATTAAAATAATAATTCCATTTAAAGTTATTAATTTTTCTCTATGCGTAGCATTGACTATATCTTATAATGTGTCCTGTACAGTGTTTTCATTGTTATTATATTCCGAATAGTTTGTAAATTAAGCATTGATTTCATTTGGATCCACGTTGGAGTGTATTTTCTCATTACTAAGTAGCTAGGTTTTTACATTTAAAGTTTGCTATGTATCTCCAGTTTTCTGTAGTTTGTTAGATATCTAATATTTATATATCTTTTCAATATACAAACATATATTTTGAATCATCCTCATTTCGTATAACAGCCATGTCCTTTTCTATTTTGGTTTTTGTCCAGTTGATCTGCCAACAATAGGGTGAAGGACTTTAAACTCTTACAACTACAGTGGTTCTTATGATTTCACTGTACAGTATGATAACCAGACTAAGATAAATTAACAGAAGAAACAAATTTCCACTTTTTGATAAAAATGATTCTGTAAGGTTTTAAATTTCAAAACAAAACTTATCACAATGAAGCTTCTAAAATCATACTTGATGATAATGTGCTTTCAAAACAGAAGTATGAAGAATTTTATTATATGTGGGCAGTGTTAAACCAATTCCATTCAAAAACATCATGGAGCACACAAAAAGAAAATGTCTAAAATACTCTAAGAGAAAATTTGTCAAAAAAGTGATGATGTAAGACATAATTATCCTCACTAACATCATTTCTCATTAACTAAAGATACAAGAGAGGAAATAAAAATATATAAATAAGCCCCAAGCGCCCTTCAGAAGTCCCTGTGCTGTCACTCCCTGTGAGCTTTCTGAGCAGCAGATCAATTCTTGCTTTTCTATAGAGTCTATTTGGCAAGGTTAATAAATTGGAAACATAATATAGATTCCAAAACGCTTCGCAAAGTTTTCTGCCTCCAGGTGAACTATCGTTTCTTTGAACTGATGAAGGTTAAAGTCAGGAGGTTCAAAACCTAGGCGGTAGCAATGCTCTTTTAAGACTCGTTTGCCAAAAAAGAATCAAAGGGTTATTGGTGTTGCAATGATTGAGACACACAATTCATTTTTATATGCACATGAAATGACAACAACACTTTGAGGCCAGTGAGTTTTCATCCTTTCTTTTAACTTTAATGATATTCTTACTGGGTTATGCATAAATTAAGTGAACCAGATGGGCTCTCCTTAAATCCCAGGGAAATACAGTTACTAAACTTCTTTAAGAAAATCAGGAAAAGTATATACATCATTCAAAGAAAGTAAATAACCCTAATTGAGCTGACTATACCTAAACTGCTTAGAACATTCTGACTTTCACTAATGCATTTTAAATATAAGAGAGGAAATGTACATTACGACACAATACTGTCGTAATTCTCCTTTCATCTACCACGAGTATAACTCACATCATCAAGACATTTCCATTTCCAGGGTTGATGCTGGGTTTTCACTGCCTGTCTATACTCTCTCACCTACGACCAAGGACAGGAGTTTAGGAGTTGAAGGTCTCGCCTAAGAGGAAGACAAATTAACATGGATTTAACATCTGTGTCCTTCAGTATAGTATGTTTTGGTGACATTTGATTTAGCACACTCTATCTTTGCACATGACTGCTAGAATCCAATGGATCACCAAAATAAGCACTCGAGGTAATAACTATTTTTCCCTTTCAAGGAGACTGACAATGTTCACTTGTCTTGCTGAATGTGTTGGGAAATCACTAGACAAAGCATTTTTTAAATGTTGTAAAAATAGGTGTTTAAATCTGATTTTCCTTCCTTCTTCTTTTCTTAAATATCAAAGCCCTCCAATATGTATAAAATTATTGCATGGGACCTAACTAGAACTTAATAAAAACTTCGTGATTTTTAAATTGCTTTCGCATGTCTTGGTTCTATTTCTCCTTTTCAAATGCTCCTTCTAGCCAATCAAGGCAGTCAATTTCATACTTCTGCTGGGGGAAATATAAGAATCCTTTAGTTTAAAAAATCATAAGTAAAGTGATAGTAAATTTCTCTTTCAAAGGTAATAAAAGATTTATAAGGGAAGAGATTAAATGTAGCTTTTCCCCATAATTTAAAATTTTTTGAAGTATTCATTTTTGAACCTAGGATTCTTTTTAATTTTCATTTGTGTTTTTGCACCAACATCATTAAGAAATTTGAGAGTTTTACTTACAGAATTTTATTCCTTCTAGTATTTTCTCTACCTATAATTTGCATAATTTAATATCAAAGATATTTAATCAAGAAAAGTCTTCAATAAAGAAATAAAATTAAATGCCTATTAAATTTCTAGAAATGCCTACCAAGAGAGGGCATCATGTTAAAGAAGGAAATTAAATGTCTTCTTCCTAGGACAAAACATGGAGATTACTTTTTACTTGAAGGCCTCAGTTCTGAAAATGACATTGTGATTTACATTTGTGATCAACAAACAAATTAAAAAAAGAAAAACAAACCTCCCTGGTATTGTACATACTTGTTCCCATTCTCAAAACTACTCAGGAAGTCCAAGGTTCCTACTCATGAAGACACTGACCTGGACTTTGTGGGCCAGGGAAACCCCTCTCAGGACGAGACAGATTCCACCCTAAGCAGTTTAGGGTACCACTATGCCAGCAGAAAATCATTCAAGGGGAAAAAGAAGTAATGGGTCTGAAAGGAAAATTCTTCCTGAGCAACTACGATCTCTTCTAAAACAGAAAATTTGCTTTTTGAGGAGAAATAACAAAATACGTATAATTGTTCAAAGAGGAACATGAACACTGGTGTTTTGTTTCATCATTCATTCGTAATGTGAATCTAAATGTGCGTCTCTTGCAGAAGTTTGTTTCCTTGGAGTTTAGAGGATTAGCTTCCAAACTCTAAGCATAACCTAAAGATGGATGAAGCAGTTCGATTCAGCTGTCACTGAGAAAATGAATAGTAGGGGTGTTTCATATACCTCAGAATACACGTGTGTGTGTGCGCACCACACTTAATGTACGTGGGAAGATGAATCCATTCATTCTGCTCATCTAGAGAAACGTTAATTGAGCAGGCTTCATTCTCTTTAGAGTCTGGTTAGTATCATAAATAATAAAATGCCATTCACTAAATAAACAGCCATTGTGAGTCTAAAATGAGTCACCTTTTACAGCTGGCTCACGTATATGGCAGTCAACAAGTCAGGTATGTTGCCTTGGGGACAACTCAGAACAAGCATTCCAGCATGAGAGGGAAAAAAGAATCTCATATTCTCCCTTTGAAGACTCCAGATCTATACTCTGGAGACAGCACAGCTTGTACTCCAGTGTTTTCCATTTATACTGAAATTCTAAGCTAAAGGAAAATAGCATGCAGATGTGCTGTTTGTTATTTGATGAGGCTCTTTCGTGCCAGAGTCCTTGGTCAGTATAATAATCATGTTTTAAAAGTACCAGTATTATACTTTTTCACAAACTATCACTTTTTCATAACATAAACAATTAAAAATGAAGGCATACAGGCAATAAATATCAGCACCTCCCAAGCAGCTACTCTTCAATTAAAAATCAAAGTAAGTGCTCACATCTTTGACATTCCAACCAACACTCTAAGTCTAACCAACACCTGGAGCTCCCCCCTCGACGTGTACCAACTGTTCAGGGTGCAACGGTGGCTCCAGGTGCCTGGAGATTCGGAGGGCCCTCTGCATCATCCTAGAGGTATCCTTAATGAGAAGCAGCTCGGAATTTTTGAGTTTTATTGCTCATTGTGTTATAAATATTTGAAAATCAGTCAACTCTATTAAACTGAACATTTTATTACCCAGAAGAACTTGACTACGCAAGACACAAAAAAATGGATGACTCCTGCTGCGGAGAAGTGTTTTCTTCTGGGAATTTTACAAATGCCTTCTAAGTCATCAGTGAATCACTCGCGAAAGAGGCAAATTATAAATGCTTCTCAAGTGGCCTAAGGGTTAGCACCTCCCCAAAATATCAGCAGCTGCTTCCCTCATCTTCAGTATGCACAGGCTTGCTATTAGCTCAGGCTCCTTAACAAACAAACAGAAGATGCAGAACAGGAAACTGTAGACAGGGACTCAGTGTAATGTAAGTAGACCAGGATCAGACACACTTACTACTCCAGAATTGAAACACACTGTAAAGTATAAGAACTAAAATATGGGTTTTTGTATTTTGTCCAAATATTTTTTTCCGATAGTGGTAGTACTAGTTAGAAATATTATCCTTTACTTTGAGTAAGAAATCTTTAATCAATTTCATAAGTTACCTGCTATTTTAAAAAAGTGAACTATTAGTGGGCTGAATTCACCCCTTTGCTCCTTCACAAATGCCTTTACTTGTATTATTTTTAACTTTACTAAATATTATTACTTGGGTCATGAGCAGTTATATCAAGATATAAATTTATAGAGTGACACATTTTCAATACCAACCATCTATGTCAACTTATTCCATAATAGCACATTCCATCGAATTAAACGGTAAGATTTCCCACATTTGTTTTACATTCTATATGTATGGCTTATGAATAGCAATTTTGATGAATTCCAGCTGGTCTAAATATACAGGCGAGCCCTTATATAACCGATTCTTTTCAATTCTTATTGTATTCAATGAGGCCCATTTTAAGTGGGCCACCTGGTAGGATGAAGAACTAATAATTCTCCACAGAAAAAAAATGAAAAACAAATCATCCCGCTAAGCTTAAGACTATCTTCCCCAACTATGTTATTATTATATAACAAATATAAATGAGAGGTAATTCTAATCTTTTGAAAAAGTTGAATTAAAATTTAAACAAGTTAGCAATCTTACAAACTACTAAATGGCTTATTTATCTATTACACAACAACATTAATTTCCACCATTTGTGTGTGTTGCCTAGCTTCACAAATCTATCATACACATTTCAGTCTCCCCCCTCATTCCCCACACCCTCCTGCTTCCATCCAGCTGGAATACATCAAGGGCACAGAAGCCAAGTCAAATGTTGACCCCACCCTCCTCCATCCATTTTAAGGCACCTTCAAAGCCAGAGCACTGATCTAGTTCAGTTTTACCAACAAAGCCAGCCATCCTGCTATTTAAGACTCCAGTTTGGGGTTTTTATAACTGCACATTAACATAAGAGCTTTGATTTTTGGTCAAAAACTTCAGCTGCACTGAGTTTCATCAGATTCATCAGAACAGTCACACTGTTTCTGCAGAAGAGCCCCCAATGTTAAATCTTCAAAATCTTTGCTCTCAGTGTCAGTCTGTTTCCTTATAATATCAACCTCTCTGAACTGCCCAATAACCAACGCTGAAGAACATAATATTTCCCTTCCAAAAGGTCAAAACAGAACAGCCATTATGGTAGTCCAAAGGCATGTTTTTCTGACATTTGCACACCCTATATCATTTGTGCACTGTCACAGACGACAGTCATTTCAACTTGCACAGAAACACACTTGCCAAGACACATGCAGGAGGGCCGTGGGGGCTGGAGAGAGAGAGGAGCTGCAGTAGGTCAAAGAACTTACTTTGTTGTTCCCCTGTGCATGTAGCCGCAAGGAAAAAAACAAAAAAGAAACATGTTAAACATAAATTTATTTTAAAATTATGAGGTTTTTCGTGCTGGAGCAAAATCAAAACAAATAATTTAGCTATTAACTGACATCCCATACACACACATACAGCACTCACAGCTCACGGACAAGTCAAAGAATCCACTTATATTAAATGAAATTATACATTTATGACAGCAGAAAATTACGACAGAGATTTCCCCCTTCTTACTACTCAGAATGCTTGGAGTATGGGAACCCGGCCAAAAAGGATTGGTTTGAATTGGTAATAAGTGAACTGTTAGCATGAAAGGCAAAGTATTTAGTATGTTGGCTTGCCCTTTCTTGACAGCCCCTCCTCCAACATGCCAAGCAGTGGAAAATTTCACCAGCCAATGCATTTTTAAACAAACACTGCATCCTTGGTTTCAAAGAAGGTGGAAAAAAAAGGAAAAGAGAGCAGAGGAAAGGAGTGGGTGGTTCTGGGGAGACAGGGTAAGCAGACCAAGTTATGACCTCCATCTGTACCGTTCTTTTATTTCATAAATAATGAATTTTGTCTCGGGTTGGCATGGGAAGTGAAAACTGTATAGTGGGGATGTGGCCAAAACAAACACTGGTCCACATTCAAGAAAATGGGTCTGGAAAGGCTAGTCACAGAAATGTAGTCATTTCTAAAGGGACACTCTGGATAGAGACACAGAGAGCAGCCAGCGACAGGCGGCAGGCAAATGGCTCTCCTGTTTCAAACTGGAGCTGCAAGAGTATGATTTATATCAAACAATTTAACTCACATATGGCTTAAAAAAATAAAATGGTGATTCATTACTCCCAGGGCAGCCTGAGTCCTCGCAAGGTCAGATCCTGTGAGGAAGACACGATGGGATGTGGGCAGGGACCAGATCTGAATGCTTCTCACAAGGGGCCCAGCAGGAATTTCTCGCTGAGATGTGGAGTGGAAGGGAGCCTTTAGTAAAGTGTGTGTGTCTGTGGAGGAGAGCTAGCACGGAGTGGAGAAACAGGCCGGGCTGGAGATCCGGCATTTAGTTTAAGAGAGGATGTAGAGGGGGAAATAATACACAGAAATTTTCTGGAGAGCGGTAAGGCAACGATTGCAGAAGTGTATTTTCTTGAAAACAGTGCCAATTGGTGACTCTGGGGAAATGTCTAATCCAAGGACCATCACGACCATCATATTTAATAAACATAAATTTAAAGACACTGATAACATAGTGTAGAGAAGCTTCTTGGCATTGTGCGTTGCCGTGATATAACCGTTAACATCACGGGCTTATGTGAGACACAAATAATGGTACAAGAATGAGTGAAGGGGGAAAAAAAAGAGTCTTTTGTAAAGAATATGCTGACTGTTCAATAAGGCAATAAAGATCCCCACAGGGAATTTTATCAGGAGTAAAATAGTACTTTATAGAATAACGGGACCCCGGTTCTCCGAAGAAGTGCAATATTGCTGAAAAGACCTCAAACAGATGGAGTTTATTGCATTCCACAGCAGCGCAGCTTTTGATCTAGCAAATAAGTTTCAGGAGTTCAACCAAGTATTTTTGCACATTAGGGAATGACTGGCTTCCCAGATCAACGGCAGATGGTTCTATTTGTAGTGGCAATAATGATGTCACAGAGTAGGGGGCCTCAATCCTTAAATCCAAGGAACATACAAGAGGAGGACGTGGTGTGGCTTTGCCATTTCTTGTTTCCTTCAGTCATTTCCCAGTTGTCTATTCTGAGAGAGGTGTAACAGTCATGAACGGTAGACTGTAAATGCTTTATAATTCCCTCCACTGTTCTGTGTGGCAGCAATTTATGTGTAGATCCCTGAAAGTACCTCCACTGAAGGAAAGCTAAATGCTTCAGAACTGGTCATGTAGCTGCTCTGAGTTCTGTGCAAAGCACTGCTGAATAAGCTAAGAACAAAGTGACGTGTAGCTGGCCAAGCATGGGCATTTTCAGTCTTGTGTTATCAGATGGCTGAATAAATGCCTATGAGTGGTCACCGCCATATTAATAAATATTTATGGAGGTCTGTGGCCATTCCTATTCTCCCCCTAGAATGATACAGAGACCCTCTCCTCTAAAGGGCATTTGCCACAGAGAAAAGTTTAGTTTTAGAGTCTATCCAAAAGGAATTTCTTCAGCCTCCAAAGCAGTCCTAAAATCATTAATTATGATTGAGAGAAACCTTAATGCAGAGGTATAGTGAAGTTCCAGGGTGTTTCACTTTCTACGGTCATTTTTCATCTCTTAAGAAAGCATACACTATATGGGAGGAGCATTATCCATACAGCTAACAGAAACCTCGTAGAAAGCTCTGAGGTGTATGACTTACAAACATGCAAAACTGAATTTGCTTCAGATTTACTTACAAGGCATGCACGGGTCTGCAGGCTGCTTCTTTCAGATGGCCAGCAGGCCAGCATCTGAAGGCAGGCTTATGAATCCTCATGCTGCCTGACAGCCCTCTGACTCACTCCCGGCTGAGCGGTGGAGCCTGTAAGGCTGGACTGCCCACAGGGCAGCATAAGCCCAAGGCTCCCCTAAGCAACTTGGCTTCCTCAGCCAACAGTTGGGGAAATTCTCCCTCACATGCCCCAATCCCACTGAGAGTTTCCAAAGAAAGGGGAACTACTAAATTGGGAATTACAGCTTCATGGACACATTAATGATTTTCAATAATAATAATAAAGGTTACATGGCATTGAACACATTCACCCAGTTGCAGGCACTGAGCTAGATGTAGTGTGTAATAGCCTTCATTTAATCCTATAAAATCACTCAGAGGAAGGTATTATTATTTTGGATTTAAAAAAGAATAGACGACTGGAGAGTTAAATAAGTTGCCTGAGCCACAGAGCTAATAAATGGAAGAGGAGAGATCCAAACATGAGTGGATTTGACTTAAAGTCTATCTCATTTCACTGCACGCAAAACGTTCCAAAGAATTTGGAATTCCTTAATGTTTATATATAATTTGAATCATATTGTATGCTGACAAAACTGTGCCAGAAAATCAATCATTTGTTATATCATGTTCTTCAGATATTTAATCAAATTCATATTTATCTGTATTCACCCTTATAGGAAAAATTTATGTATGTGTGTCAGTAAAATAATATTTTAAAAGTTCTTTAATTATAGCCTGTTACTACTGATACACCCACACACACAATATACACACATATAAACGTTTTTGGGTTTTCTTTGGTGAGGAAGAATGGCCCTGAGCTAACATCTGTTGCCAATCTTCCTCTTTTTGCTTGAGGAAGATTGGCCCTGAGCTAAAATCTGTGCCACTCTTTCTCTATTTTGTATGTGGGATGCTGCCACAGTGTGGCTTGACGAGTGGCACAGGTCTGCACCTGGAATCTGAACCTGAGAACTCCCAGCCACCAAAGCGGAGAGCTGGAACTTAACCACTACGCCACCAGGCCAGCCCCCCACAGAAACTTTTTATCTCAGTCTCATCAGTAAAAAAAAGCTATTAATTAATTCCATCAGAAACATTATTACTTTGAAACTGTGTAAAATCCTATACCCTTACTTAACAATATTAATTTTATAGTGGTTATAATTTCAATCTAATGGCCAAGAAACAGAAATAAAAGAAATAAAATTGTGCTAAATCCAAATTCAATTTAAATATATTTTAAAATATTGTGGCTGCTCATAAAGATCAGGTGACTGGTAGAGTGCTACATTTGTGACTCAGAGAGGTTATGCCTAAGTTCCTGGAGTAAGTCAGTGGCACAGCGGGAAACTGAACCCAGGACTCCTCCTTTCCTTTTGAGGGCCACACACTACACTGTTCAGATAAGATGTCTACATTTTGCTTTGGATCCAGAGAGATTAAGGCACTGAAGGTAATTAGAAAATAGAAGATAACTAGAAAATGAAGATGGAAATATAGTTGGACTGTTCCATTTTATACAGATAGCCACTACAGTTTTTATCACATTGTAATTTGCATCTCTCTGCTCCACTAGACTTTGAATTTCTATAAAGTAAGAATTGTATCTTTTTTGTCTTCGAGTCTCTTGAGTCCACCATAACAGGGACAGCTGAAGGGAAGGAAGGAAGTGGGGGAAGAGGATGGAAGGGAAAGAAAGAGAGAAAAAGAAATGTGTAGAAAACTCCAAGAAATGACCTAAGAGACGGATGAAACAGGGTAGCAGAACATTATGATGAGTGACATAAAAACATTCCATAGTGTGGACGTGATAGGAAAAAGTACAATGGGCAAAAGCATGCTATAAAAAAGTGCAACCTTAGTTGGAAAAAAACTGTCCAGAACACCATTTCATTCAAATTTGGGTGATGGCTGTTTATCTAAATGAAGCATTTATACATTTTTAAAAAATGATCTATGGAGAATTTTTTCCAGTCAAAATAGAGGTATCTTGTGTAGAAAGCAAAACTTACTGAGTCTAGACTCACGCCCACGTATGACACAGAAATATTTCATTGTTAGGGTAGCAATCGACTGATTTGCTGTTGACTCAATGGTTTACTGATAAAAAAACAAAATGACACACCAGAGGCCTAAAAATTTACTGAGGGAGAGACATCTGTTATAAGTTAATCTGACTTCTTCAGCAAATCTTCCTACGTTAGGAATAACCATACCTAAAAGTACCCCTTCCCCGAATCTAAGCCTGTTCACAAAATGGAACGTTTAGACAAGCTTCTACTCAGAGTGCTTTCACTAGTTAGCTGCCATTTAAACATCTGAAAGTCAAGCCATTGTGCATAAGAAATGCAAATATTGTTTACGATGAAAACTGAGAAAAAGCAACGTTCCGGGCACACTGCCAAGTTTAATTTCCTGTCATGTCTTTGGTATGTAGTGAAAAACCTCTTTGTCTCGATCTTCCAAGTGACTGTACCAAATGTGTGTTTATAAACAAAACGATGTGAAAAGATCAAAACAGATTGGGTGGGAGAACTCTAGATTTGCTTAAAATTGAGCATTCTGATAAAAAATAGCAAATATTTCATTGAGTATCTTCTTTGTGTAGGACTATGGATACATGAAAATCCAGATTTATAAAAACAGCTCACTGAAGGTTGGGTAATTTTGCTTTTCTAAGACAGTTTTTCCCTCACAAGAGACACATTACATAATTTCTTTAAATAGCAAACTTGTCTAGTGCATTTAAAATAAGTTTAACGGACAAAATCATGACTTAAGAAAACATTTTCACAAACATGACAGTTGCATGTAAGGAAGATACACACACACACGTTGATACTTTATATAACCAAGCATATTTGAAAGACAGAAAATAGCATAAAGTATTTCTAATCTCATTGGGCTGTATTATAATACCCACAGTGTTTTAGCTCTCCTCTATTTGTTAAAGAAAGTAGTCTGTGATGAAAATTATTACTATGATTATCATCATCATCACTATTATTATAAATAAAGAGTGCTTCCTTGTGCCCACCCTATTCAGTGCTTTCCCTGCATTATCTCACTTAATCCTGTCGAACCCACTATGTCTAGAGGCCTTTTGTCATCTTCACTTTGGAAATGGGAATCTTGAAACATAAAAAGCCTAGGCAGCCTGCCCAAGATCCCACAGCTTGGACGTGAGCGTCTGGAATTTCAATCCAGGTAGTTTGACACAAAAGCCTGTGCTTAGACACACACGTTCAACTGCTTCCCGTAAACCCAGCCCTAACGATCTTTGAAAAATGTAAATCTTATCATGTCATTACCTGGCTGGAAGCCCTCTAACGGCTTCCCATCTCACTCAGAATAACACCCAAATGCTCACCACTTCCTTCAAGGCCTACACACTCTGCCTCTGACCACCCTCCTGGAAACCAGCAACCACCTTTGTCCTCCCTCACTGTGTTCCAGACGCGCTGACTTTCTCGTTCCTGTAAGATACTGAGCTGGCTTTGCACTTGCCAGTCCTCTGCCACCAATATTCTTCTTCAGACTTCATATCATGTACTCCCTCCCTTACTTCAGGAGCCCACTCAAATGTCAGCTCTCCAAAGGGGCCTTCCCTAGTCACCTTTACTAAAATAAATCTCGCCTGCCCCTCACTCTCACTGTCTGCCCCTTTAACTTACTTTGTTATTTTATTTTATAGAATGTATCACTCCCTTAAATCAGACTATACAATTTGACATTGATTAGTTCACTTGTTTAACAGCTGTTTCTTGGGGGTGGGGCCTTGTTCACCCCTCTGTTGCTAGTGCCTAGAATACTGCCTGGAAAAAAGCGTGTGTTCAACAGGCTTTTATGAAATGAATGAATGAAAAACGAAGTATATGTGCATTTTTAAGATAGAATGTTTGTGAAATTAAACACACTACCATCAATGGATAGGGAAGAGTAATAAGTAATGCTAAGAATTAACAACAAAAGTAGAAGCAGTATTCTAGTTTTTTATGTGTGGTCTTTAGAGCGGTATATATCTATGCAAATATGTATGCACACAATTGGTAAGAACTGGGCAACAATTATGGAAATCGTATACAGATACCTCTGTTCCTGGGGATCACCAGGAAAGGGTCTGGTTTCACCTCACTTGGAGGGCACAGGGCATGTTGTGGGGGGTTCATTGTTTTAGGTGCTAACCAGACAAATGCAGGTTGGGATGGGGTTAAGAGGTCTACGCATGAGCTAAAATAACAGCAATAAGGAGAAGATTTTGGCACAAATCTTCAATCCTTTACCCCTGGAACTCTGTTAAATTCCGAGGTAACCTCAGGGATGCAGTCAGGTCTGAAATTCCCCCAGGGACGCATCAATTGTCCCACATTGCACCCATATCTCAGACTTCCTCTTGAAAAGACTCTATCCCTTTTTGGTGCCTGCAAAGAACCGAACTTGTGCATGATCAGCCCTATATACTGATCTGGAGCCAAGCAAGCACCACAGGATCAAGCTGGACTAGCTCCCCATGGCTCAGTCTCAGGTCTTTAGTTCTGGGGAGTCCTTGATAGTCCAGTGTCTTGGACGAAGCAGCAGGGAAGCGTGAGAAGCATCGTCTGCAGAGGCTGTTTCACGGAGCGTGTGCATATGGTGGGTAGGACCTCTGAAGTTTAACTCCAGACTAGTCTGTGTAATATTACATTTTCCAAAGAACACAAATAGAAGATCTGTTTATTAACTTGAATGAGAGAAGTGTCTCCAAGACACTTGAAGGATATTAATAAAGATAAGTGGGAATAGCAATATTTTTTTTGTTCTTTCACACTCATGATAACATTAAGCAGAGTTTACAGATATAATTATGGGTACAGGTAATACAGACATAATGAAAGGAGGTAGATTTTTATAAAAATAAGTATATTTTTAAGAATATGAAATATCAGTGTTATAATTGATATATATACTATGACTATATGAAGAATGTTATAAACTGCTTGTATTAATACTATAACAACTGTGGAATAGCACAAAAAAGAAAACAAAATTTTAAACTAAAACAAAGAAACTCTCTCTTGGTCTGAGATCACATATATTATGTTTTATGGCAGAGTAGGGTATTTTCTTTAACAAATATATACATAAACTTCTTAAAATAGAAACCTAACAGAGAAAAAGAAATATAAGCAAAGTAGCAGTTAAAACTGTGCCAAATTAATTAAGTCAAAAGAGAACTAGTTTCGTCAGCATATAATATGTAGAATTATGTTTTCTTAAACATGGTTAGTAATTTTTAAGTAAGACATATATCCAACTTACTAAAGATTTATCAGGATAAACCCCAGCTCTTAGTAGAGATGCCTTCCAGCTGTCTACATCCTCCTGTGAATCACATGCCAGCTCGAGGAAGCGATAGTCTTTGTAAACATTCCTGGAGTTAAAAAAAAATCATGCTTTTAGTTTTGAGCCAAATTCAAAACAGTTTTATAGCACTGCAGACAATGATGATACAAGAGACAGTCCAAATGGATAGTTTTCTGACAGTCATTGGAGAAAAACAAAAACAATTCACTGTATTTAAAATAATTAGCAAATTCCTATGTTTGTGCATTATATAACTTCAAAAAGCCTCTCACATTAAAGAATTCAGAGTCCTCTGTACTGCTGAGCATTCAAACGTGAAGGAAATGCAAATACTCTCAATAGGACACACTGGGTGCCAACTGAAGGGGAGTTGGTCTGAGGGGAATGGATTTGCTATTGCCTAGTAATTAGATCAATTTTCTGAAACTATTCTAAATGGCTCATAAAACTTTAAAACGCATGCCAGTAATCTTACAAACCTCAAATACTATGATAGATTCAAAACAGCAATGCTCATCAATATTGTGAAAAGGAAAGAACATTAACCATTCTTTAACAGAGTGAAATGCCTATAAAGCGCATATTTATAACTGGGATAATATTATAATTTTATATTTCTTTTCCTAATCATAAAATAATACATAAGATGCAACACATACACATTTTGAAAACTTTGGAAACTAGATAAAAGTATGAAAATGGTAACAATCATTCTTTTTCCACTGTTTACAGATTACTTCCTTATACTCTTTTGTTCTATGCATTTTTCACACAGCTGAGATTGTCTCTCTCTCTCCTCCTCTATCTCCGTTTTACTATCTCTCTATCAATTTTATGTCTTTGTTTTTCACTTATTATTATATCACGGTCATCTACTTACAGTACATCTTTATAAACATCCAATTTATAATGGCATAATATTCATTAATATAAATATATGATAGTTAATCTCCTTCTAATATTAGATAATTGTCATTCCTTTTTTTTTGCATTCATAAATGATGCTTAAGTGAATATCTTTATCCATAAGCCTTTGTCACATTTATTGCTATTATTTTCTAAGGATAGATTCCTATAAATAGTTGTAGGAAGTTATAATCACTTTTTCAGACACTGATACACATTCCCAATCACTTTTCCAGAAAAGGTAATACAATTTAGAGAGATATGAGAAGTATACGAGATTAACAATCTTTTTCTCTTCTAATGCTCTCCCAAGGTATTCTCATTCATGCCTAACAGACTCACTGTCCACCTAAACCCAGATGGCTCACGTATTTCTATCTCCTGTCCAGACCTGCCCCAGATTCGTACAGCATATTGTCTTCTCCACTTGAGTATCTCAAAGAGACCTTGACATGAATGACTGAATTGGTCCTCTTACAGTGTTTCTATTTCATGCAGCAGCAGTGTAATCCAGATACTTTGGGGGTATTTTTGACACCTTCTACTCTCATACCCCTCTTCCATTTTACCATCTAAAAGTGTACTTCCTGTATATTGACCACAATCTTACTATCACCTTTCCCTTAGATTGCAATGATAACCTTCTCCCTGGTCTCCTAGCATCACATGGCTCCTTTAAATTTGCTCTCCTTGAATTCTCATGATCTGCTGAAAATATGAATCAGATATTTTTACCTCTGGTATAAAACACTCCCACGGCTCCCTGCTTTAGAGAGACCACACTCCCTATGATGGCCTACCGAGCCCTGCATGGTCTGACCCATCGTTACCTTCCTCTCCAGCTTCTCTCACACTCTGCTCTTCCCCAGCCACAGAGGCCTTCTTTTAGTTCCTCACATGTGCCGTGCTGACTCCCAAGGTCTGTGAATATGCTGCTCTCTCTGCCTGTCGCTCTCTTTCCTTCCCTCATTACACAATTAGCTCCTCCTCTTTCTTGGGATCTCAGCTCCATCATCGCTTCCTCAGACATCACTTCCCTGACACCCCTACCAGGTCAGCTCCCATTTCATACATTCTTGATATTTCCATTTACCTTTCCTTCATAGCGCTAATCAAAGTTGTGATTTCAGAATTATATGTGGGTTTCTTCTTCTTTTTTTATCTCGCTTTCTTTCTTATTTATTTATTTTGATACTATCTGACTTCCCAACTAGCCCATAAGCTCCATGAGGACAGGGAATGTATCATTCTTATGTTCATCATTATATCCCCAGGGGATTCTGGGAAGGTGATGGCCTAATTGTGTTCTGCTTCCTCTCTACTTCCAACTCAGGTCAAATACATCCTCTTTTCTTAAGTCAAGCAGACATTAGGACTGGTACTCAGGTAGAGGATGTGAGCTAGATAGCTGTTGTGGCACTTTCTTGCTCTGGGCTGAACAAGAGCATTGGGACCACAGCAGGAGAACTCTAAGGCAAGGACCAGCATGTAGCAGCCCCTTGGTGGAGCTGTCCCTCAGTGATCACAGGACCCTTGAGTGTGCCTGATCCTCTGGCCCTCAGGAAGAGTGGAGTGTCTGAGTTTTCTTTATACTAATGCAGAAGAAAGGCTCCCTTCTGGTGCCTCCATAGGTAACTGGCAACATGCCTACTATGGGCCTGTGATGACTGAGATGTCTGTACTTTCCCACGTCTATGGGATGAGTCCACTTAAAGTACTCAGCAGGTGCACCTGTGTGGCAATGAACAAAGAAAAATAAAAGGACACCTAAGGAGGTTTAACAGTCAGAGAAAGAATGAAGAAAGCAATCAGAACAGCCCATCAACAAAGGAGAACTCTTAGGGGAAGGAGAAGAATAATAAATATTTGAAGAGGTACAAGTACAGCACTAAGAGAGACTTCCTGGAACGAAAAAAGAAGATTTTTAAGTTACAATATTGAGTACATAAGTTTCCTTCCTTAAGGAAGGCTGATCAAAGTTGAGACTAGGATTAGTAGATTTCAAGATCTAGTAGAAGTAGAAAAATATAAAAAGAGAAAAGTTATAAGAGTGTGGAGGAAAGACTCCAAGAATCTAACCTGTAAATAACAGGAGTTAAAAGAAAAGGAAGACAAGAGGACAAAAATAATTATAAAAGAGAAACTACTTTTTAAAAAAATTAACATCTTGAATTTGAGGAAGATCCAAATCTGTACTTTGAAAGTGCAGTTTCAGGTGGAATTGATGAGACGAGATACCACTTAGGCATATACTAATACAATCCTTGAGCTCCGAGATAAAGAAAACATTTTAAAGTCTTCTGCAAAGAAGCAGCAAGTTGCTTACAGAGGAAAAAGGGTTAGACCGGCACTAGGCAGGATATTCAAAAGGCATGAGGCAATGAAATAACATTCACGGACGCAGACTCAGAGCCCCACACCCAGCCAGGACATCACCATGTCACAGTCCGAGGGAGACCTTAAGGCAGGGTAGAGCTACAACACCACCAAATTAACCCGCAGGGAGTGTTCAGGTGAGGAAAGACTAAGAGGAGAGGAAACAGTGGTGAGCACCCAAACTTCCAATATCCACAGAGTCAAAGCAAAATCAATGACAGACCATCTAAGAATGTGCAATACCTGGGCTAAATAAAGACTCAAGTAGAAGAGACTGCAACAGAAATCTGAATAGTCTAAAAGCTGGGGGAGACTGGGAGGAGATAAAAGTGCTCCCAAGATCTTCTCTGATGGGTGTCAGGGTGGAGAGTGGGGAAGCAAAGGGATCCTAGAGGTCTCATATCGTTGGGAGAAGGGGGGTGAGGGGAGACGTAGGAGAAGACAGTGTTTGTGGAATGAATATTTGATAATAGCCTCATGGAATAAGAGGGCTGTGTACTGATGATGAACGTAAATATTAATGAAATAAAAAGTACTGTAAAACTCCCAAATTAAAAAAGAAAAAGGAAATTAGACTCTTGATCAAATCAACAAAAAAACAAGAAAAGAAGAAAAAATAAAAAAAGAAGAAACAACAATATAGAGGGTTGGCCCCATGGCCTAGTGATTAAGTTCGGTGTACTCTGCTTTGGCAGCCCGGGTCTGTGGATTTGGATCCTGGGTACAGACCTACACGACTCCTCAGCCATGCTGTGGCAGCAACCCACATACAAAATAGAGGAAGACTGACAGAGATGTTAGCTCAGGGAGAATCTTCCTCAAGCGAAAAAAAAAAAAAGGCAAATCCATAGAGACACAAAGTAGATTAGTGTTTCCAGGGCTGGAGGGAAGGGAGAAGGGGAGGGTGTGGGGTTTTGTAGTGATGAAAATATTCTACATTATGAATATACTACAAATCAATACATTTTACTAAGAGGTATGTGAATTACATCTCAAAACTTATTAAAAAAATAAAATAAAACAAATAAATTTTGATAATATGACAGGAATAAAATCAGGTATATTAGTTCTGAAATTAGTGAAAATCGACTGAATCCTTTCAGCTAGTCAGTTAACTTAGGCTAAAACAAAAAACCTGGTTAAATATTATTTACAAAAATAGAGGAACAGGCAGAGATATCAAACACAAAACAAAGAAATAAAAATGCATGAAAGGCAATACTGGTAATAGACAAGATGGAATTTCAAAGTATTGAACAGGATAAACCAGTTAAAAGCACTAAATAAAATAAATAGAAATATTATATAATGATATAAAGTACAATTTATGAAGATTGGAAAATCTTACAAGTATCTATTTGCACCAAGTAACATAGTAGATAAGTAAACGAAGCAAATGCTACTGAAAATGCAAGATGAACTCGATATAATTATATGCATATAATTAATTAAAATATAAATATACAAAAATTTTAATATGACTCTTCTCAAATTGGACAGATATAGTGGACAAAAAGTAAGTGAGCACATAAAAGAAATAAATAGTATAATCAATGAAGTGAATTTAAGAGAATCCTTTATCCCTTAATGGAAGATAAAGACTTTTTTCATTATCCACAAAACATTTACAAAAATCAGTCATATACTTGGACCTACACACACACACATATACCAACCTTAAGAAACTAAAAAGGAGAGATTGTAAAGATCACACTCTTTGATTACAAACCAAAAAAGAAAAAAAAAAGAATTTCTAAAAAAAAAGAAGCTAAAAAAGAAAAACTTAAGAAATATATTCCTAGATAATCCTTGTATTACAGAAGAAACCAAACCAAAATTATAAATTATTTAGAAAGCAATAAAAAAAAGACCCCACTTTATATCCAACCAATGGAGCACAGCAAAGCTCGCAGGAAAACTTATGGCCTTAAATATGGTCACCACTTAGAGGAAAACAAAGTCAATATTCATCCACAGACATTATAAAATGATGATTTAAAAAAATAAGAGAGAATTAACATAGATTAAAGCCAAAATTAATGAAATAGGAAATATAAAAATAACATAAAGGCTAAAGATATCCACAAGTATTTTCCACTCAGCAATAGATGATACACTTATAATCCTAATTAAGAGAGAAAACAAAAGTATACAAGATGACAAATAAAATAGGATAGGATACATAAGCACAGATATAGAGTAGACTGAACAATATTAAAATCAAATATTACATGCAATCCTATGGCAAACCTAAGAACCTAAGAAGAAACTAACAATATCCTAAAAAATATAAATAACCAAAACTAACTCAGGAGAATTGAAAAATCCAAGTGGCTTTTACAAAACACTACTAGAATTAATGAGATACTTTGTTTAAAAGGCTAACATTGACTGCAAGACAAATACACATAAATCTATGCCTATTCTTAACACTACCAATAACTTAGAAATGGGAATATGTTCCATTCACATTAGGAGAAAGCCTATAAAATAACAGGAAGAAATTTCTGAAAATTAAGAAAGTTATAAAATCTTACTGAATAGCATGAAACAAGATCTTAAAAAATGAAAAGACATATTTGGATGTATTTATTTGATTATACTATCCTCCAGGGTCTTACAAAGCGACTACTGCTAGTAGGTATTCAATAACTATATATTGAATAATGAATATTACTACAATCATAAAAATATTGACTATCATCTTTAAACTATCTTTGCAAATTTTATAATTTGAAAGTGATCCTCCATCAAAGCTTCAATATTTTTGCTAAGAAGGTTGAGCATTTTTTTATATTTACAGAAATGATGTTCTTTGTTCTGATTTCATTATATATTTTTTGTATATTATTGTGAGGATTTCTCACTTTTTATTTGCATTTGCTTGACATATACTTTCTCTCTTCCTTTACTTTTTTACTTTTATCCATTTGTTTTACCTTTTAAAAACACATATCTGTTATAAATGCCAACAGAATAATTGGGTTTTATTTTTCATCCTAATCTGAAAATCACTGCTTATGATTAGAAAAGTTTTAAGCATGTTTATTCCTTGCCACAGCTGTATGCTTGGTTTTAGTTTTGTCACTTTTACATGTGTGCTTTTTTTCTCTTTTGCTCTTTACTGTTTCCTTTGTGTAGGTCAAGAAACGAACTGCTTTCTTGCTTTTATGTTTTTTTTAGCAATTTTCAGTTCTATAGATAAATGATCACCTAAGTTTTCCAAATCATTCTTGAATTCATTTATTTTTTTTTAAGACTGGCACCTGAGCTAACAACTGTTGCCAATCTTTATTTTTTTTCCTGCTTTTTCTCCCCAAAACCCCCAGTTCATAGTTGTATATTCTAGTTGTGAGTGCCTCTGGTCGTGCTATGTGGGACCCCACCTCAGCATGGCCTGACGAGTGGTGCCATGTCCGCACCCAGGATCCGAACTGGCGAAACTCTGGGCTGCCAAAGCGGAGCACGTGAACTTAACCAATCAGCCACAAAGCCGGCCCCTAAATTCATTTTTGTATAAATGAAATCAGGAATAAAGTAAAACTCCTGACTTTTAAAGAATTTAGAAGCTTTTACTTTCTGCCACTTCATCTCATGACATCTGCTAAGCTATCTAGAAATACTGACCTAGAATATTACTTCTAAATTACTGTTCTCACATCACTTTGAATCTGTTTTTTTTTTTACTTTTATAATCAATTTTATTACAATTGAGTAGTTATTTAGATAGAAGTCTATATATTTAACTTAAATAAACATTTATCGTCGGGCATTTTCCACCTGGACTTTCCTCTTTGTAAGTTCTTACTAGGATTCATTTTTTGAATTGGCCTCACAGGAGAGTTGGCTATCTGGATTTCTATTTGGCGCAGTATCCACATTTCCCATGTTGATTCAATGAAGAAGTGTAGAAGTTTCTTTTTGTTGTCTTCCTGTTTGGCCCCATTTTTCTTAATCAGGGTAAGGCATGCACTGGCCACTCATAGAATTGTGATCCGGTTCACTCCATCATTCTTGCAAATAGTTGACCGACATTGCTACTTTCCAGTGCTTTGAGACTTTGCATCTCTGTTGTGTACGATTTTTTGGATACAGCAATGGATAGAGAAGAGTAAAAGAGAAACTTTTAACTTTCCACCATCTTAAAAGAGAAATCATCTTACTTAATCTTCATAGCAACCCTGCAAAGTTAGTAGCAGAGCTGTTTAACAGTTGAGGAAGCTGAGATTCAGAGAGATTATGCGACTTTCTCAAGATCACATAGCTAATAAATGGTACAACCTGGGACTACCACAGTCCTTGGCGTATGGCGTGCATAAAACAAATATTTGTTGAATGAATGAACAAAAGAACTATGGAATGAACTTAGACTGTACTTATTTTTGAAACCACCTTTTCCACTTTTGACTGGGTCCTTAAATTTCTATAGAAAACCTAAGATATAAAAGTTTGAAGAAAAATAAATAAAAGTTTGAAGAGACAAATCACAAGCAGAATGAGTAATTTTAATTAAAAGCGGGACATATTTAAAGGAAATATATTCCCCAACTATGAAAGTTTATTGTTGGAAAATTTGAAAGGTCATATCTTAGCTACAGAGCAGAAAGGATAAGGGAGTATTTTGACAGAATCAAAATGCATCAGTTTTTAATTATCTAATTACCTCTCTACCACAGCTTTTAGCTACCACTTAGGTTTCCATTTGAGGCATTTCCACTGCACAGTGTGAATTCCTTTAAGATGTAAAGGTAAGGGGAAGGCAAAGCTGGACAGACGCCATGGGAATTCTTGGCCAGCTGGAAAGCACAAAAAGTAGAGAGGGTGCAGACTTTCCACATTCTCTAAGCAGATCTGAAGAATTCAGCTTTGGCCCATTCTCATTGACCTTTCTCCAGCGTATTTTCTTTCAGGGGCTCTTCACATGGAAAATCTTGATTTTTTTTTTCCCTCTAAGGATAGCCAAATTCTTGAGAGGGAAAATAATTATCTGGTTGAAACATTAGAACAGGGTCAAAGGCTTCTGGTGGCTTTGGCTCCTTCATTTTTACCCATTTTTGAAGCCTCATCTTAGGCTGTGTCTAGACATCCAAAGAGAGTTGGATACAGGTCTAAAACACTGAACTGAGCTGATTTACTGGAAGGCTCATAAATTCTGTGGATGCAGCTTCCAGGTTCTCACCACACACTGTAGCTATATAGATAACCCACAGCAATTTGTACTGACTGCATTTTTTTGTTTAGTCTATTTCAGCTGCAGTCATGCAGATATGAGCTTCTGAATGATTTCACTATGAAATCAAGCTGAATTATGTGTTTTACAGTTTGAAAAAATAAAAGTCACCTCAATGTTAAAAATGAGCATGAGAAATTTTATCCCACAGGTAAAAGGCTTTTAAAAGTGTTACACTGAAGAGAACCATGACCATATGATGAGTCCACGTTTTGGTTCTATGTGTAACTTTCACTTACATGTCTTTGGGTGTTAAAAATGATGTGGAGTTTAATTTCCTTACCTATGACAGTTCTTCAAACATCTGAGACCAGATAATATGTGTTGCCCCAAGTCTTCCAGGCCCCAAGCCAACCCTTCTGCCAATTTTTTCAAATGTTTCTCATATGAAGAGGTTTCTAGATAACACAGCATCCTTCTTGCCCTCCCATGAATTTTCTCTATTTTAAAAGAATTTTCTGAAAATGAGATGCCAGCAGATGACCACAAATCTCCAGATGCAATATTATCCAGATGCAAGGAAGAAGTTTGGTGGAATTTTTGCCTGCTTTCTGGACAGTAAACTTTCACTGATGTGAATTAAGTAAAATGTAGTAGCGTATATAGTAAAGACCATGAACACCTGTTGAAATCCAGGCTATGCCGTTTATTATCTTGTATGACACTGGTTTAGGCAACCTCTCTGAATTTCAGTTTATTCATCTATAAAATGGGGATAATAACAAAATCTACCTCAGGCTTACTATGGGAATAAAATAAGTTTATCGGTGTGAAGAGCTTGCTTAATACAATGCCCAGCAACAGGTAAATACGCAAGTAACATACACAAAATACAAAAGTTATTATTATGCATTATTCTCACTGCCTTTAGGTTCTTTGCACTTGACCTCCTATAAAACCAGACTTCTCCTATGCTGAATGCATATAGATTTTGTTAAGCATAAGAGTAAAATTTACATTTAGCATTATTACATTTCATCTGGTTACCTTCGGCCCATTTCCAGTTTGCTCAGATGTTCTGAATCCTGATTCTGAGAAATAATATTTTCACAATTCTTCCTGTTTCGCATTATCTGCGTATTCATAATGACATATTCCTATGTCATTGTCAGGGTCATTGGTAATCATATTACAGACCTAAAACAGACCTCAAACAATCCCATACCAGACATACATGTTCCATTAACTGGTACTCATTGGGTATCAACAGTAAGACTTAAAACTTAATCATAAATCTGTCATATATATACTATCAGGCCATATCTTTCTACTTTCCCTCATGTATATTCCAAACGGCAATATCAAGGTCTAAGTATATCTACTCAATTCCATTAAAAAATTGGAGGGGCCAGCCCAATAGCGTAGTGGTTAAGTTTGGCATGCTCTGCTTCAGCGGCCTGGGTTTGTGGGTTCGAATCCCAGGTGCAGACCTACACCTCTCAACAGCAATGCTGTGGCAGCAACCCACACACAAACAAAATAGAGGAGGACTGGCACAGACGTTAGCTCAGGGTAAATTTTCCTCAGCAAAAACAAACAAACAAAAAAACTGGAGTTAGTTTGGTTCAACTTGTTTTTCAAGATTCAAAGCAAGTTCCTATTGACCACTGATTTCCTTTCTAAATAATTATAAATATCAATTTAACATTATAAACTTATATAGCAGGGCATTGATGATAAACTCATCAATCAAAATTTCTATTTTATTCTCCTTTTTGAAAATCTGGAAAACAACTTCCAACTGTGGACTTTTACTGACTCACTGATCCTACCATGTTCCCACTCATCATCACCTTCCTTCTGTTTGACACCATAACTACTACCTTGCAAATCTTCAACTCCCATTCCTGTCTTTCCCTTCATCATTTTACTTACCTGACAAACTACAACCAAATTATTTTCTCACTCAGCTCCTGCATTCAAACTGCTAAATAACGCAAGAAAAAAACTATATAATTGTGCTCACTGTACTCACTTCAAATTTACAACTTCAAATATCAAATGGGCACCTAACTTTCCCAGACATCCATACTATGATTCTGTAGTCGATATGCTTTCTCACTCTACTAGATGATTACTTCATCCCTTTTCTTTCCTCAAATCTCTAATACACACTTTGCCACTTATTTGGTAGCTGATAATCTTGTTTCATACTTCATAGGAAGAACATTTACAACCAGACGAGAATGATCTATCTTCTTTCCACTAACTCCACCAGACTACCTGCATTTGCAACTACTGACTCTGCCTTCCTCTTGTACAATGGAAACCCAAAGCCTCAACTTATACACTGGGTCCCACCTCTTCTAATGTCCTCATGAACTTCCTATAAACGTTCCTTTCTCTTCTGCTTCAATAATTTCTTCCTTTCTACTGTTGGATCAGTCATATGGCTTACTAGTAGGCTTTAAAAGCAACCATCTTAAAACATCCCCCCCACCCCCACACACATACACACTTTTTCTCAACCCTTCTCCTCCAGCTCCTATTTCTATTTGCTTTTACTTGCCCCATTTCTATTTGCTTTTACAGCAAAATTCCTTGAGGCATCTCAAATCATTTTCTCCTTTCTCTCCTATCCTGTTCTTTCCTCAATCTACCCCAGTGAGGGCTGTGATCCTGCTACTCTGAAGATACAGGCCTTATTCGAGGTCATGTGATCTACAACTTGCCACAGCCAATGCTCATCTGTCTGTCTTCATATTGCTTGGCTTCACTGCAGCATTTGCCATTGTTGACCTCTCTCTGTCTTCAAACATTGTCTTTGCAAGACTTCTGTGAGATCACACTGCCCTGATTTCCGTATTTCTTAATCTCTTTTGCTGTCTCTTCCTCCTTTGTTAGACCTTTAAATTCTGGAGTGCCCCAAGCTCCTTCAGTGGTCTAGTTTCTTCTGTCTACACTTTCTCCAAGGTGATCTTCCCTATCCAGGGGCCTTAAATATCATTTAAATGCAGGTAACTCCAGATCTCTACACTGAAATATAGACTCTCATATGTAAGCCACCGTCTTTTCTCATCTGGATGATTGTTACAGCTTCCTAACATCTCTTTGACACCTTTCTTGCTCCACTCTCCACACAGAAGCCACAGTGATCACATATTGTATCACCATCCTATTTAAAGACCTCCAATGACTTCCCACTGCGAGTAGGAAAAAATCCAAACATCTTGCCATGACTGATCTATCTCTCCAATCTCTTTTTCCCTTGCTCATGCTCCTCCAACTGCAATCTAAGTTAGCTGATGGAGCTTTGAATGTTCATCAAGGTATTTCCCGCATTTATGTTATATAGTAGGTACTCAATAATATTTGTTGGTTGACTAACTAGTCTTTTCGTCTTTTCTCAGCATCCAAATTTTTTCAAAGACTACTGACAATAAATCAATGATACAAAGATGTTATATTACCCTAAGTTAAGAATAAAATCTGTGATTTCAATAATATAAATTTAATAAGCTAGGACTATGAATTATTTTTATACCTTACACAGGAGAAAAGCTTTGATTTCACATATCTCTGATAAAAAAGCAGTGCAATAAAACTAGAAATTATAATAAAAGTTAAACAGAAAAGGACTACAAAAAACATAAAATAACAGAAAACTTTCCCCAAAAACTGTGTCAAATAGTAACTCAAAACTATAATTACACTGTATTTACTAAACAAACAAATAACATTACACACAGGACTGAAACTCAGTACATGTCGCCAAAATTGTACTCAGAAGCAAAATCACAGTCATGTATGTCTTATTATTCAAAAAAGAAGGAAAAATACATTGTCAGCGTTGAATTTAACAAGTTGGAAAATTATAAAACCAAGCAAAGCAGAATACAGCATATAATAAAGTTAGCAACTAATTATGGAAAATTGAATTATCATTGATAAATTTAAGAGTAGGTTTTTTGATGAATCTAACAATGAGACAGAGCTCTGAAATATCTAGTGAATAAAAGATGAGAAAAAAGAGTCCAAATTAGAAATGGGAGGTATGATTTAACTGAGAGAAGATTAAATGATTTTAAGAGATCCTAAGTATACTTTTATGATAGTAAATTTATAAGTATCAATGATGAAAACAATTTCTAGGAAAATATAAAATCGGATTTATAAAATCCCACTGACCAATATCCACAGGATAAATTGGGAAAAAATGAAACCTTTTCTTCAAAATAGTTCTGATCTCAGAGAGTTTTACAGGTTTTTCCTTCCAAATTTTAGGGAAAGCTTCTTCCATGCAGGACCTCTCAGAAATATTAATAGGCTAATATACATTGTAAATCTCCAAGAAATGAACATGGTATGCAGGATGTCCCAAGCTTACTTGACCCTAGAATCTTTTTTTCCCTTGAACTTTTCATAGGGCTAGTATTTTAAGGACCAAACTTTGAGATATGTCACTGTAAACCAATCTCACCTATGAATAAAGATTTATAAAACTCCTAAAAAATATATTAGGAAACTTAATTTAATGAAATTACAAAAGATCCAGCCATCACTACCAAGTCAAGATTTTCCTAAGAGAATTTTCTATGAGAAATGCAGTCGGCCCTCCATGTTGGCAGGTTTTGCATCCCTGGACTCAACCAACTACAGATGGAAAGGCCTAGGATGGTTGCATCTGTACTGAACAAGTACAGAATTGTTTTCTTGTCATTATTCCCTAAACAATACAGTATAACAACTATTTACATGGCATTTACATTGTACTGGCTGTTATAAATAGTCTAGAGATGATTTAAAGTATATAGGAGGATGTGCATAGATTATATATAAAGGGCTTGACCATTTGTGATTGGGTCCTGGAACAAATCCCCCATGGATACTGAGGGACGACTGTATTATCAAGAGACCACTTGCATTCAGCGCCATGTATAAGACGACCACTCACAAATCCCAGACTTCAAGCTACAGTTGCATTCTGGGTAGTCCAGTTTCAAAACCTTGATTACTCTTCGATCTTCTCTGCCTCCAAAGGTCCCTCATATTAGTAAATGGTACTTCCTTCCACTTAGGACTTGTGCTAGAAACCTAGGGGTCATTCTTGACATCTCTTTCTCCCTCACCTCATTTCTGGTTAGTCAATTCTGTCAACGCAGCTCCCTAATCAACCTCATTTATTCTGTCTCCACAGCCTCCATTCTAGGCCAGGACACCATCACCTTTCACCTGGATCACCACAAATCTTCCTAACGCCTGGACTTGCTTCACTCCTATCCTCCATTCTGCAGACTCTCCTCTGTGCTCCCTTCATGCCTTACATATACATCCTTTAAGTTGAACTATAACTACTTTCTATATATGCAAGTTATTATTCCAAGAGGTGGTAAAAATATAAACCACGTCAGAGCTGATTTACATAAAATCACAGGTGAAAGATCCATAATGGACTAATGAAAACAGTAGAGATTTTGAGGTTCCCCACTGCATTAGGATAAAGACCAACAAGCCTAACATGGCCCAGAGGCTTGCAAACGACCTGGTCCCTGACTCTTGCTCACTAGGCTCCAGCTATTAGTTGCATGAACACACAAGGCTTCTTCCTACCTCAGGGTCTTAGCATATGCTGTTCATGCTGCCTGGAACAATATTCCTTTCCCCCTTCACTTCATCTATTTCTATACATTCTTCTAGTGTTAGTTTTAATCATCCCTGAATTCTCAAAATGGATAGGTCACTGTACTATTAATTCTCACAGAAGTTGTAATTAATAGTTGTAGTGAAGTAATTATTGCTTGCCATCAGTCTCCCTTACTGTACTGTAAATCCCATGAGAGTAGAGAACATGTTTCTCTTGTTCATAGAACCTAAGTACAGTGCCCAGCCTGAAGAATGTGCTCAGGAAATAACTGTGAGCAAATGGATGAAAGACTGAAGAGATCACCAATGACTGATTACCTTAGTACCTTCCATTTCCTCAAAATTCTTTTCCTGTCCTTCAATATCATCCTCAAAGATCAATGTAACAATTTTAAATTGGAGGCTGGCTGATATTTCCTTTTCTTGACATAGTGAAGAGCAATAAAAAGAGTAAACAAATTTTAAAAATTTTAAATAAAAAAAATTTAGATTTTTAGAAAAAAATATTTTAAAACATAAGAGCATTGCAAAACACATTTACTGTAAGTGTAGCTGCAGAATTAGCTGAGTCACCCCCATCCTGACCTTCTCTGGCTGCCAATGGCCAAGGCGCCAGGTCCATGTCAGTGTTAATCACAGTCACGATGAAAGAGCTGAAAGTATGAGTTTTGGTTATAACTCTGGGGTCTTATTTATGACGAAAAAGACCATAAAGAAGGCAGATTACAATTTAAGTGGTGGAAATTCTCACAACACAGAATATTTAATATCCAAATATTCTTCCTCACACCCAAATGCTAAAATAATCTCATGTCACATAAAATAAGAAGGTATCTAAATAAAAATAGAAAAGTTGGGAGCAATTAGTCAGTGGGAACTTGATCTCCTGGCTTCTTGACGGGACTTCTGCTCCTGGCCCCTTTGTCCTAGCCGTCATTCTTTCCTCCCCAAAGAGGAAGAGGACTGACTGATTTGAGCGGCGTGTTCTCAAAGACAAATTGAGCAAGCTTGTGCCCACAGGACACACGCATTTCTCTCCCACTCCAAGATGTTCTGGTGAGTTCTGCCCTGCGGGAGAGGCCTGTGGTTCCTCAGCTGTGGCCGAAGTGTTAGCAAGACATTTGGCCACAGATCTAGATCCATTTGTTTCATGTCTTATCTGTTTGTTTCCTGTGCTTCTAAAAGCAGCAGCAACAACAAATTTTAACTAGAGATGGGAAGAAAAGGGTGTGATTTATGGGCCCCCTTTAACTCCAACCGTGAGAGACGGCTCTGAAGAGAGGCTAATGGTTTTGGCTTCAGATGGGTTAAACAGGAAGTGACAGGAGGCCTTCTGAGTGAAAATGCCCAGTAGGCAGTGGGAGATGTGGCACCAGCATGTCAGGATAATAAATAATAACCATACTACATGTGGCTGTGATCCTGGGTGCCATGTGAATGTGTTTATTTTATTTTAACACAGCTTATTATCTTTGTTAAGCATTTTCCCATAGGAGGATTAGCCAAACAGCCACAGGTCATGTGTCTACTTGGACATAACCAATAGCAGGCAAATTAGCCAATGTTATAATATCATTAAAGAAGGTTGTTTTTGCAATCCAAACCTCATTTAGCCCAAAGCGATGAAAGACTCTAGAAGGGAATAAAAGGCAACTGGTAAAGAAAGCAGAGAACGAACCACAGTTAGTCTCAGTCTGTCTCGTTTATTAGGTCAGAAGAGGTTGTGGTAATAATCTGCTTAAGATCAGCATTTCTAAAATCTGAGGAATAAATATAGAGCCGCCATCGGCCCCTCCACGCCAGGTCTTATCATGTGCTAGGAAAAAAATGCTGCCCAGGCTGCACTAGCCTGGCTTCTGTCCCTTCAACGTTCGTTAGATTTGAGAATCCACTGTGTGTGGGATCTTTTATTTGAGTTAATGACCAACTAATAATAATTATTGTTATGCAAATAAAAAATAACATTCTAAAAGTTCTAAAGAATAAGATTTATGAGGAACTATCAACACAGGAGTAACGACATCTAATCCCAAGAAGTACTGACCAAGAAGCCAAAAAACAACTGTGAGATAACATGGAGTTATGGACTCACGAGAGCCCTGAACACCTAGAGAGAGCGTGACGCATGTCCTTAGAGCCTGGCATTAGCGCTCAGGATGTCTGCATATGTTTATCAGTGCTGAGATGCCGTTAAAGAGAGCAGGGCAGAGGAAAATTTTATAAGAATGAAAGGGACTGGCAGAGTTGTGGTATCATTTGGGTTGTTATACTGGCTCCCCACAGTTTTCAAATGACTTTTAAATTATTACCTGTTGATATTATTATGATTTTAATCATGTCAAGTTATATCAAAGTCAGTTCCTTGAATTCATTTTGGAGAGTTTTGAAAACATGTCTTCATGCCACTGTTCTGTCTGAGGATACAAAAAGATGTCCTGGCTGCATCAAGGAAGTCTGGGATGCTTTGTTATGAGGGCCACCTAAGGTGGGCTCTGTCTGAGCCCTGGCCCGACTCAGGTGGTCAGCAGCACCTCCATTCTGGCTCGGTGTCAGCTCTCCAGTTCCCTTCAGGGAGACCAGGATGGGGCTGAGCAGCATATAACCAGAGGCACAAAACTGTTTAAGGCCCCAAATTCATTCAGACATCACTCGAAGCAAAGTGTAAAAACTCGGTGTGCAGGAAGCCTGGCTCTGCAGTGATTTGTCTGGGAAGCTGTAGGAGGTGCACCCACAGCTTTCAGCATAATATGTATAAGTGACTCTTCAAAGAAAATAAATAAGATTGAAAAAAAAATCAAGTACTTCAGTGGCAACCTACGTGTTATGTGAAAGAGTAATATTTAAGCAGATAGGTGATGAGGAGGAGGATAATGACGATGATGGTGATGGTTCTATGGCTGGGGTCCCATTTCACTCCATTTCATCACACCCTTTCATCCTTCAGGCCTCCTCATGCACTGTTGCCTCTGCCCTCCTGCCTTCTTCACCACCTGGCAAACTTCTACTCATCCTTACAGCCTCAACTCAAATATTCCTTCCTCTGAGTCTTCCCCAGGTAGCATTAATTGCCTAAGTTATTCTCTCCTCTGTGCTCCCTTCATGCCTTACATATACATCCTTTAAGTTGAACTATAACTACTTTCTATATATGCAAGTTATTATTCCAAGAGGTGGTAAAAATATAAACCACGTCAGAGCTGATTTACATAAAATCACAGGTGAAAGATCCATAATGGACTAATGAAAACAGTAGAGATTTTGAGGTATATCTTCAGCCTCAAAGCTTCTATTAAGGAAAATTTCCATGCCAGGTGTCTCTGTAAAAGGTAACAAAAGGATGGATGAATTATGCAACTGGTTACGCGACATATCGTTCTGTATAATGGTTCTTATGTTATTGATTTATTGATTTATTTGTTTAGTAAACATTTGTTGAGAAGCTATGTGCCAGGGAATGTGCTAGGCCCTGAGGAACACATGGTGATTAAGACAGACAAGGTCTCTATTGTCATGAAGATTATACCCCAGCACTACGGATAAAAATGAGTGGTGACCACCATGCTAAGATACTAACAACCATTTATTTAGACTTCATTGTCAAGGTACCAAGTAAATCCCAGTATCCCAATGACATGTCCCACCACTCCTAAAATCAAAACAAAAAACAGACATCTGTTTTATTCCAGTAAGTTTCATCATTTTAACAATTACTCAAAAGACTGAAAATAATTCGTAACCCAGATAAAGGAAATCTTTACAAAGCTCCTAGTGGTTTTTAGAAATTGCTGTTTAAAAATGTATGCTACAAAGGAGTTTTTGACCAGACAGCTGTTTCAAAGAACAATGATTTCATGTTTTAAGACTAACTTTAAAATTGAGATGTCTTTGCCTTCCAGGAAAACTCAGCAGCTGTGGAAATTATTTCACTTCTCTTTCTTTCACATTTTACTGGATTTAATTTTAAGGGGAAAAAAAGATATAATAGAGAAAATTGCATGCAACACAGAACAAAACCTATTGCAAAACAACAATTGCACATTTTTAACCACAAGGAAAACACAAAGACAACCCCAAATCTCTTTTTTGCTGAGGAAGGAAACAATACAGCCCCTTCTGAATAAGATGTGCCTCCTTCCTTGACAAACTTAGAAAACGACCCCGTAAATCTCAATAAAATTCAGGTTAACTTGGATTTTTATAGGAATAGAAAGGAATAACTACAACGGCTTCGAGAAGTAGCAATGGAGAATCAGTCAAAATCAAAGAATCTAAGTAATTGTTGCCTCGTACTCTTCATTAGTCAAGTTCCGCCAACCACTGTGCCCACTTCTGGAATCCAACTAAAGCCATGGGTCCCACCGGGGAGGGGGCTGGAGACAGCCTCCAAGGTGACTGAGAGGAGACAGATGAGGTTAAAAGGCCAGGGGAAGATGATTTCAAGATGAAACTAGCAGGCAAAACACTGTTTGCAGCAATATGATTCCCCTTGCATTTTAGCCATTGCTACAGAGGTGAAAACTGAGAGGAGACTGACAATGTGGTACAGAGATACGAGGAAGAATTTTCTGGTAATTCAAATTAACTTCTGATAATCAGGTCTCTCTCAGTGACTAGCAAGGATCTAAGGTGGCTGGCACCTGGAAGAAAGATGCTCTGGAGTAAAAAGGTGCAGACTGATGCCATGCTGCTGGAGCTGTGTAGGCATAAACAAAGTTCTGACGCAAAGGTGAAGCCTGAAGCCTGAGACAGCCCCCTAAGCTTTCCAGGTGCCTGGACTGGAGTACTGTACTCTTCTTTTCCCTCCCTATGAGGGACACATGTGGGTTTCTACTGGGAGTACAGTTACTAGACAAGAATGAAGAACTGTATCTTCAAATAAGAAATCTGAGACTATCTCCAAGTCTAGTTAAGCCTAGCACCCCAACGATCTAACAAAAGATACTTCCTGATAGAGATAAAGTCAGAGTGACTTTTAAATACATGGAGTAGGTAGATGGTTATATCCTACCCAGAATGTCCTTATCTGCCATCAAAACTTTCACCAAACAGTTATTTTTCTAGCAGTTTCATCCTTCCGGGTCTTGAGAGCTGTAAGTTTCTACAAGAATCAGCATGATGTGACAGAAAGCACATAGCCTTCGGAATCAGATGGAGAAATTCAAACTCTGGAAGTTGTTAATTATATGTTAGTTTTGTGACTTTCGGCTAAATTACTCAAGTTCTCAGAGTCTTAATTTCCTTGTTGATAACTGAGGATGGTACTAGCTAAGTCGTAGTATTTTTGAGAATTTGAAATAATGTATGCAAAACATTTGGCACTGTGCCTGGTAGTAATTACTATTAAAAATGCAAATGTTCCTGGAGAAAGTTATTAGCTCACAAGGCAAATTTCAAATGACGTAACTAACTGAGAAAGGAAGACTAAAGAAGGGGGTGGACAGAATGAGCAGCGAGGATGAGCAATGGACGAGATCAGTCACAAACACCAGCGACTCCACAGCTCTGCCCTGAGCTTGGTAAAAACACCGCAATAAACAGTAATGGAAGCAAGTATAATAGATTTTCGTCTTGCTGATATATTTTAGACATGGTCTTGCTTAGAGGTGAAATATGACATCTCTTGGTCCCTTTCAATTCCAACGTTATGTAATTCTACAATTTCAGAGCAAAGAAATGGGATGACCAAAAAGCATGTTAGATTTTTCAAAGTATCACTGAGGAAGAAAGAAATACAATACTGCCAAACAAAGACGCTAACATTCGAGAACAGAACTGTAAATTACGGAGTTGGGTCTGCAAACCAGCTTGAATTGTACAAAGATTAAGCTTGTTAATATACTTTAAAATGAATAATAACTACTTATATTAAGTACAATAGATATTTACAAAGTAATTTACAGTGCTAAGCAATATGCATCAACACTTTGGGCTCTAAACCACTTTGTAGGGGCAAAGGGCTAATCCAAGGAACGTGTCACCTTCTGGCTCAGCAAGTTTTAATTACACTTATATTGAGGAAAATGGAGACACTGGCTCACAGGTTACCCACTCTGTATTTGGGGGTACCATTTTCCTGGTGACTCCCCTCTTGAGATTGACATTGTGATGATTAATTTATGGAGAATGGAGAAAAGAAACCAATTTCAAGTGGATGGTTCATCTGGAACCCTGTCATTTTATGATCTCTTGGAATAGTCCAGCATCCTCCTGGCCCCTCTCCACGTATCTCACCTCACCTCCTTTCAGTCCACACTGTGTTTCATTAGAAATATAATCCTCTCCATACTACTGTGAACTCAAGTCGAAAACTCTGGAGGAATTCTTTGTTCCTTGGCTTCAAAACTTTTTCAGACCAGCTTCAAAACTTCCTACAATTTAATTCTGCTAACGTATTCTCTCTCCCCATCGTCACACACCGAGAAAATCTTATCATATTCAGTTTTCATAATTTCCAGTTGTGAATAGACTCTATCAAAGCTAAACTTGCTGTTCCTTGAACACACTCTTCTCTCTTTGGCCGTGACTCCCCATATTCCAGTCTTCAGATGTGCAATGCCACTTCAGTCTAGTCTTTTCACCTCACTCATGACGACATTTCAGGATAACTTAATTAATAATGCTTGGCTTGAACTACTCCTCTTATTTCTCCCTCTGTGTGTGTGTGTGTAAAACTTGGATACTATTAATTTTCATAATTTGGAGTTTTAGTGACTCTCCTTACAAGCTTTTCATAGATGCTTTTCTGGTTCACTCTTAATATTAACCTGGAATCTCTTTTGGATGGCTTCTTAAACATTTAACAAAATAAAATAATAGATGTAAAATTTAATTGTAAAGTATAAAGTGCTATATAATTATTCAGTACCATTTTTTATATCCTCACAGAACATACAGTTACAATTGAATATATGTTGACTGAAATATAAGACTGAGGGAAAAAATCAGCAAGCAGCAAGCTCAAGGATATTAATAAGCAATACCAAAATCCACTCCCTCATTCACTCACACATGCATTCTTTTTTTTTGAGGAAGATTAGCCCTGAGCTAACATCTGCTGCCAATCCTCCTTTCTTTTTTTGCTGAGGCAGACTGACCCTGAGCTAACATCTGTGCTCATCTTTCTCTACTTTATATGTGGGACACCTGCCACAGCGTGGCTTGACAAGTGGTGTGTAGGTCTGCACTCAGCATCCGAACCGGGGAACCCCAGGCTGCCGAAGTGGAACGTGCAAACCCAACCGCTGTGCCACCGGGCTAGCCCCACTTACTCACTCATTCATTCTTGAATAACTACTATATGCCAGGTGCTGTTCTGGGCACTGAAGAAATAGCAGTGAAAAAATGAGATTAGATTCTTACCTTCACAGAATTTATACTCAAATGCGGAAAACAGAAAACAAAAAATGAATAAAAATATCAAAAAGCAATAAGTGTGATGAACAAAATGGAGCAGGAGAAGGGGACAGAACGATGGAAGTGCCTCTTTAGAAGGAGATCAAGACTGATGACACTTGACAACAGCAATTTAAATGGATCAAGGTCATGAGTTTGCTAATGGTTTTGTGTGAATTATTTATTTTTATTATTATTTTTTGGGGGGAATTATTCGAGTGCAAATACCCACACACTCTACTGTGCATATGCAGAGATGTAAAAGACCCTGCCTTGGGTATTATACTAGTCTACTGTCCAAAGTTACTCAATGAAATACCTTCTAAGCTTTTGTATTTCAAATGAACACGCTTCTACCATAAACATCAGTGTATTAAAAGGAATTTTAAAAGCCCGAAATAATTTTTCAGTCCAACATAAAACTATTATCCTCAAGCTTTCTCACGAAGGAATTGCACCCTCCCAAGGTAATGAAGCATCAATCCTTTCCTCAACACTCACACTCATTCATTTCCTACACTGAGAGGAGAAAAATGACATATGGTCTGGCAGGATTATGTTTATAAAAGCAGATTGCAATGAAAAATAGCAAAGCAAATTTCAGCAACAAGTCCCCAGGTTACACATGGGGAGACTGATCTTATAGCCTAGGGAAAGTCACAGTGATAATAGAAAGAACATTTTAACCTCCAAATTAAATCAATCACTATGGTCTGCTGGGGTTCTTCTCTAGACAGCATGTGCTGGGTTTGCTATGGGAACACAGCAGAACATTAAAGGTGGTGAAGTCAACGGTGCAGTGTGACACAGGCTGAGTTTGTACGCTTATGCAATAAGTCACACGCTGATGCTCCTAATTTTTAACTGAAGGCAGGATAAAGCAGAAGTGTTTATGAGGAAAAGAGTTAATGAATCACAGAAACTTGCCTTCTCCACCACGGCATGTCAAAGAACAAGTAGTGAATGTCTTGCTGAAGGCAACCATATTTATTACCTATTATGAGACACTAATGGCAGCATGTACCCCTGAGAAGCAGCTATACATTGTGAATTGTGATAAAAATTTAGGGGATATTGACTCTGGCAAAGAAAAGAGCCATTTATGCCTCTAAGGATGATAGACTGTAGAGCACTTGGCCATTTTAATTCTATTGTACTGTGAACAGAATACAAAAGTAGTTATACTGGGGCTGGCCCCGTGGCCAAGTGGTTAAGTTCATGTGCTCCACTGCAGGTGGCCCAGTGTTTCGTTGGTTCGAATCCTGGGTGCTGACATGGCACTGCTCATCAAGCCACACTGAGGCGGCGTCCCACATGCCACAGCTAGAAGGACCCACAACGAAGAATATACAACTATGTACCGGGGGACTTTGGGGAGAAAAAGGAAAAAAATAAAATCTTTAAAAAAAAAAAAGTAGTTATACTGTTTTTGGGTCAAAACTAGGATCTACCATAACAGTATTCTGTGTGTGAGAGAGAAGCAGGAAACATATCAGAAAAGGCAAAGAGGGCTTCCTTGCAATCAGTCTCTGAGCTCACAGATGCTTTCCTTCAGGAACAGGCTAATTTTTGATGCAGCCATAATTTTATATAAATTGTTTGAGAAGTATCTGTACCACCTCTCGGGGCTAATGTAATCTATTAAAGTCTATAATTGACAGAACTGCAGTAGGGTATGCTTTCCTTTCAAAGAAATGATCTTGCCTTTTGTCTCATTTTTAGTTCTCACATCCTTTATTATAATTTACATCAGTTTACCTAATATGAAAGTGAGAATCCCCATTTCTGATTCTGGAAATACTCTGACCCTCCAGTTCATAAGAAGAATCCCAGAGGCAAGTTGAAAGTTTCAATTATAAACAGTGGTATCACATTTGACACTGGAAAATTATAATTAACATGAATCTCACTCATCAAGGACAGTTGAGGAATGCGCAGTCATATTAAGCAATTTAATTTATATATAAATTAGAATGTGTGTAGGTGTGTGTGTGTAATTTCTGTGTTACAAGATTTCACAGAATTACAACCTAATTTACACACACATCTTGCCAAACATAAGAAACTCTAAAGCTTAATAAAGCACTTCAGACTTCACCCTATTTAGGGAATATTAGCAAAATAAGTACTCATAAAAACTGTAGGGAAATAGTTGTGCATAAAACAGGTTCTTCGTAGTTAATGTTGGGATGTGCCACAGAGGTTATCTGAGCCAAATTCCCCCATAAGGCAGGACTCTCCTCTGCGACATCACAACAGGTAGGATGGACCATTCATCCCTTTTCTCCTGGGACCATCTGGGTTTATTCCAGGTATTATTCCAGCATAATTATTAATAGTGCCCCCTTTTACTCTCCAAAGTGATGATAAATTATGATCATCCTGTCAGTAAGTTGCTATTTAGCTTCCGCTCAAAGTGCTCTGGCCACAGGGGAGGCTTGCTAACTCACAAGCAGCCCATCCTATTTTTAAAAACCTATGATAAAAATACAAAATATATAATACATGTAATACATAAAAAAGTAAAAAATATTAAAAACCTCTTTCTGATGATGAGCTGATATCCTTTCCTGAGTCACTTTTACCCATTACTAACATGATGCTCTGGGAAGATAACACAGAATGTGAATCCTTCAACTCTGCAAGACAACGTTCAATGCTTTCCTTAAACATAATTGGTTAACCACAAATGCCAGGTTAAATATGAAATGGCTCAGTAAGGAAATACTCTCTAAGGAGAAGTTTGTTGGAAAATAAAAGTCATCTTACATTAATAGGTGATTTTTAAGGAACTATATTACAGGTGTTCTTATGGGAGCAAGGCTGACAGTTTCCTTTCTCAGGTCTCTGGCTTAGTGCTCTATCTGCATTTCCATGGGCTGGAAACCAGTAATTTGTTTTTGGAGTTTTACACCAGTCAAGTCATGTGGAAGAAAAAAAATCACTCTTTGGAGAGAAGACAGCAGGGCAAAGTGGTTCTAAAAAGAACAGGGAGGTTAAAATATCAATCAGTGTATCTTTCTCAGCAATTCAGGCATAAGAAGCAGCCACATGGACGGGGTAGGGATGCAGAGCTGCGGCAAAATTCACGTATTTTTCAGGGAGCAGAAGAAAATTAGATTCCGTTGCAAATAATTAATACTAAAATAATGTTATTGTCAAATGATGTGGTATGGAGTCTGCACATTCTTGTTCAATAAATACTTATTCAGATGATAGTTTCTTTGTTAAAATAGAGATGTAGTTAATTGCCATGCATTTGATCTATCCAATAATTTGACATCATTTTGTGTTTTATAGGAAAAGCCAAAATCAGCATCCGGACCATGGCACTGAGCTGAGGTGCAAATGATGGATACTTCGAATGACTTTACCTGTTGAGCTCACACTACTGTAACTAGCTCCACTGTGCGTCTAGCAACAGCGACGCAATGATAGGCTACAGCTGTCTAGGCATAGTTACCCTCTCAGGGAGTGTGTTAGGCAAATTCAACTCTATCTTTGTGATGGTCGCCATCAGAGCAGTATGTGAGTTCTGAGAACCGCTTGTTACCAGTCTACAAATACATAGGTAGAGAAACTGAGAAGAAGCAGTTGGAAGCTTTCGTAGCAATCTGACACTGCATGACATCCAAACCATGATCCACGGACGAGTCTTACTGAATAGGGTTCAGACCAGTGTGGGTGTTGTTGAGCTCATAAGGTGAGTCACATGCAGTGCAAGTTGCATATCGCCTTGTATTGGTCTGCAAGAGACTGATAATTTTTTCTAAAAAGTTCATGACCAAAGAAAGTTTGAAAAGCAGTGCTTCAGGAGTAAATTCTTAAATTCCTGAGTCTTTTGATTCAAGATGAAGGATATCAACCAAATAACCCTTTCCATATATAGCATGTAGTAAAAACTCATCTAAGAGTAGCTCATTATTTCCTGTCTTCCATCACTTCTTAAGCCTATCACAGTGGAGGGGAAGTAAGCAGGGGAATTTGTGATATCTTTCCCCTGGATTACCCAAGGGATTCTCTCATTTGAGACTGAGGCCCTGCGTCCTTTCCCTTTTTGGACAGAATCAGAGAGCAAGTGAAATGTCTATATTCCTGGTCATAGGGCTACTCTCTTTCATCACATCTGCATTTCCACACATGCTTCTTGGAAATCAACACATTTCCAACATCCTTCTCTCCTTTTCAACCCTAAACTATTTGATGATTTCTCTTGCTGGCACCATCTTCATCAGTATCATCACTGATGAAAGAGCCATGGTAGATAAGGGGAATAAACAAATGCTCTGGAAATTCCATGACTGTTTGGGGTTTTATTTTATGGGGAGAGTGGGAGGAGACTGAATGGCATGGCTTTGGATTCCTACAATAAATGTCTCTATCAACTCAGCCTGAAATGAGTTTGACTTTCCAGATGTGTCCTGTCTTCAGTCTTTGCTTTAAGATAGGACGTAGAAGACAAGTAAAAATCAAAATTGGTAATCAGTGGATTCTTGGTTCTTCAGAACTAAGAAAAGCAATCAAGAGACTTACTTACGCAATAATCATCCCCATTATGGCATGAAAATGAACCTTGAATTGATATCACATCACTAAATCATTACATCATGTATTGCCTAATTCTCAAAGTATTGTCTGTAGACTCCTGGGGTCCCCGAGATTCTTTGGGGATTCTCAAGGTCAAAACTATTTTCATAATAATATTAGTTTGTTTTTTTCACTTTCATTCTGTTACGAATCTACAGAGGAGTTTTCTGGAAGCTACATTGCATGTGATGATATCAGTTGGGTAGTTAATGGAAGGGGAGCTTTGTGCACTCATGTTTTCTAGAATTTTCAAAGGTAGGATGTGCATTTTCAGAGATTAACTCATTTGTTCTTAGTATTTCTACTGTGTCTTAATAGCAATTTTCATTTATACCTGCTATAATCTTTGTAACCTCATTATTATCTAATAAATTGTTATTTTGAAATCCTAAAGTTTACCTCACGCCTATGTGGAGACACACAAACATACATGTATACATTTTTGTCTTGTTTTTCAATACTTTAATTAAAAAAAATCTTCTCTAAGTTTTAAAATTTATTTAGATAAATTGATCTATTCAGTTTATTTAAATTTTATTTATGTAAAATATTTTATATTTTTTATATAAAAATTTTATAAATTTATTTAAATTTTAGATAAAATTTATTTACCATTTATCTAAAATTTATAATTTAGTATTTTTTCCTAAAATAAAAGGAAATGTATTTATATTTTTCTTATGTTTAAAAATAGCTCATTGGCTTAAAAAAAGGAAGATTTGAAGATTCAGTTTTTCAACCTTTAGCTGCAACAGCTACATCTAAAGATGCTGAAAAAGATTAAAACTGACATGTCAGAAAGTACTCTGACTCCTAGAAGGAAGTCAATCTAATGCAAAGGAATCCAATGCAAAGAAACAGGACAAAGCTATAAATACAAAACAAAAATGAGATGAAAGCTATTCCTTTCCCTTGGCTTTACAGATGTTTATAATTTAACTTACTGTCTTATGCAACTGAACATTTTTGAATGGCCTTATAATGCCAGTTGAGTTATTACTTTCCAGTGATAGAGTAACTTGTCTAATTAAAGATTTAGTTGCTGACAAGAAGCATGAGTTAAAAATCTTATTTGCAGAATTAAGCTTTTGCCTTAAAATGGACGAAGGTAAAGAGTGACTACACTTGTTTTGATTCTATTTGTCCAGTCCCAGTATCAACTCATCCTCAAAGAACTTCATTCATACGAATGCTTCTGAACAAACACAAGTGTTGCTGAAATAGTCAACGTGTAGAATAATTTTTTTGAATTTCATGGTTTATCTTGCAACAAATGTGTTAACACTTGCACTGATGGTGCAAAAAGCAAGGGTTGGGCGCCTTAGCAGCCATCAAGACAACGTCATAAAGCCGACGTTTGTTGCCAGGCACATACAGTTTTTAAAATGGCCAGTTTCACTTAAAGATATCCTGATGAAGCAGTCAAAATATTAATTGCATTAAATCTAGACCCTGAGTACACATGTTTTTAATATTCTATGTCACAAGATGGGAAGTACATGTAGGCGCTTCTGCAGCATCCTGAAATGGTGTCTCGAGCAAAGGCACGTGTTCAATTGAACTGGAAGCACAAGTACCTGCTTTTTTTTCACAGGATGCCATTTTTATTTGCAAGTCTGACTGATGGTCAATCCATGGTTTTGAAAACCTGAGTTTTTGGCAGAAATCTTCTCAAAAATGAACAAAATGAGCCTGTCACTTAAAGGAAGACAACTGGCAGTACTTGTGACCAATGATAAAATTCAGCCTTAGAATTTTGGAAAACTGTTATCTCCCACCATGGGCTTGACAGCTTCTCCCTTTCTGATGAAATTGGTGATGATATTAACAAGTGTAATTTTTAAATACTGCATAATGAAATGTAAACATTTGAGAAGATCTGTATAAATTAGTGAACCAGTATTTCCCAAATGACAAATGTATGATGTTACAAAATCATAAGTAAACAATCCATTTACAGTGCACGATGGATCAATGGATTAATGTAATAGAATATGAAAAGTTCATTGGTATGATTTCAGATTCCATATTGCAACTAAACTTTCAGAAACTATCACTTGTCGAGTTTTGGTGAGGTATCAAAGAAGAAAATCTGCAATTATCTGAAAAGGCTATTAAAATACTCTTCCCTTTCTAACTACATATCTGCGTGAGGCCAGATTTTCTTCATATACTTCAACCAAAACAACATATTGCAACAGATTGAAAGCAGAAGCAAATATGAAAACCCAGCTGTCTTCCATTAAGCCACACATTAAAGAGATTTGCAAAATTGTAAAAAAAAATAATGCCACTCTTCCCACTGATGTTTTAAGATATATTTTTCCATAAAAACACACAATTTCTGTTAACATGAAATGGATTTATTACGTATTATTTTACATGATTTAATAAATGAACACAAAAATTTCTCATTTTTAATTTCTGACAATGGATATAATTGGAGGTGTGCTAATAAACCTTTAACAACTAGCTTTCCATTAAAAAAAAGCCACGGTTTGTAGCATTTGCCAATTTCTGTGGTATAAATATACTCTATAGTCAATTTTAAGCAACAACGTGAAGTCAACTGGTTCACAGAATTCCTGATATAATCCACACAATCCGCATAAACAAAGGCTCTTTGAAGTCTGCAACAATTTTTAAGAGTGAAAAGGGGTCCTCAAACCACAAAGTTTGAGAGCCATTGGCATGGATCTAATGTGGCCAATTTACTTTAAAATTCACAACGTAATCATCAAAACACAGAAATATTTTAACTACCTTAATGCACTGATAGAGTAACCCAAGTCACGCAAGCCACTATCTATTTTCCAAAGTCAAATCATTCTATAATATTAAAATGAGTTGGGGCTAACATCTAATAGTATAATGTCCGTCTCTCATGCTCTGGTCTGTGAGAGATTTATAGGCATGGAGTGAGGTATGGATTTAACAATCTCACTGACAGCAAAGGCAGATGCTCTGTTTGAAGAGTCAAAACCACTGTCCACAATTGCAGTGTTTGAAACTATTCCTTTATACGATAGTACTTTCCTCAGATTCTAAGAAATAAACATACACAGTTTCAAAATTAGAAAAAGAAAAGAAAAGGAAAAAACTCATTCCAGTTAGGCTCTGCAAATATTTTCTTTATGAAACCATGCATCTGCTCAGAGTTAGCTGCAGAGGGTGACTAACATTTTCTACCAAGGCTTGTGCCGTGTCAGTTCCCTTTACTAAGGCTGTGTGTGTTAATTAAAATTAATTACATGTTCCAGTAAATAGTTTCCCTTTGAGTGCAGCAAATTGAAGCAGAATAATATAATTTATATGCAAGGTATATAATTAAAACTTTCACAATATTTTCTCTCAGCAGGTATAGTCACTAAGGACATTCTTTATGGGTAAGTTGGTTCCACAGTAAATCAAGTGAGGAAAAATAAAAATATATTACACATGCACTGATAGGTCACAAAAGGATTCCTGATTTGTAAATTGATATCATAAAAGCCAGACTTATAATTAATATTCTTGAGTACGTGATTTGAGGGAGCTCAGTGATCTTTGTATAGTTTTATGTATCCATGTGTTACTTTGATTTAAAGGCATTTTTGTTTATTTTCCCCCCAAACTCAAGAACTCCTCGGCAAGGTGTTCCAGCTTTAGTAATAAATCAGGACAGTATATGGTAACCCTGGTAATAATGGAAAACAGTGTGTCTGCCAGAGAGGGCCATGGATACACTGTTCAACATAACTAGATCTAAGCAGCAATAGATTTGAACAATAACCCTCTTTGGACTTTTTCTGTTTATTTTCCTATTTGATGTAAGTTTCTCCTCCAACATACAGACTGTTTTACAGTATTCGATAGGTCATCTCTAAAGACCTGATTATTCCAACAGGTAGTAAAATATACCCTTAGTTTTCTTTGTTTGTGTTCTTGGGAGGCCTCGAAGACTGCCAAAGAAATTTAGGTGTTGAGAAATTTCCTTCAGCCTAGACCCAGCTAGGGAAATTTTCACACCTCTGCTTATTCATGTCTTAAGAGCTCTTCCCCGCAGGTTGCTCTCTGAAATAGCTGCACGCCTGCCTGTCTCCCCGCCGGCCTCAGCGCGGGGGCAGGCCGTCACCAAAGCCCACCAAGCTGGACGGGGACGCTGCAGCACACAACTGCCCCCTCTCCATCCTCGCTATCAATAGTGAACTCATCCTTTAGGATCAAAGCCTGAGGCAACCCAGTTAATATCTTTAATCCAGTCATTGAGAATGACTAGTTTTCAAAAAGAAAATTTATTTTTTTTAACAAAAACTACCAATATAATCTTGTTTATAAACGATCACATTTTTAAGGATAGTGGATCATTTGTACTAGTCTCTTTTAATGAGGATCTGTCAGACTTTCTCCTGCAACTCTATCGTCACAGCGTCTCATTTACAGACTGCATCTTGGAACTGTGCATATGTTCTTCTGCAGCATGTCTGCAACTAGCAATTGCTCCGCTATCATTAATGAACACAGCTGGGGCTGTTTTATGGTCCCCAAATGGAGGCACACTTCTGTCCAAGCCAGTATTTGTCTGGAGGGGGTCGTGGGGGAGGGGATTGCCCATCAGCACAGAGTTGTTCCGGGAAGTAGGTGGGGAGAGGGCGGTGTGTTTGTTCTGAAATCCTAGAAGAAAAGTAAACTTGCTGTGAAGGAAATAATTTCTTTGTGTTCTTGAACTTTACACAGCCATGTTGGGCTCATTCATCAAGACAGCCCTTGGACAGAAACCTCCTGAACATGAATGCCTCCAACACTGACCAAAATCCTTGCTGGTGCTACTAATGGCTTGAGACACAGCTCCAGTTTAAATCCTTGGGAAGAAAGGCACTGAATCTAGCTTGCTGAGTTTATCCCAGCAATTCTTTTGTTTGAGATACACAAACGCTCCCAGGGAGCACAATGCCTAATTCCCCTAGAAAAATGGACATGGACTACGTTCAGGTGTTTTAAGCATGAAGAATTTCTCCAAAGCCTTTTAATGACATTTGAAAAAGCTTAAAAGCACCAACTTGCTATCTTTCTCCCTCCGAAAAGGCAGAAACAGTCATCCAAGTAGGGCATCATACTCCTATTTTCATTTCAGAGTTTAATCTGAAAACCAATAAGAGGAGAATTTAAACTGATTGCTTCAAGCCACAGACATTTCATACCCAAGCAATTATGTTGTCTTTCAAGAGAATCTATCTTAGCTGTGAAATCAATTGTCACAGAGTTAGTTCACAGAAATATTACCAAATCATATTTGATTTCTGTCTTAGTGTGGTTGGTGAATCAAATAAATCAAACGGGCAGACAATTTTGGTTCTCCAATCCATCTCTCTCCAGGCTCCCCTTTGAAAACTTCCATCCCTCTCCTCTGGTGTACCTAGGATTTCCTAATGATGCTATTTCACAACCAGAGAGACACTCATAGAGGAAAAAGATGCAGTAGTGAGAATCGGGAAACTATTGTAATATGCAGGATCAGAACCATATGACAACAAATATCTTAGCAGTGAGAGACTGGAACAAAGGAAGACAGTGGACACAAAAACAGAGCTCTCTGATTCAAAGATTTGGATTTAACAGCTTGCAAGATATATCGTGTCCTTTCATGGACTTGCTAAACATGTACTCCTACCCAGCTCCTCAACAGGGAAAGCACAGGGTTTATCCTTCCAGATTTATAGAGGGAAATAAATATTACTGTCATATCATGAACTCACAATCAATAACTCTGCGAAAGTCCTCAAATCTCTGTCTGACCCATGTGAACTCAATAGGTCTAGCAGAAACAAGAAGCACCAAAAACTTACGAGCAGAAAACTAAAATCCTGTCTTCTGGCTCTCTGCCTCCCTAACTTTCAAAAGCTCTCTGTATAACAGAAAACCTGAAATTTGCTAATACTTTGCCAGAGCGAAAGAAGTGAAGATTTAGAAAGCTGAGTGTTGATATCCGCAAAACATTTCTGAATGACAGAAGTAAGATCATGAGAACAAAATCAAGAAAATTTACAATAAAACATCTCTATTTTTTTCTTAAAGGACAAATGTCATGGAATTCTGTTCTATTAAATTCAAACAAAATTCATTTATACAGTCTGCATGTAACAACACTCTCAAGTTCTTCCTTTTTAAATGAAATATGTTTTGCGTGTGTGCTAAAACTATTTCCTCAAAGAGTTTTCAGCTATATTTCCAGCTTCAGCCCGCTTGCACCTGAGGCACTAGGCTTCTAGAGCTTACCTACAGAATGCTTTTTAATGGTAATTGGCATTATTTATATCTTCTACACACAGCAGAGGAGAAAAGTTTAATATCCATCCATTCATTCATTTGCTCATGTTACTGAGCTCCCACAATCCCCAGGCACTGGGTTAAGCCCTGAGGATAAAGCACTGAATAAGATAAACAGGCTCTCTCACACAGAAAGGCGTCTAGCAGTGGAGACAAATACCAACGACATGGTTACATTTTAATTAATTAATTAATTTATCACTTCCTTAAAACTGGGAAGAAGTATAAGGTGTTAAAATGTTGACTTAATACATTCCCTTACTTAAACACATTGTTGAAGTGCTCCTTCAGCAAAACCACTGACACTGACATACCCGTTTACTCATGGCTCCTTAGGACAATGCATCAGACTTCAGTTGGTCTCATATCTAACAGAATTATTTTTGATACATTTTGATAAAGTATGGGGAAAACAAACCTTTACATCACACCTGAAGTTACAGAAAGGGTACAATGAACTGGATAAGTCAACTGAGAATAGTAAAGAACTTTTACTCTAAATTGATTTTTTCCCCTCCACCAGGTACTCAAAATTAGAGGGTATTACAACACCCCTATGTGGAAAGACGACCCACCCACACAACACGGGAAAATGCAGGACAACACAAATTTCATTACTCAGCTTGAATTGGAAGACTGGTTACCAATTGAATCCTCATCTGACAAAGAAAACTCTTCTTGCATCAGAGCATTCAGAAGATAACTCTCACTTAGTATTCTATGAGGCAAGAAGAAATATCTTAAACTTTCTTTGGAAAACAGTGGGGTAAATGAAATGAAATAACTTCTCCAGGTGTCTTATTTTCCAAACACAAGCTTAACTGCATTGTATTCCTTACACAGTATTTCATTTCCTTATATAAAATACTCTGTTTTTACTCTACTGAATTTCCAACAAATATGAGCCTCTGCCATCCCTATTTATGGAAAAGTAATTGCTTCCCTTTTAATATAGATTTGACATTCCACCACTTCCAAGTGAGAATGACCTTTTAGAAAGGCATTGCACACCACCTTTTGCCCAGCATATTTGTTTAATTAAGCACTTTTCCAAACAACTTACACTCCAAGCACAACTTAACATAGAAACATAGCCATAAAGGTATATAAATAAAAACCTGACTCCAATTCCTTTCCAGCTAACAAGTGGAAAAATGTACCACTCAACAATGAGAATAAAGAGCCATTCTTCTCGGAACGCCTAAAGAGTTCACGCTGGCTACAGGGCAGCATTATTTGACATTTATTGAGTGTCGGCAATGTGCTGGGGACTAAGTGGAGTAGGGAAACATCCTAGAATCACCTTCTGTAGGAAAAGAGGGGAGGAGGGGAATTGGAACACATGGTAATGTTGATAAACTATATCCTGAATTGAAGCTACAAAGCAGCGTCAGAGAAAGAATGCCTTATTTTAAAAGAAAACAGAGCTGGACAACCCCAAGGGGTGCTCAGAAAATACCATGTGGCTGCCCTACAAACCCCCTGGACAGACACGGATCTCTGCTGGCTACCAGAGCTGACATACCTTGGACCAAATGGGCCTTAGCATGACCTTAAAAACGAAGCCTGCCTGGGGAGAGCAAAGACCAGCACAGTGAAGCCATTATCTAGACATGCTTCTACCAGAGAAAACATGGCATTTCTAACAAAATCAAATGGAACAAAAACCTGGGGGGAACATTCCACTCTTTGGTTTAGACGCTGCTGCAAACAAGTTTAGGAATCTTTTAACTCGGATTTTCAAAACGATTGGGTGACGCAGCGAATGTGAGAACAAAGTATTGCAACATGTCAGTCTGCCCAGATATCTAGGACGCCCTTTCCGAAAGGCTCAGAGGAGGGCTGGGGGATGCGTATTCTCACCTGGAGTTTTTGTAAGCTAAATCAGCCTAGGTGTAAAATTCACTCTCCTCGAGAGCTAAAGTAACTGAAACTAGTAACAATTTCTTCCATTTATAAAAATCCTAGCACTAAAACACAGTTTAGAATGGCTTAAAAATCTGGTCACTAGACTCATAAAGATCATATTAATTCACCAGGACACTGAAGGCTTTTTAAAGAAGGATGTGAAAGGCCTCAATTCCCACACACCTGACGATTGGGGACTACAGAATAACTGTTTTAAACTTTATAGTGAAAAGGTGAAACAGCAACTGAATGAGCTCTTAGGAATAATGCAGTGATACAAGTAGCAATGGCTAATATAGGTCTTCAAAAACTATAGCAAGGGGACCGGTCAGTTCCATGTTGGGCTTTTGCAAATGAGACTAAAAGCATTCCACGGAAATTTGTAAGATCTAATCGCAAACAGAAATACCTACACAAGAAGTTAAAAAATCGCTCCACTCCTGCTCATTTAGGAACAATTCCAATTAAAATCACGTGGAATCCCTGTTCCACAGTGAATATCCAAACTATGGTATCAGAGAGAGCCCTGGATCAGGCGACATCAGACCTGGGTTCCAGTTATAGTTCTGTTACTAACTGCTTTTATGACTATACTCCAGCACTTAAGTACTGGAATGGAATACACTATCATATAATGTGGTTAAAGGTTATTTTATACACTATAACCGATTTGTTTCATGCGTAATATTCTTCAACTAGACTACCTTTTCTTCCTTTTTTTATCTCATCACTGATTTCTTAAATTTTCTGTCTTGAGTGAAAAATGAATGTTGTATGACACTCACTGGTGATTACCAATGTCATGCAAAACAAGATCACATTTGCATTTCATTGAGAGCACCAAGTCCGATATGCAGGGCCGATAATGCAGAAATGCCTAACAAGTACTTTGGAATGAATAATAGAATAAATATTTATTTACTGAGAAAATAAACGAGAGAACAGGAGAATGACAGCTGTTTCTCTCTAATTGGTTTGTAAAACATTCATGTCTGTAAACACAAAGAACCCCAGGTTGGCCTTCCAGATTCATTTTTATCACAATTTTCACTTCTCTGGGAAGTTGGAAACACAGTTTTGTGTTTCTACTATGTAATGGTAATAAAAGCCCGCTTCATTTTGATCAAAGTGGCAGTATGGACAATTTTAAAACTCTTTCTTACAAAACATCTAGAATTGTTGAAAAACATTATTTTAAATGCCTAAGCTCTCTCTGAAATGAAAAAACCCCTTAAGAGCCAAAAAAAAGACCCAAGAGGAAATACATCTTCTGTCACTTTTGCCACTGGATTGTATCAGTTTCAGGAGCCAAAAGGCTTGGATTTTAGTGGCCACAAAAGGATAGAAAACATGATCTTGGGATTTATGTGAGAGCCAGGAGTTTCCAAAAACCACATCCTCAGAAAAAGGATGGATTGAAAAAAAAAATCTGTCCACTAACAAAGAAAGACACAGGCAAGTTTGTTTTGGTCTGGTCACAGATGGAGAGGTTATTAGTGAACTGGAAGATAGAACTAAAGAAACGACCCAAAATTAGGCACAAAGAGATATATACAAAATAGAGGGTCAAACATATAAAGAACAGGATGAAATAGTCTAGTGCATGTCTAATAGGAATTCTAGAAGGAGATTCAAGAAAGATCAGAGATAAGACAAAAGTCAAAGAGATAATAATACACAGTTATTCAAAATTTACGAAAACCATGAATCCTCAGATTTAGAAAAAAACAATGAATCCTAAGCAGACAACATAAAGCAAAACACACACATAAACATGTTGTATTGAAACTTCAGAATTCCAAAGACAAAAGAGATCTTAAAATCAACCAGTGAGAAAATACAGATTATCCATAAAAAGGAGCAACAATTAGACTGGCAGCTGACTTCTCAAAAGCAGAGTTAAAGCAAGAATATAGGGGAACAACAACGCCAATGTTATAAGATAAAATAACTATCAATCTATAACATCCAATTGCAGTATCATTCAAAAATGAGGGCAAAGTAAAAACATTTTCAGGAAAACAAACACCAAACTGAGAGTAACAACCAAGTAGCACCCACTGACAGGATTTCTACACGGTGCACTGCAGTGGAGGAGCACAAACCAACAGTAAACAGTGGGACGCAAAAGAAAAAGTGAACAAAGAAATTGGCAATCATGTCAATGAACCTAAACAAGCACTGCCTGTGTGCACCAATTATAATTTTTGATTAAAGTGGTAAAAAAGTAAGGTGGAACTGAAATACTGGATAACAATAATGTGGGAATCAGGAGAGATTTATTGGAGCCAAAGTGTTTTAAGGTCACTTTGGAAAGGGAGTAGAAAGACTCACTTCAAATTTTAAGTCAAAAATATTAAAGGGATGTCTAAAAAAACAAAAATAAAGTATATAACTTCTAAGTCAAGAAAAAAATAAATTAACCTGAATGAGAAGAAGAGAAAGCAGGAAAGGAAGGAGGGAAAATAAGTATAGAAAAAGCAGGGTAAAGAGAAAGACCACAAAAAAAAAAAAAAGAGTAAAATAAAAAAAGAGTAAAAAATTAAAAATGGTAAAGAGAAAGGCAAAAATTAAACTTCAAATTAAATTCAATAAATCAGTAGTAACAATAAAAAACGTAAATGGACTAAACTCACTAGTTAAAAGAAAAAGATCTCACAGATTAAAAAGAAACAAACTCAGCTATGAGTCTTCCACAGACAGGAACATTCACAGTACTGTTAGTATACCTGGGCCCATCAGTCTTGCTTAATTTTTTTCTAGTTATTTCATCTATCACATTTTCAAATTTCCAGACTACCCAGATTTTAGAAGTTCAGAGTTTTCTTATTTTGGTGACTTGCTCTTTTTAAAATCCACAGCTGTATTTCATCTACAAAGATGCTCTACCATTGTCTGTTTTTCACCAGTGAGTGTCATACAACATTCATTTTTCACTGATCTTAAGACAGAAAGTTTAATAAATCAGTGATGAGATAAAATAGGAAGAAAAGGTAGTGTAGTTGAAGGATACTTTGTACCAAGTCCTTTTATAACCTTAACTTTCCAGGTTGACAAAGGACTCAACTGTAGTCAGACCTCCTGTGTGGTAGTCACACTTTGCACTCTGCATCTCAAGAAGAAGGCTGAGCACATCTCCGCAGATTCCTTCAGGACCTCCCAATTCTGCCCTGCTCTGATGTAAACAGTACCAAGACACACTACTGCTCCCTCCAGGAAATCTTTTTATCCTTTATCATTTTCAGCATCTATTAGCTGGCTACTCTCAAATAATACTAATCTATAAAAAAATCCCATCTCAGTGTCTGACAGGGCAGTTGTATTTAATTTTCTTCCCCTTGATTCTTTAAATGACTTGCTCTTGTGGTTATTCTGAGTATTTTTGTATTATGAGTCATTCTGAGCAAGTGCCTGGGAATTTAGGAAGAAGGTTTTGTTTTGCTATTTTGATTTACTGTATGATTGACCCTGAGCCAGTCATTGAACCTAATCAAGGAATTTCATTCATTGCTAAATAAAGATAAAAGGCCTGGGTTAAAATTAGTCTCCGCCACCTAATGACTCAGTCTCTTAATAACTGACTCATAGAAATTAATTAGCTTTTACCTATAACATTTCCATTTGGAAAAGATCTCCTTTATTATCCTTCCCTAGTTGTAGCACTTTCACATCTCTCTGTCTGTCCCCTGTTACCTCTCCATTTGTTTATCTAACTTTACTGCTCAGTTTCAATGAACAACCACAGCCCTCCATGATAATCAGCCCAAAATTACGTTTTGATGCTGTAGGTGAGCAGCGGTAAAAATAGATAAATAAATAAATAAATAAATGAAAGGAAAGAAAAAGAAATACAAGTGGAAGGAAAAGTAGACTTAGACACAGAAGCCATGATTCAGGGTTATGCTCTCCATGTGCTAATTTCGTGATTTTAAAAAAGTCAGTTACCTTCTCTGAGCTGCATTTCTAATTTATAGAATGGTAACCACACATCTCCATCTTCTTCTTCTTCTTCTTCTTCTTCCTCTTTTTTTGGCGGGGGGGAGGAAGATTGGCCCTGAGCTAACATCTGTGCCAATCTTCCTCTATTTTACATGTGGGATGCTGCCACAGCGTGGCTTGATGAGCAGTGTGTAGGTTGGCACCTGGATCCGAACCCACGAACCCTGGGCCAGCAAAGCAGAGTATACAAACTTAACCACTGCATCACCAGGCTGGCCCCACACAACTCCATCTTCTTACCTCATGAGTGATTGTTACAAAAACCAGACAATGAACATGGACATAGCTTTTAAAAGCCATAAAGTACTATGCATTTGTATTCACATTAACTGAATAATCCTATCCACTGATGCAAGAATTTAGTCTGAGACTTATGAGAAGGTCTTATGTGATATCCATCCAGGCTAGACAGATACTATTAAAAATTATAACTGAGTAATTTATAAATATATAAACCATAAATTCAGGACAAGGAAGATTTTAGAGTAATGAAATGTAGTTTAAGAATGGAAGCAGCATGATTTTGGTGTGTGCTGGAAATCCAGGGAATAAAGCAATTAATACTTGAAGATCTTCCTTATTTTAAGTTTTAATCATTTGAATCTATAACCAATGGTGGATGCCAAAAATACAAAATGAATGAAAGGAAAACTGAAGAGTTAGGAGATTTCAAGGTGGGACCCAAAGAACTACTGCAAATCTTGTCTCTGGATCATGTAGAAATTCAAGGGAAAAAGTCTGAAGACAGGAGCTGCTTCACTTGCTCACCTTTGTTCAGTATTAAAGAGCGCAAAGATATGCTTGCTAGACATAAAGCTCTTTTCCACATCTCGCACTTTCAGGTTGTCCAAGGGGAGCATATACTTCTTTTCTTTTTCCTATTAAGAGAGAGAAGAGAGAGAATTGGTTTTAATAAAAGATCTTGCAGCATGCCAATGGCAACATACCACCTGAGTTGGCTAATACTTGCTTACAATATCTTGATCCCATCACACTCTATTTTGATACCAGCTACCAAGGAGTAAAAGTTATCTGACAGAGGAGACTCCAGTGATTCTCCACACGTGGTGGGAAGAATGAGGGAGGGCCAGTGCAGAGGAAGGAAGAGCTCGGTGATGGAGAAAACACATGGTCTTCTATCCTTTCTTCCTCATGTGGGTCCCCTTAGATGTTTTAAAATGTTAGTTTGATATTAAGAATTTAGCCATCTGTTAATATTTAACAAAAATGTTCTGGTCCTAATTCAATGAGAAATGCCAGATGGATTTCATTTCATATTTTATTTGCAGCCTAAGCAGTTTTGATAGCCAGTGCTGGCAGGGGACTGAAAGCACAAGGACCCCGGTATGAATCACCCCCTACAAACTATGATAAAGCACAGAAAACACTTCCTTCGTTTGGGTCTAGAATAAAATGTGGGTCCAGAAAAAAAATGATTCCATTAAATTGTGGAGCACTTTGAGAAAAAAGAATCCATTAGTAGTGGACTGATATTAACCAGAACAAATTATCTTTTAAAATTTACAATTCTTTAGGAAGAAAATTGACATTGGAGAGGGAAAGTCTGCAAATGGGACCAAACTGGTCTTCGTAAAACATACTGAACGGCAAAGAATTATTAGAAACGTTTACTTTCAGGGACTGGCCCAAGGGCAAGATTATCATATGTATAAATGCCTAACAGCCAGTATCATAGGAGAGAGCCAAACACTCAGTCAACGTCCGTTACCAGGGGCATTTTAGCACAGTGCTTGTTAAACAGTAGTCTTCTGTATGGTCCCAGCCTATACCTCCAGTGCTAGTCCTGAGAAAAAGCCAGACTAGACTCCAGAGGAGGGGAACATGGAGACTTAGCCACAACCTTTAATAAACACTATTAATGTATTTCCTGTGGGAAATCCATGCACTGTACAGATATGTTTGATATAAGCCTTTTTGTTCCTGCAGCTGCTACAGCAGCTCCTTGAGAACTTGTGGCTAGGCTTCATAGTGTGGAGCAGATTTCCCGTGTCTCCTAGCCAGCCTGTGGGGGCCATGTTGTCTGCAGACCCCATAGAGAATTACTGCAGGGAGTATCCGTGGCTTTGCCACTTCTTACTCCTAAATGAATCAAGGAAAGTTAGGCAGAGCACACGGGAATAACAAGGCAGAGAGAAATAGATGACTAAAGAAATAGAAGGAAGCTAGTTGGAGAACAAAATGGCTGTCCTGGAAGACAATGTCTTCAAAGATTAAAAAAAGATAAAAGAAACTAAATGGGAGTGAGAGAAGCCTAAGAATATGCACGAAAAAGCAAAGCACTGGAAGAAGTTTCCAATGTTTCTTGTACAAAAATTAATAATATATTAGCAAACACAAGGATATTCCAAATAGCAAAATAAATAATTTAAGCAAATGAAGTATCATAGTTGAGTCTAACTTCTTTGAAACACTTGTCAAACTATGTTAGGACAGAATTCTAAGAGGCAAGATTGTAGATCGAATGAAAAGCTATCCAATACATAATCAAATGAAAATGCTTGAGACCCAGGGAACGTTTTTTTATTGGACATTTTTCAATGCCCTAAATTTAAGCAGCTGGATTTTTTAATGCACCATCCTATTCAACCTTTTGAAATGATGGATTCGCCTTTTAATGAGAAATCTGCATTTCATTGTAAAGATGGAACACAATGTCCTTGGCATGTTTTCTATAGAAGTAGGCTCCCTTTTGTACTGCATTCTTTCCCATATAGTGAAGACTGAAAATTCTGCAAGTTTACGTCGGATATTAAACACTGGAGAAATACACACATATGCAGACAGAGGAACATGAAAAATGCAGTTTCATTTCCAAAGTACTAAATGTCATTTACTCAAGGTTTTTGAGGACATTTTGCTAAATTACTTCATAGTCAAGAGTTTTAAGACTGACAAAGGAAGAAGAAAAAGGAGATTCAGACTAACTTCTTTAATTAAAGTTGTAGGTCAAAGGGAGAATTAAATGAGAGAGCAATGAAACAGTACATCATGGATATTTCTAAAATTCTTAGTGCTTTTGGGAAAGAATGATGTTCTGCTAAAAGAACATCTTGAATATGGAATAGCTAAAATAAACAAAAGGAATATGGAGGAGGAGAACGGATAAACTGAATTATAACCTCCAATATACAGGGAGTCTTAGCACCAGCTTAATTGGGACATTTGCTATAAAGTTTCTGTTGGTTCTATTAAACTGTCTAATAATGCACTGCATATGGCAGTCACCAGCCACAGGTGAGGCCTCGAAACGTAGCTAGTTAAATTGGGATGTGCTCTAAGTGTTAAATACATACCAGATTTCAAAGACTTAGCATGAGAGAGAGAACGTAAACTATCTCATTAATACTTTCATATTGATTATATGTTGAAATGATAATATTTTGAATACATTGGAGTAAATAAAGTATTACTAAACATAATTTCATCTGTTTATTTTTACTGTTTTGAATGTGGCTGCTAGACAATTTAAAATGACAAATGGGGCTCACATGAACTTTCTATTGACAGTGCCGAGCCCCACGTACTTATCATCACTTTCCTTCCTCTCATCTGTCTAGTTTTTTCTCTTCTGACCTCCCTGTTCCCGCCATCAGGTGTATTTTTCATTCTCCCAGTCACCCAATCTGAAATGTCACTATCTTTTCTGATGTATTGTCTTCCTTCACCTCCTTTATTACAGCAAGACTATGTTGCGTTGCGTTTGAGCATCTGTCGGAGCTCCCCTTGTCTGACATTCCCACTACATTAATCCAAGTCCCGGGCATCTCACAAGCGTGTGGTTATAAATGGCCTCTTATCTAGTCTCCTTGCCTTCTAATTCCTCTAACATCACCAGGAAGGGCAACTTTCTAAATCTACTCTGTCAAATTCATTCCAGTCCTTCAAAACTTTCATAGCTCTCCATTATTTATGGAAGAAAAATCCATGAAACTCCTTAATGTGACATTGAAAAACACCTACAAATTGGTTCAATCCTGATTTGTCAATATCTCCTTTACTCTTCCATAGGAAGTCTCCATTTCAACCAAACACACCTCTGCCAACACTCTTTTCCCAACTTGAGATACCCTGTCAACTTCCTACCATGTCAATGTATTATTTAGAATGCAGCTGAAATTCTACCTTCTGTGCAAAAAGTTTTTCCAAGTTTATAACTGTCTGTCTCTCTGTCATTCCCCCATCTTTCTCTTTTTAATTCGGACAATGGGTATTGTTTATTCTGTTCATTTTGAATTACACCATATTTCAGACATCTATATCTTACAAATGCATTACATTCAAAAATTTTTGTGAAGGTTGTTCATTTGGAACTCAGAATGTTCAGTCAATTCTATTGCTGAAATAGCTCATATTTGCAAACAAAAACAAAAATGTACAGAATGTTTTTTGCAATATTTGTAAATAAACAAGAAGTAAAATTTGATATTTTAAAATTTTATCTTAAACAGGCATTTTGGAGGAAACACTTGTAAAATTCCGAATAAAAATTTTTTAATGGAGATTCAGAAAGGAACTGCATATTTTCAAAAGCTTCAGAAGTTGATGTCACTGATTCAACATCATTCGTTTCTTCACCTTTCAACATAGTACCTCGTTATAAGACATTACCAGCACTATTTGTATGGAAGGCATCCAGATGACAGTGATTCTTGTTCAAAGAGAGACGGAACATGAGAGAGTTAATGTTCTTTCCTTGCAGTAACTTAGCAAGATTGGAAAGAAAGAGGAGAAATAGGATAAGGCCAAAAAAGAATGCATCTAATGTATGAAAGAGTGTGGTAGGAGGTGGAAGTAACTGAACTTTGAGTGGTAAAAGGTAAGAGAGGAATCAAAGTGGAGGGAGGTGAGGATTATGGTACGTCCACGGTATGTGTTCATCGCTCTTGAAAGGAAACAACAGGATCAGTGAGGGACAGATGTGGGGTCGGCAAGTGCCCAATGATGGCCTCTAGCCGACAGAGCACCACCAATATAACTTGGTTGCTGGAAGAGCCACAATGGGTAAGAGGAGAGGGTTGGGTGTGTGGAGGAGTAGCTCCTGCATAAGCAAAGGACTGGAAAGTCTGCATACACTTGGTGATTTACATGTAGGGAGTTTCCTAACTTGAGGAATGTTTGAGTGGCGTTACTTTGATGACTACATTGAATCATTTTTTTTGTACATACCTTTTCTCACTAATAAGGCAACAAAATCTTCAAGGACAAGACCATAAGTCCTTCTTCATTTCTATACATTATAATGTCTAGTAAAGCGTGGGTCATTGAAATTTACATAGCATATACCATAAATATTTGTTGAATTGATTTGAGAATGTCTGACAACCAAAGTCGAATGTTGAGTAAGATAATTGATAGTCACACATATTTGAGAACCAAATAAAAATTCTATGGAAAAAAATGACTGCATAGGATGCTTAACTGATTGGCATTGCTTCTGATCACTAAACCTTTACAAAATTTAGATTGACTGCCATGATTATTTCTATCTCTGCCTTTGTTTGTATTGCTTCTCTTTGCTAGGAATGTCTTCTCCCCTGACAGAAGGCAAATACTAGTGGACTTGAATGTCCACTAATACGTCAAGTGTCACCTCTTCCATAAAGCCTACTCTGATTACAGCATGTCATAGACCTCTTTCTTTTATAGGTCTCAAATTTTCCATAATTTTCGCCATAGACTATCTAGGATGCCACTTTATTTATGTTCACTTTGCCTCTTTAAGTAGAGTGGAAGCTCCATGAGGGCAAAGAGTGTTATAACTTTTTGTGTTTACACTTCACAGTTATTACATTGTTACATACACAGATGTTACTTAACAGACATTTGATTGTTGATGATGCATCACCCATAAAATTCCAACATGATGTAATTTTACCAGGATGTTGTGCCTATACCATTTTACTATTGTGTCTACCTGTGCTATTATGTTAAAAATGATCTAACAACATGTGATTTAAAAACCTATTTTAATACCTCAAAAGTTGATTTTGAATGAATTTACAGGTTTTTGCTTAGTAGCATACATTTTTTTAGGTAAAGTTTTACTAACCTAGACCAATATACTCGATTTGATTACTATAAATCCCACGACTTAAACATATAAATATACTGTGACAATCCAATACACTTCAAAACAAAACCAAAACCCAAACCAGCAGATATACTGCTCTTAAGAGGTAAGGACTGATGTAAAGTTTTAAAAAATGGTAGTGCTTGAAAGAGATTAGATTAGAAGAGGATAAAGAAAAATATATGAAAAAGCCAGTAATGGCACCAAATATATTTTTGAACTATGTAATAACAGCACCAAATTTATTTTTAAAGCATATGGTATTTGTTGTAATTCTTCACTGGCTTGTACTAACATTTTAAGACATCACGACAGTATTTCTCAGGCTAACAAATAGTCAGATTAGAAACAGCTTCCATGACAGATTAATAGAATATTCTATGCTGCTGAGAATAGCTATGCTTCACTAGAGCAAAGATTCTTGGTTTTGATCACGCCTCATATCATACTTGCACAGTAATATTCCACACGTATTCTGTATATTGCATTTGCCATACTGTATACTCCTAATTTGTTAAACGTCTCCTCTTGTTGAGAAACTGACATTTATTTGTCCTCTCTCAGTACTGCACCGCTTTGCTAGCAATGAACGTAACATTCCTATGACACAACCACACCAACGACGTATGTAGGCCACAAGGGCCATCCTGCTGCACCAGTCAAAGGAGCAGACTGAATGATTGTGCCACCAAGAACCTGGTCCCAAAACAGGACAGTAGCCAATAGATTAGTCCAAGTTGACAAAATCCCTTATCCAGGGGCTGTAAATGTTTTTGCAGAATACTGAAAACTCATGAAATACCCTGGGACAGTCAATTATTATAATTTGCTTGTTGCTCAAGAGAGAGTAATGTTGATCAACATTTTTCCTGACAAAGTTTTATTTTTTCCTTGATACATTTGTGGCCAGAATGTGTGCAAACAGGGAAACTGAAGACATTATCTTGGGTTTTTGGGTGGGGACCAGGGCCAAGAAAAATGTGATGATCCCATAAATTAATGCAAGCCTTTCAGGCTTTAAGAAACTGACACAAGAGTTATGTAAGCATACATATTCATCATGCTCCCCACCCCCACCTCATTCTCCAAGACGACAATGTATTGTCCTTCAAAGTAAATTCAAATTCCTCAACACACCCACTGCATCAACCACGGGACTCCTGCTTTCCAGGAAAGTCAATGCATTTTCATTTTCTACACAGAACACATCCAATTGCGTCTTCCTGTCTTTGTCCATCCTATTTCCTCCACTAGAAATACTTTTGCCTATTTGCCAACTCTGCTTCTCTTCCCCTCAAAATGCCTGCAAAAAAATATTCCATCTAGCTCAGACTTAATGTACATTTTTTCTTAAAGTATTACATGTTTCATTTTTCTGTCTTCTTTTCCTTCCCCATCCCACTTGCAGTCATTATTTTTAAGTCGGTGGAATCCTTAAAAAAAAAATTCTGACACCAATGCCCACTATCTTAAGCAGATTAAAAAGTGGAGCTCCTCTGATTGGAGCAGGAATGGGGTTATGAGAAAACCTGCCCACTAAGACTCACCGTCTTGCCCTGATGTTGCCTCTAAGAAATGCGGTTGGAACACCTGAGGACTCTAGAACACAGGCTTGGACTGCGGGATCCCTGTTCCAGAGACTGGTCCACGTGCCAGACTTACTCTCCGTGTGTTCCTGCAGTGCCAGAGCTCTGCCCTCACCCCCCGTCTGCCTGGAACTTGATCTGCCTTGTTCCTCTAGCTCTCCTACACCAAGCAGCCCCGTCCAGCTCCCTGTGACTCCTAACTGAGCAAACATCTTTCAGAACCATGGAGGCAGTTGAGCAGATCCTTCCAGTTCAAACCACCTCTGCTGTGTCCTGCCTGCCTGATGGGGCACTTGGATGTGCCGACCACAAACTCGCCCAAGTGTGCAGTGTTCTCCAGCCATCAGAAACCCCTGCTGTGGCCAGGCACGGCGCTCAGGCCTCCTCGACCATTTCTAGGATTCCTCCCACCCCAGTCTGATCCCGTGACAGCACTCGTGGGCTTGGCTTGTACTACGTTACTTTCTACTTTCATCTTATTTTCGAAGTGTCCAAATGTTTCAGCTAAGTGTGTGTACGCTCTGCCTTTCCAACTACAAGGTAAACTCCTAAGGGAAAGAGCAAATCCATTATTACTATTATTATCTTCATTACTGTTGTCATTAACCATTCTATGTCTCTTACGCCCCTGCACCTCTGACACTATGTCCTGACTTGCTTACCAAAGCATCAACTCTTCGAGGGGAGCAACTGCTTCCTTCCTAGCTTTGGCTGCATAGTTGACATTCAACAAACACGTGTTGAATGAACGTATGACTCAGTCCCCTTGTGGGCTGGCATAGTGCTTTGCCTGGATTAGGGACTCCGAGATGAACACTAACTTACAAGAGAAGAAAAATATCAAAGAAAAAAGAGAGGCTATAAAAATATTGATAATACCAGAACACCAGTTCCACATGCTGTTGAAAACTAAAATCTGGTGTTTATTGCTCTTAAGAAGTTATAACTATAGAGATGTACAAGTATGAAACTCACAATATAAACTAGCCATTTTTTATTTGGGCTCTAATTCCCTGCTTTAATCAGAATTACATTTTGAGTAGTAAACAGCATCTGTGAGCTAGCAGGCTGTTAGTAAATACTACTTCTTTAGATTTTTCTCTTGGGCAGTGAAGAAAATGCCTGTGTGTGACTTTCATGGGTTGTCCTAGGAGGCTCGAGAAAACTCCATGGTTCATATGCCATTGGCTTCGTGGCTGCCCCCTCTGCACTCACACAGATCCTTAAACAGAGCTCACATTGGCGGATGTCCACTGGGTAAAAAAGATAGTCACGCTTGCCATCACCCAATGGGAGACCTTACTCTTTTCCTGGCTCTTCTCTCTCATCAGAGTCCAAATCAATTCCGGCCATAAAAGCCCACTGGAGGGCTCCCTCCTCCATTCCCATGGCATTCTTGGGCAGTGCCACTTTTTTTGCCCTTTGTATACATTGCCTGATATTTTCAGGTACATCTAATATCCTCAAAATGAGGACTCCTCCTCTCTCCCCACAAAAAAAAGTACTTTTATAATTTGAAAGTGAGAATATTAAGAATTTTATTCTCAAATTTTTATATTTAATCTCTATATCAAACCTTATATTTAAAGAAATATTCATATGTGAGTATTTATACATACAAGACTGATAATGTATGAGACTGATAACGATAAGTACACTAAAGAATAAATATAAAGGCCATGTGGCTAAGCATGGCAGATGGATCATATGCATATATCTCTTCTCCCTCCCCTAAATCCACTATGATAACAGTGAGAGAACAAAAAAATGTTGATCCACAAAGACAAAGAAAACAGGGAGGGGAGAAAAGAGTGGACAAGATTCCCAAAAGCTTTGGAAGAGAGAAATCAGAGAGAGAAGCATTCACTGACTTAGCATACAGAAAGGGGTTATTCGCCCAAATACCTACAGGGGGAGAGAATAGAGGAGGCGCCACCCCAATTGGGTCCTGTCCTAGGAGTCACCTGGGACCCCACATGAGTGGGTGTAGTTGTGGAGATGAACCAGCAGGATCAGGTAGAGTCTGGATACGGAAGTACAGAGAACAATTGGTGACCCAGGGTCACCTCCGCCCATTCCTGCCCTTGCAGGAGACTGAAGGTTTTTTCCCTAGAGAAATCACATGAAAGAAGTTTTGGACCCAGAGATACCAGGCAAGGTGGACAGCAAAAGTGGGATAAAAACAAGATAACTTAGTGAAAGTTCACATATTGAAAAGTTGTTCCTGATCCCCCTTGGCTGCCCTGCCCCAGAATCCAGCAACCAGATGAATTTCTCTGCCCCAACCAGGCAGGACATTGGACTGTTCTCTGTGGAGCTAAACAGACTTAGAGAAAATGCCTTGTATTCTAACTTTTCAATAAAAAAAAAAAAAAACAAGTTGCTTCCCTGATCACCTTACAGGGAGGTCCTGTATTCTGCAAGCTCCACCCACACATCGAGTTTCCAAGTAGCTGAATGGCACAGAATCTCAACAGATTGATGTAATCATAGCTATTAACTGAAGCAGATTCTGAGGATGGGTTATCTCAACGCCCACTGCAACCTCCTTGTAACGTTTGAGTTCAATTCAAAACTCTCTTTCCCTTTCCAATCTTGCTCTTCTGGCTAGGGCTCCAGATGAGATATAGCTTCAGTCAATCTGATGTACTTAATGCCAGACTTTGATTCAGAAGTGAGTCATACCAGAGAGCAACAGAATGTGTGGCAACCGTTTTGTTGGCCTGGATGATGGCAGAGCTGGTGTGGCTCTGGATGCAGAGGCTGTAATGTGGGTGGCTGGCTGACTGTGCAGCCTCAGGTTGGTGGAGGCAGCAGCAACCTGGCAACCCCAGTTGTGAAATTCAGTGTGGAGAACCATTCCTGGGAACGCAGGCTACTCCTCGAATTTTGTCCTCCCAACGGTTCTTTGAGCAATTTATTCCCCTTAATAAGTGTTTTTCTACTTAAACTAGCTAAAGTAGATTCTACTTTTGGCAATTAAGAACTCCGAAAATGCAGTAGCAAGATTGAATCATCATATATTATTATGTCTTAGCAAAAATGAATAGTCAGTCAAGCAGAATAACGGCATTGACCAGCAACACTTCATTTAAAAAACACACAGTACATGAACTGATTGTTAGCATGTGTGTGTGTGAGAGAGAGAGAGAGATGGTTACGCTGTTAGGAATTTCCAGGACTTTTTACTCAAGGAAAGTGTCTTTAGCCAGGAAAATATTATATCCATGTTATAAATAGCACGCATGAGAAATTTTAAATAGAAAATTCAAAATGTAGGTGAGAGGGATAGCACTTGAGGAGCTTTGCAAGAAACAAAATAGCAAATGTGAATAAAACAGACAGAAAAACTCCTGGTGGTCTGTACGTTCATAAACTACTACAAACTACCTCTACGTAGCAGTGCACTTCACAGGTTAGATTTTCTCCCCCAGCAGGCTATGTACAGGGACTTAGTTTATGTTTTATATTTTTTCAGTTACTAGGAAGGAAAAAATTTACTCAACGTGGCAAAACGCACTACAAGCCCTTTAAAATTAGCCTGTTTCAAATGCCCATTTTCCTTATTTCTTTCTCTACTCCAAGGCAGCGTAACTTACATGTTTTAAAAAGAAAAACTTTCACCTTTGAAATAGTAACTGGTTTACTTGAAAAAGTATATAATATGATAGGGGTTTTTGGTAGTAATATCCCTCAACTCTGAATTCTGTTACTGCACATTAAATTACAAAGTGAATTTAAGAGACTCCACAAACTCTAAAACCATGCTTACTTTGTAACAGCTTTCAAGTGCATATTAATCATATGAAATTCTACATGCATAGCCCTTTGGGTATACTTGTATTAAATAAAAGTGTTATTTTGGCTAAGAATACCATACATTTGTAAAAGTTCAACTCAATAAAAGTACCTTGTTTACAAATGCCACATAATTTTTACTTCTCTGAAAAAATGGGGGTCAGGAAGGCATGTACAAATAAAATCCTCTGACAATTCCCAGAACTCAGGAGATGAATGGTTTAAATTTTACCCCCATCATTTTTCACCAGGCGACAAACAAAAATCAAAGCTGAGTTTTCCCCTCACTCCCCTATCATTTCAGCAAAGAAACACTCAAAAAGAGGCAGCACCAAGGAGAAAAGCAACAAGACTGAGCATTCGACCAAATTCGTGAGCTTCTCTGAAGTCCCTTCTGATTTTTCCCTCCTCTGCTGGTTTTAACATAACTCAATGAGGTTTCTTCTGAGAGGGAAACAGGCTGTTTGACAAGGAGAGCTGAGTACTGCCCTTTGTACTTTAGTGAGAGCCCCGCTCCCCATGTTCCAGGAGGGCGGACTTGAGATGGAACAGGGGAAAAGGGGCCCCTTCCATGTGCCTCTGAAACTTAGCCCTGGACTTAGGAGGACTTTTGGCTGGTTTGCTCCGAGCACAGCTGGTGGTCTGTACACCACTATTGGCTCAAAAACGTGTCCACATAGAAACAGGGCCTTGGACAAGAGAAACAGAACTGGAATAGCTCTTATGCATCAATCCTAATCATGGCTCCTAGTCTACCCACAGCTTTCTGGGGAAAGGGTGAAGAAGGAAAAACATAGTTACACAGCGAAGGAGAAAGGAGCAGGTGGAGGGAAGACAGAGAAAGGGAGAGTGAAGTGACCTACTCATAACTGGGAAGGAACTAAAGCTACCCAAGCTAGAAGCACTCTCTGATGTCAGTGCCTGTTCAGGTGGCCCTGTTCCCAGTCCCTGAGAGACAAAGACCGCTGGGAGAGGATGCCCACAAGAAGCACTGCCATAGGTGGAAGGGACACAGTTTGGAGTTAAGTCACAGAGGTTCACATATGAGCTCTGACACTAGCCATGTGAGCCCAGGCAAGGTACTTGATTTCTCTAAGCCTTATCTTATCTCTGTATGAAGTGACAATTCATGCGTCGCAGGGGGGATGAGGATTAAAGGAGGTCACACACATTCAAGATCTCCTGATAAATATTTGTTCACTTTTCCTTGGGGAAATCCTTTTTAGCCATCATGTTCCCAGCCATAAACACAGTGAGGTGTTCTGTCTTCAACACATTTACAACAGGAAGCTTTTACACCTATAAGCTATAGAACCATGAAGGGAAAATAGGAAGTTAATTACGTACATGCTCAGCAGACAAACACACATTATACATGAACAATATCAAGTCAGGAGGGTGACACGTAGAGAAACAACATCAACAACTTTAAACTATGCTTTCTTATTCAAGGAAGGTTTGAAAGAAATCCAGAAATCTGGGACTGTGTCTACAGCCACAGAGAGAGAGAGAGGAAATGTGACTACAGGCTAAGATGTGACATTAATTCCTGTCTCCCACTCCCATGACGGATTGAACAGAACAGATCAAGGAAAGTACTTGGGCGGAGATGCAAGTTCCGAAAGAAATATAAAAATGAAAATTCCACAATTAAAGAACCATCTACCTTTTACCAGAGATATGTTGTTATACTTTAAAAAATAAGCAAGGGGGTTGGCCCTGTGGCCGGGTGGTTAAGTTGGTGCACTCCGCTTCGGCAGCCCAGGGTTTCGCAAGTTCAAATCTTGGGCGCGGACATGGCACTGCTCATCAAGCCATGCTGAGGCAGCGTCCCACACATCACAACTAGAAGGACTCACAACTAAAAATACACAACTATGTACTGGGGGGCTTTGGGGAGAAAAAGGAAAAAGAAAATCTTTAAAAAAAAAATAAGCAAGAGTCTCAAGACTGGATGGGAGACTAAAAAGTAGGAAAGGTGTGTTCTCTTTCTCCAAACACCTTCCATTCAGGCATTTTTGCTTCTGTGCTGGCTCCAAACCACGATGACCTGGGTTGGCTGCTTTTGGGGCTGCCCAGTTTGTAAGTTTCTCCCTCGGCTCCATCCCAAGAAAGCTCCTTGTCTCCCTGTATTTGTCCTATATTGCCAAGTGGACTTTAAAAACCAAGAGTGGGGACTCTATTTACCTCTGTAGATCCCCGACACTAGCAGGCACTTAACACCTGCTGAATTTTTTTTTTTTTTAAAGATTTTATTTTTTTTCCCTTTTTCTCCCCAAAGCCCCCCGGTACATAGTTGTGTATTCTTCGTTGTGGGTTCTTCTAGTTGTTGCATGTGGGACGCTGCCTCAGCGTAGTCTGACGAGCAGTGCCATGTCCGCGCCCAGGATTCGAACCGACGAAACACTGGGCCGCCTGCAGCGGAGCGCGCGAACTTAACCACTCGGCCACGGGGCCAGCCCCAATACCTGCTGATTTTTGATGATATCAAACTCACCTATGTCATGTCTCATTCCACTAGGCTTTGTTTTGTGCATAATTACCTTTATAGTAAATTAATGTTATCTAGAGAATCAATTGTTATTAATTACTCTTCCCAGGTAATACATTTGCATTTAGATTGGGTCCTCCAATCCTCCCATGGGAAAGGACCGAATCATTCAAGCACTTAGGTGACCTGGTAGGCGTGAGATCCTTGGGTTGCCCTTAAACCATCCTAACACGTAGCTGCCCAGTCCAAGGCTGGACTTGAAAACTCTGGCTGCTTCTCCAAGTCTTGAAGCAATAAGTTTAGGGTAGTGTTTCTCCAACTAGAGTCCTCTGACTCTCAGAGTCTGTGAGGTCTTCTGAGAATTGAAGAGAATTGTATGTTGTTATTTAATAAAGTTATCATAAGGGACTTTCTGAATTGTCTGGGGGACCACTTTGTAAGTGAGTGTAGCATTCAATCTGAGTCCCATGGTTGTGTCTGCACCAAGAAGTAGTACTTTTTGGCAGCATACTGATGAAGAAGAGAGCAGAGACATACACCAATACACAAATTACGTACTTTCCGCCAGTGACATCACAGTGCCCTTGGGGGATGGAGGCTTCATTCCAATAGGATATAAGTGGCAGGAGGATGGTGGGGTCATATAGCATAGGGTAGCCCAGGCAGGCCAATCTCAAAAGAGCCAACGCCTGGCAGCCAGAACACATTCCTGTTGACTAGCTAATTATGTTTCCTAAAAGGACATCATCTCTCACATTAATGGTCTTGATCAGCTGAAGTTTGCTGGCAATATAGTGCTCTTTGAATTTGACTTGGTTTGCTTTTGATGTAGAACAACATTAAAATGTATATATATTCATAGGTATTTAAAACAATATATATTTGTAGATATTTAAAATAAAACAATTTTCTTTTTGGACATATTTAAGGAATATGATAAATAAAAATAGTTTGCCCATGCTCATAATTGATGAGGATTCTTTTCCTTTAAAGGGTGTTTGCATGTTACCCAAATTGGAGAAACATTGGTTTAGGGAAAGTGTATTTGGAATTCTCTTAAAAGGGTCGATGTAGTCAAAACAGGTACAAACAAATGGCCTTGACTTATAAATAATTTGGAGCAGAGCTTAGAAATTGCTTTAATTTCTAATTGCCCTCAGCAAAATCGGGAGAAAAACACAGGTCTGGCCCTGAGAAGCTGGGAGGCCCAGCCATGGCTGGAGTACACATTGAGGGTCCTTGGGGTGACTGTTTTCCACTCTGTGCTTCAGTTTCACCATATGTAAAGTAGGGATAATAATACCCGAACTCAATCCTTAAACTGAAAAATGAAAACAAATAAACTTAATTTTATGGGGACAAAGAGGCAAGAGATGCAAAAGCATTTTCATCTTTCGAGAAAAAGAAGGTACTATTTAAAAGAGGTACTCTTGAAAATATCTCAACACCATGTGTCTAATTCATACTGACATGTGTAATTGAACCTGTGTTTAATTTTTGCTGCAAATTATCTGCTTCCTCTAAGTAGCTGGGCTGGTAAAATGCTGAGCTGTATGGTTCAAAAATAGAGCTGTGGAAGAATTAGGAATTCCTGGGAAAAGACACAATAAGGTTGTGCCCTTAACAAAAGAATGAGTGAAAGGAAGACGAAGGGAGAATGCTGCAGAAAAAGCTGGTGCCCAGGGGGAGGAAAGACATCATCAAAAAGCTGGTGGAAAGCAACAGCCAGGAAGTGGGGGTGACGGAGATTTTCACACCTAGACCTCACTAATGATGTAGAAAAAGTTTAGCACGGACAGGACAAGACCAATGAAGACCAAGAGCAACTCAGAGAGAAACAACCTACATATACATACTGAGTTGTATCCCACTTTAGATGACAGAGCGTATACTCTCCTCTTCCCTGCCCCGCCCCGTCCTTCTTTTCTTACAAGCACTAAGCTTAAATAGTTACTGGGTCACCTACAATTAAATTTAATCACTTCTTGTGTTATTATTCAGAATAATTATATTTCAATATGAAAACCTTAATGACTATATAAAATGATAAATCTCAGACTCCCTTCTTATTTTAAGTGCCTGTGCTAACGAGTAATAGCAAGTATTTAAAATGAAACCAGAGTGAGGAGAACTATACTACCTTCTAGGAGTGCCCTCCCATCCTCCCCCCTCTCCCCTAAAACCTCAGTTCTTGAAGTCTAACAGAAATGTTGCAAGACATTCTGTTTTGTAGTCTCATCAGGGAAGCCTTCCTTGACACAAGAATGATATGTATGATTTAAAAGACCACTGGCCACTTCTGTGGAGCATGAATGAGGGAAGGTCAAGAGCAGGAGCAGGAAACCAAATAGAAGACTAACGCGGTGGTGCAGGAAAGAGACAGTGGTCATTCCCACTAGGACAGCAGGTGAGGAGAGAAGTGATTGGGTTTGGTACAGGCTCTGGAGGAGGGCAGTTGTTTGGCAACCTATAGCCCCAAGGGCTAAATCTGGCCTTAGCCTATGTTTATATGGCCCTAATAGCTAAGAATGGTTTTTACCATTTTAAATGATTATGAGAAAAAAGAGAGAGAAGAATATGTGACAGAAATCATATATGGCCTAAAGAAGCCTAAAATATTTACTTTCTGTGCCTTACAGAAAGTTTGACAACCCTTGGAATAGAGTCAGCAGATTCTGAAATCGAACCAGATGGAGCGGGTGGTGAGGGGAAGAGAGCGATGAAGGAAAGCACCTCCGTGTTTAGCTTGAGCAGCTGGGTGACGGACACGCCTCTCCACTGCAGTCAGTCACACCCTCTTGGGTGCCCCCACTTTATCTTGAACATGTCTTTGTTGTCGTACCTCTTTCACTATCATATTTACTTACTTACATGTCTGCCTTCCCTCCTTGGCAGTGAACCCCTGAAGTAACTCTAATTTTTCTCAATATTTATAGCACCTGGCTTTGTACAAGACACACGCTCCATAACTATTGGATATAATTGAACTAATCATATGTTAAACTCATTTTCAGTAGTGCTAGTAACATCAATTTCTCAATGAATAAAAAATTACAATATCTTTTTTAGAGTATAAGAATTTATAAGCTATTTTTGCAACCCTTCTGTTCCTCACTACAACTCACTATATGGGTATTACCATAAGCCTCAATCATAAATTCCATTTACAAAAAATTATATTTTCTGTTGATTTATTATATTTAAAATTTTAGGAACTATAAGCATCTTTTTAAAAATGAATTGAAATCCATCCCTTTAGGCAGATGATTAGAAAAAGGACAGGATGAAAAGAAAACATTGGCAAAGAGGTACTATGAAAAATAAAAAAGAGAGAAAGAAAATCTGGGTATCAGAATGACAATTGGGGCAGTTGACTTGGGTGTGAGGGGGGTGGTGAGAAAAATAAGAGAACCAAAGGTGGACTTTTAATGGTAGTGCCTGATACTAAGATCAAGAAGACTATGGGTCATGTAGGGTGAGTTCCGTCTAGGAAAGCATAATGTGAGATGTCAACCAGACATTCAAATATCTATGTCCAGAGGGTAGTTGGACATCCAAGCCTAGAGTTCAGAGCTGGAACTATAACTGTGGTAGTCATAGAAATAGAGTGTACAGATAGTATTTCAAGCCAAAGGACTAGAGGAGCTCAGCAAGAGAGTGTGTGTGTAGGCAGAGAAAAGGAGAAGGTCCAAGCCACTCTAACATTTAAGATAGGAGAGAGGAGAGAGAACCAATCAAAGGAGACTAAGGAAGAAGAGCAAGTGAGAAAAACCAGGAAAAGAGGAGAATGTATTTTAAGACAGAGGAAGAAGTCAATTGGATTTACTATTTCTAAGAAATACAGAAAGATGTGGATGAAAAGTAACCATCACATGTGTCAGCATGTAGGAAAGTGATAACCATTCAAAGCGCTGTTCTGGTGGAGGGTGGGAACAGAGCCTGCTTGGATTGGCTTGAAGTGGATTAAGGAGAGAATGAGGAAGCAGGGAAAGTACTATAGACATGTCAAGGAAAGATATTCCCATAGAAAATTCAATTCTCAAACTGTAATTAAAAAAAAAAAGAAACTATGTACGGGCTGGTCTGGTGGTGTACTGGTTAGGTTCGTGCACTTGGCTTTGGCGGTCTGGGGTTCATAGGTTCAGATCCCAGGTGCAGACCTACACACTGCTCATCAAGTCATGCTGTGGCAGCATCCCAGATACAAAATAGAGGAAGATTGGCACAGATGTTAACTCAGGGAGAATCTTCCTCACCAAAAAAAAAAAAAGGAAAGAAAGAAAGAAAGAAAAAGAAACTGTATGTACGAAAGAAAATAAAGTTCACTTAAAAGAACATTCTAACTTTATTAAAGCACTCTGTTAGTACATGTATTTTTCCTACTTTTCAAACAGCATGTGTCCTAAAGGATAGTGGATGTGAAGTGGTTAAACAAAGGGTCCTTTCCTGGAGTCAACAAAGCACTAGGGGTTCCATGAGAAGCAATCAATTCCCTGAAACAATATGCAGACTTTTGTAAATACATACTTATTGTGGAGAGCAGGAGGAGGTGATAGCTTTAGTCAAATTCTCCAGAATCAACTGGCTTCAACAGTACTACCATGAGCTCCTGTCCGGCGAGGAAGAGAGGGCTACAATTTAATGGAATTTCATAGGTGTATTCTCACATGCATGATTTCGTCCAATGGAGAAAAGGCAATATTTTTAGCTCGTAACCTAATCAAGAACTTTGTCCCCACAAAATGAAAAATCTGGCTCATTTTCACATAGGGCAGAGCTCAGCATACACAGTGTTCTCAGTGCAGATGCCGACCAAGAAACATCACAACACAGCAGAGCCATCGCCAGGGTGGTGGGTTGAGCAGGCTCACTCACAGCTTTTACTCCCTCGGTGAAGGAATTAAAGAACAAAACAAAACTAACAATGGAGAGGGAGCTTTTACCAAGTGCAAAAGCAAAGGATAAGAGTTTTCTGTATCTAGAAAGAGTGAACTTGTACAAGAATATGATGTCCTGGCAGAGACCAGCACAGGATGGAAACACTGGCACATACAGAGAAGAATCAGCTCGACTTCGACAAGGGAAGGAGGCGAAGCTAGAAGTTTACCCAAACACTCCAACACGCACGTGTCAGTGGGTGTATTTTATTATACTCCACTCTATTGTAATGTACATACACATCTATGTAATAAACAGGATATTGTTCTTACTCAGAACCATGGACTCAATCATCCTCCCCAAATCTTTTTATTAATCACTTGAGTTTTAAAATTCCAAAAGCTATTCCTAGAGTCAGAAATTATAGATGAGGTAGGCCAAACCTGATGACTATTGACAACATTTTTGTATGTAGAGTGGGAAAAAGAGTTAACAATTGCACCTTGCAGAAACCCGCCCTAGCAGGACATATTTCTGTCTGACTGTGCTATTCATTACGAGTAAGTGCTACTGACGCGCGCACACACACACTTTCATTAGGTATTTAATTGCCATTTGATTGTGATCTCTTATGAGTGTCAGATTTAATTGTTTCAGAACAAGTATTTCAATTGTTTGTTTCATGTCTTGTCTTTCCTCCTAGACAGAGTCACAGGAGAGTAGGGAAATATTTCTAGTTCTAGAACTCTGAGCATAATAGTCTCAATAACTGTTTGCTGCGTGAATGGGAATTAAGCACCATGAATTTAGAGCATCTCTGAACCCCAGTGAGTCTGCATACTCATGGACTTCCTAGTCGTGCTGCTTCTTTAGGTAAGACTAGAAAAATAATAAACACCTAACTCTGAATACGTTATAGCAAAATCTTTGCCAAACCAGCTTTTTATGGAAACTGCATATAGCTGAGAGACATTATTCAGAAATGACCTATTGTTTAGAGCATTCTGAGTTACAGTTTGAGCTGTTTGGGAAAAGTGCGCTCCATACCAGAAAACGGCAAAAGGAAAGGTCTTCGGTGACAATTGTTGATGGAAATGTTTCTTAAATTTGCATTCATGCTGCAGACTCAACCTGTGAGATTGTACTCCAAATCAATCATTAGATGAATGTAGGGTAGTCACGAAAAAATACCCGGGAATAAACCTCATGGGAAATGTGCAGTGCCTGTATAAATAAATGTATAAAACTATGCTAAGGGACAAACCTAAAATAAAATGAGAAACAGATCTTGAATAGGAGTCCCAATATTTAAAGCTGTAAATTCTCCTAAAATTAAATAACTATAATACAATCTGAGGAAAAATTTTCAATATAGTTTTGTGAGAGGAAACTTGATAAAATGATTCTAAATTTCACTTGGCAGAATAAACAAGTAAGAGTAGCCACGAAAATTCTGAAAAAGAGGAAAAAACAATAAAAAATGCAATCATAAGGAATATGCCCCTCAAATATTAAAATTTAAATTTAATATAAAAATTACAATGATAAACATCATGAGCCTGTTGTGAAGTCCACCGGCAGATCAGCTGAATAGAAAGGAGCATAGAAAGGATGAAACAGAGCACCAGAATGCAGTTTGTGATAAAGGGGCATTACAATTAGACTTCTGAATAAACGATTTTAGGAGAACTCCCAACTTCCCTCCCCAAAAAAGAAATTTTAGATGAGTCAAAGCTCAAAGACCCAGAGAATAGTTTAAGTGATGACTTTGGTAAGACTGGAGTTAAAAAATAAATGAAAATAAATTTTAAAAAAAGGGGGGTGTCGGCCCCATGGCGTAGTGGTTAAGTTTATGTGCTCTGCTCGGCGGCCCAGGGTTCGCAGGTTCGGATCCCAGGTACAGACATACACATCGCTTATCAAGCCATGCTGTGGCAGGCTTCCCACATATAAAATAGAAGAAGATGGGCACAGATGTTAGCTCAGTTCCACTCTTCCTCAGTAAAAAGGGGAGGATTGGTAGCAGATGTTAGCTCAGGGCTAATCTCCCATAAAAAATAAAGAACCCGATTTTTGATATTTGACCACAAAACCTGAAACTATAAAAGTTTCATGGATATGAGATGCTTCTTCATGGCAAAATAATGGACAAAATTGTAAACTGACAATTTGAGAAAAAGTACTGGCAGCATATATGACTAAAGGTTAATAACCATAATATTCAGAGAGCTTTAAAAAAAATCTGTTTAAAAAAACCAATTCAACATTAACAGAAAAGTGGTCAAGGATTGTTTTTGCAGTTCTCAGATGATGAAAGACAAGTGGTCAATAAGACGTAAGATACTAAACCTCACTAATGATCAAAGAAATGGACATTAAAACTGCATGTGTGTGAATACTTACATATCAGAAGGAGAATATCCCATATTGACCAGATGTGGGGAAACATACATTTTAACACATTTTTGGTTGGAATATTAATTGGCACACTCTCTTGGAGGAGGGAGGATGTGAAAATATCAAAATTTGAAATGTATCTATCCTTTGACTTGGTCATTCCATTTTCCATTTTTGGGAATTTAGCCTAAAAAAATAGTTGCACAAGCGCACATATATGAAATGTTACTTGCTTCATTATTGTTGACAAACTGAATTGTCCATCAACTGGGGAGTAGCTAAACAATTATGGTACAGAAGAATAATAGCTAATATTTACTGAGTTCTTATTGATCTAAGCGTTTTACCATATATTTAGTCATTTAATCCTTCTATTATCATCCCAGTTTAAAAACGAGGAGCATATGTACCATATAAAAGAACATGGTATGACTACAAAATACAGTGACATATTTAAATTCAGTAGAAAGAGCACTGAGATTTTTCTTGACTCAAAGAATCAAGCTGTACAACAGCATGCATAGCACAATTATATTTATATTAAATTATATAAATTCATAGTTAACATAGTTATCTCTAGTGTCCACAGTTAACAATACTGTATTATACACTTAAAAGTTTGTTAAGAGGGTAGATCTCATGTTGTGTTCTTACCTGCAACAAAACAAAATTTTTAAAAGTGAAATTTTTTTCATTTTGAGAAATGTGACATAATAAAGGTTTTCTAAATTTGATTTGGTCTTCCCACTTAAAAAGTCCTATATACCAAAAGAGAGTTAGATGTCTAAAGGCAGGGTTAATAGTGGTCTTTTTCTGGATGGTGAGATGTTGGAGTTCTAAAAAATTTTCTAGGCCTGAATTTTTCCATAAAAAGTGTTCTTAAAATGAAGTATTCTGACTATTTTAAACACCTCATATAAGTCGAATCATGCAGTATCTGTCCCTCTGTGTCTGGCTTATTTCACTTAGTACTGTTTTCAAGCTTCATCCACATTTTTGCATATTTCAGGATTTCCTTCTTTTTTAAGGCTGAATAATATTCTACTGTACATATATACCATGTTTCCTTTACCCATTCATCTGTCGATGGACATTTAGGTTGTTTCCATATCCTGGCTATTGTGGATAGTGCTACAGTGAAGACTGAGGTGCTAATATCTCTTTGAGATCTTAATTTCAATTCTTTTGGACAAACACTCTTAAGTGAGATTGCTGGATCCACTTATATGAGGTATGTAAAATAGTCAAACTCATAGAATCAGAGAGTAGAATGGTAGTTGCCAGGGGCTGGGGGAGAAGCGAAATTGGAAATTGCTAATCAACAGGCATAATGTTTCACTTATGCAAGATAAATAAGTTCTAGAGATCTGCCGTACAACACTGTGCCTATAGTTAACAATACTGTATTGTACGCTTAAAAATTTGAGGGTAGATCTCATGCTAAGTGTTCTCACCACAATAAAACAAAATTTTTTTAATGAAATATTTTTCATTTTGGGAAAGCGGAGGTGATAAAGCTTTTCAAGTCCCATTTGCTTCTCCTATTTGAAAAATCCCATATATCTCCCCTCTTTTTATCCTATCTGTCTATTCTGGCCTCAAAATAGAATTTTTAGTCCTTATTTACCTTTATTATCCCGAGTTCCCCTGAATGCTCAAGTGAAAGAGAGTTCTTCCGATTGCCCGTTAACATGCTACCAACTTGTTGACACATTTTTATATGAAAAGAAGGTAAGGTAGCCATTTGGTAATAGTTGCTAAAGAGTTTAGAATAGGAACTATCGAAACACTCAAAGAAGTTCAGAAGGTCTTTTTGTTCATGTGTGCTGCCGCTGGAAAAAATAAAGACTACATTGAGGTGACTGGAAGGAGGAATTTGCCACCAAAGAAAATAGCATGGTGTAATGAGAGGAGAATACTGGATTTGATGGCAAGAAACCTGAATTCTAGTCCTGGCTCCTCCACTGGCCAATACTGTAATTCTGGGCATGTCATGTAACCTCTCTGAACCTGTTGCCTCATGCAAGAAATAAGTGAGAGCAGATCCTTGGTTTTCAACTTTAGATCAATGGCATTCTAGGGTTTCTCCGGATGTGCTTCAGGGGCCACCATGGGAGCGGGCAGCCCCAAGGCAAGAGGGCTGGATCCTGGGCTCCCACCCTTCTTTAACCAAAACAACTCCATTTCTTTATAATGGAATTTCATGGGAGATTTTGGTTGAATAAAGAGTTCTAATGCTTAAAAACAAAAAAACAGAGAGAAGTTTAAAAACCACAAACTAAGCTGATATCTGAGGTTCCTTACAGCTTTAAGTTCTTGTTTTGAAATTAAGCTACGCCTCAGAATGTATGTGAGCAAGCACTGAAGAGGCAGTGTGCCCTGAAGAACATTTCCAATCATTGAACATCAACCGTGAAGAGCGTCTGTTGCTAACATGCGGCAAGTTGAGTTTTTTTGCTTGCCCCAGGTCAATTTACCATCCGCCTCATCTTCATCAAAACATTAATTTCAGCTTAATCCCCTTTCTTCCTCTCTGGCGGTAAAATGACCTGGCTCACTTGGAAATAAAACAAATAGAGTGCAGCTACGCTTTCATATGCTGGGTGGTTTCATTTGATTATTATGGAACTCTAGAATACTAAAATGAATAAAGTAATTAAGCTCTTTTCTGAGACTTAAAGTCTAAAAAAGTATTCAAATAAAACGTACTAAAATTCATTAAGTGTATTGAGTATTTGCTATACGCAAGGGACAGTGCAAGGTAGGTCTGGTGACGGAGTGTGGAAGACTGCTCTCAAGGAAGGTCTGTACACTCTGGTAAGAGGGAACGTCAAATTTGTGTGAGTTCAAAGGACAGAATTGCCTCAACAGGCTGAAGGGAGGTCAGGTCAGCTTCGAAAGTCTTGAAGGTTGGGAAGGATTTTGGTAGGCATAAGTGTGGAAATAGAGTATTTCTGTTGAAGAGAATGATAAACTAAGAAGTTTGGATTTAATTCAATAAGCAATGTGGCAAATTGGGAAATATTTATGCTTTATGAGGATTAAGCTAGTATTTGAATACAGTATAAATACGGGGCTGGCCCCATGGCATGGTGGTTAAGTTCGGTGCATTCTGCTTCAACAGGCCAGGTTCACATGTTTGGACCTGGGGCATGGACCTACAACACTCCTCAGCCATGCTGAGGCAGCAACCCACATATAAAGTGGAGGAAGACTGGCACAGATGTTAGCTCAGGGCTAATCTTCTTCAGCAAAAAAAAATTAAAAAGAATACAGTGTAAGTAGAAGAAGGCAGATACTAAAAGTTGGGATGGCAACTGGGGTGCTGGCTGCTCCAATGGCCAAGATAAGGTGATGAAACAGTATGATGGTAGTGGAAATATCAAGAAAGTTATTGATGGAGCTACACTTAAAGCAGACTTCCAAGAACTTAGAGAATGGCCACAGGCAGACAGTAGAGCAGGCAGGAAGCTATTAGAAGAGTGAAGGAAGAAGACAATGGTAACTTGGACTAAGGTGGTTAGAGAGGAGAAGGAAAATAGCATGTATATTTGAAAACTAGAAGTAACTCTAACAGGGACTAGTGACGGACTGGACTTGGAGGTGATGTTCACTGACATAGGGAAGAATAGATGGAGATGAGTCATGGGTTCAGTGAAGCTGTGAGTTCCATTTTGGATATTTTGATGCTGAGGAGTCCAAGACATCCAGGAGGACTTAGGGTAATGGGGAAAAAGAGTGCTCTGCATTTGAGATAGTTTTGAGGATGCGATGTTCTCAGAGGAAATTTAGATTTCAATGAATGCAAAGAACTGTAAGGATTAGTGAGTGAAAAGTTACAGGATATATGGAAATTTTTCACAAAAGAATGGGTATACAATGGGATTTGTAGATGTGTCTGGAGAGGTTGCACAACTTAAATTAGATAATTTGATTATGTTCTGCTGATAGAAGAAGAAATTGATACTTAATATGAAAAAACAAGGAATAGGAATACAACTTTTTCTAGATTTTGTTTGTATACTGGTGTGTAATGAATGAGCGAGTTGTGTCTCTTCTGAGATCTTTGACCCGTGGAATTTTCTCTCCATCACATGTTTGAATGTTTAGAACTTGGTTAATGTTCTATTTAGTTCAAGTGGTTGTATGTTGGTTCTTTGGCGCCATTGTCAATAATAAAATTCAACAAAACAAACCTCTAAATATGGCTTTGTTTTTCTCTTTTTAAACATATCTGATTCTCAGCCCAAACCTAGATCCAATTTTTTCTTCTCATGTGGAAGACAAGTGTAAGTGACTGACCACCATTAAAATTACTTTACTTACGTGACCTGGCTACCCTTTTGCTAATCTCTCTCTCTACTCAGCCTCCCAAATCCTTCCTGTTATCTTCCTCCCTTGCCCTTCCTTGTTATCTATTGTCACCTTGCTTGATACAAACCTCTGCCCCTTTACCAAATTCCTGCTATACTCTCATTCCTTCCCAGGGGAGGAGCCAGAGAATCTGTATTTTAAACAAGTGTTTCAGGTGATTTTTGAGACTAGGTAAAGTTGAGAAAATCTGTGCAGAGCTCTTCAGGATGCAGGAGAAAGTCAGGCAGGGCCATGTTCTTTTCACCTGCTTCACCCACACTAGGTCTTTCTTTACCCTTTTCATATGAGGCTTCTATATAAGTTTCCATCTGAAGCAAAGATCCTATTGCTCAAAACACTTGAAAATCACGGTTATGGATCTATTACCACATCTGACTTTCCTAGTCCCCCTGACCATTCCCACTTCAACAACATGTTCACAACCAGTCTAGAATCCCTCAGCTACGTGATGATCAAGCACTGAACATTACTGAGGGTCGAATATGTGATAAGCTCTATTCTATGTGTTAAGTATACAGCAGTAAACGAAACAGACAAAGTCCTTGCCTTCATCTTACTTTCTATTGGGGGATAGAAATAATAAAATAAGTGAAATTTTTAGAATATTAGAAAGTGATGAGTTTTACGGAGAAAAATAAAGCATGAAATGAGAACTAGGGAATTCCAAAGAGCGGGTATATGTGTGTGCACAATTTTAAACAGAGAAGAAGGAAAGCCTCATGACAAGACGACCATTGAGTGAAGATTTCAAGGAGGCAAGGGAAGGAGCAATGTGGACACACGGAGGAAAAGCATTTCCAGACGTAGGAAATGACAGTAGATGCTTAAATAGCATTAGGTGAAAGAATGGATAAAAATGTGCAAATTTCTTTACTACGGTAGTTTTCTGTTCTTAGAGCCATCCCTTCACTTCTGGTTGTTACAGCAAATGCCATTTGCTTTAACTAGAGTCACCACTTAGACTATGGTATTCAAACCAACAAGAACACTCATTTCTGATATGATCTAAGGTCCTCTCTACCACTGAAGAAACTGACAGCCAAAGAGGGCACGTGACTTGCCTGAAGTCAATGCTAAGTAGGGGTAGCCTCGAACTAGCGCCAAGGTCTTCCAAATTCCAGCCTTGAGTTTTTTCAGCTGAAAATATCTTTAATATATGGACCAAAAATTGAATTGATTACATTTCTTATATAAACGTTTTCTTAGTGAATACTTAACTCATATAATAATAATGTGGGCGTTATCCTTTATAACAAATTATCTTTCTTCAAATATCACTTATGAGTTCCCACACTTCCACAGGTCCCAATAAGGAGAAAACATGAAGAAATAAAGGTAAGTGGGATGCGGGGAAAAAAAGTGAATGAAAAGTAACCTAAGGGCCAGCCCAGTGGCATAGTGGTTAAGTTTGCGTTCTCTGCTTCGGTGGCCCGGGGTTTGCCGGTTCAGATCCTGGGCGCGGACCTACATCAAGCCAAGCTTTGGCAGCATCACACATAGAGGAACTACAAGGACCTAAAGCTAGGCTGTGTAACTACGAACTGAGGCTTTGGGAGGGAAAAATAAAAGAGGAAGTTTGGCAACAGACGTTAGCTCAAGGTCAAGCTTCCTCACCAAAAAAAACAAAGAAGGAAAGAAAAGTAACCTAATGTGATCCAACCAACTCTCCCTTAACCCAAATCTTCCTAAACCCTAGTTCTTTCTAATATATTGCAACAATCCTTTCAATTTCCCACCAATTCTGAAATGGAGCAATATACATATCTAAAAATTAAAATTTTAAGTTTCTTATCCTCTATTGCTCTACTTTATTAACAAATAAAGGAAGCACCCACCGTTGTCACCAATTAATGGAATCCCAACCAGCTATATTGTGACAGCTTGATGTTTACTGCCTTAATATGATGTCTCCTCAAATTTCAGACTCACATTCCACCTGGTCATTCCATCCAGTCCCACTTAGACACACTGCTTTCCCTTCTCATCTTATTTGGTAACGCAATCTCCATTTCCTCTACCACTTAATCTTCCCTGAGAAGCACTGCTGTTTCTGACATCTGTTCCCCTCCCATCCGCCTCTGTGAACCCTGAGATAAAGACACAGTTTTCAAGAAATGTAAAGCTCATCTGTCAACTTACTTCCCCTGCCACCTGTCAGAGGCCTCACTGCCACTCCCATGTGCACTCTTAACTCTACAGGGACTTGAAGCATTTTTTGTTGAGCTCTCTTTGGAGAGTTCTCCTCATTCTCCACTTTTTTACCTTAAGTCTTTGTATATTGTATGTATTCACAATGTATCTGATCACTTCCCACTGTAATCATTTTGCATACAGCTCCTATGCCATCATCTCTGTTGTTTCAAAAGCCTGGTATTTCAAGAAACTTCAATGTAGTTCCAAAACTCAAAGGCTCAACTTTAGAGTTTAACCTATAATCTGGGTGTTTGAAGAGATACCAGAGCTGCTACGGCTGCCAAGATGGGTATGGAAGCAAGAATCCTTTCTCATCAATGACCTCATCCTATTTGTTCATGCCCTTAAAATATTTAGGCTGGATTAACGAAATGAATTCTGAGTTTAGGGCTATCCTTAAAGACCACTGTGAGATTTAGTAAGTTCAGCTACTTTGAGATCCTTGTCAGATGAGCCGTGTTTCACTTACTCCATACATTTAATTTGCAGTCTAGAAAAAGCTAACTTTATACTGAATTTCTTTTCTTTTTCCCCCCGAGGAAGATTAGCCCTGAGCTAACATCTGCCAATCCTCCTCTTTTTGCTGAGGAAGACTGGCCCTGAGTTAACATCCATGCCCATCTTCCTCCATTTTATATGTGGGACGCCTACCACAGCATGGCTTGCCACACGGTGCCATGTCCATAACTGGGATCCAAACTGGCGAACCCCGGGCCCCCAAAGCAGAATGTGGGCACTTAACCCCTGCGCCACCGGGCCGGCCCCTATACTGAATTTCTTGAAAAATTTTCCTGCTCATGTGTATTCTCCTCAGGGTCTTCTATTTTGAGAGTAAAATTTAAGACAAAGCTTTCCTATGTAAAATGCACCTTCCTCCCCTCAACCCTCCCCCCCTCGAAAAACAGAGAAACAATCTGAACAGCTTCCTCTTTGTCAGGGAAGATGAGTCTAGATTAAGGCGCTGCTGGTTGGTGTGCCCTGGCTACGGAGAAGGCATGGAAAAAAGCACTCTGGATCATGAACTTTTCTCTATCTTCGCCCTCATTTCCATCTCCACCTTCCCTCTCTTGGACTGAGGCCTTTGGGTTCTAACAAGGGCCAGCAGCACTGTGAAGACGTCCCTGACTGACTTCCCTCTTGCTTCCCCCGCAGTTCAACAGGCCCATCACCCCTGGACACACGCACACGGTTGCTTACCTCTATTTACACTCTTTCTTAGCTCTGGAAAACAGTAGTCAGTTACTCTCTTCTCTGTTTGTATAACTCTGTTATCACTTATTCTTTTTTGTATTATGCTTCATTGTTTATAGTCTGTTTTCCATATTAGAATTCTTGAAGGTTTCAACTTTGACATTTCCTGACACAGTACCCAGCACATTGTATAAACAAGGCAAATTTGTCGAAATAATTAATTTAATTTTTTTAAAGCTAAAGTAATATATGCACATGATAATAGTTCCACTTTAGACAATAGCTACTGACTCCCCCTATTAAAAAGGGGTTTGTAGCTCACTCGCAATTCCCCTTACGGTTCTCCTCCCAATGTTGATAGTTGCACTCTAAGTCCACAATTTCTTATCTGAAGTCCTTGAAACCACAAGTGTTTCAGAATTCAGATTTTTTTCAGAATTTACAAAGATAATATTGTGTACCTATCACATGCTGCAAAACCCACACATAAGAGTTCCTGCAGTAAAATACGTAAATAGTCACATTAATTGGGATATATAAAGACTACAAATAACTTCACGTTAGTGCAAATCAGGTTTTGCCAACAAAAATTTGCCAAAACTTGTCTTCTTCAGGGTGTCACAATGAATCCACAAGTTACATCAACTGCCCGGTCCTCCTTCCCCTTACTCAGATTAATTTTAGTCTTACCAGATAATAAGACACATAGTTCTCTCTATTTTTAAAAAATTTCTTCATGTACTTACTCTAAACCCAAACCATCCAATTATTTAGTTTCTATCAGTCTTACTATTGAATTCTGGTTGGGCTACACAGCTGTTTTCTTGTTAATTGCTTTTCTTAAGTAAGAGTCTTGGCTCAATATGCTATGTCCTCCTTCTACCCTCCTCCCACTTGACTGCTCACTAGGGTATCTCTCGGTAATGATATGCCACTTGATAATGTACAAAGAATAGAAAGAAAGTTTACAAGTGAAAGGATACCTCTGATGCCTTCAAACATGCAGGAATCGTTAGCAGATAGCTAGATGTTAGCATTATAATCCTTAATCTGTTTCAGTAATACTAAAAATTATCTAGAAATTTTCCCCACTTCAATATCTAAAATACTCTGAACAAATATAAAATATGATTCACTATAAAACTAGCATATAATTATTTAGGAAATACATAGCTGTTGACCATTCTAGTTTAAAATATGTTGAAACAAAAATGAAGACTGGTAGTTTATTTTTCCAAGTGTGGTCACTGTGATTCTTCCACTACCATCTCATTCATTTCTTTTTTTTTTTTCTTTTTTTTTTGGTGAGGAAGATTGGCCCTGAGCTAACACCTGTGCCAATCTTCCTCTATTTTGTATGCAGGATGCCACCACAGCATGGCTTGATGAGCAGTGTGTAGGTCCACACCCAGGATCCGAACCTATGAACCCTGGGCTGCTAAAGCAGAGAGCGTGAACTTAACAACTACACCACTGGGCCAGCACCTCATTCATTTCTTTAAAAAGCTTTGTCTCTTTCTATTTTTTTCCCAAGGGGAAGTCAACTACAGAGAATAAAGTTTGGTTGAGAAGCTGTGGGGAAAAAAGCAAGGGGAGAACAGAACCACTGTCTGGCACATAGTGTATTCTAAAATAATAGATGAATTGGATTTTCAGAAACTAAATTAGGCAGGAGAAGAAGAAGAAAGAATGAATGAAAACAAAACAAACAAGTGATGTAGTAAGAGGCAGTGGGCAGAAGAAAATAAAGTGTGAAGACAAATTCAACCAGGCAACACATCTGTAATGGGAAAGAGGCCTCCAGCATATTTAAAGCTCTGCCCTATTGAATCTTCATTTGCTTCTACACTAAAGGAGCCACCAGGAGCTTTCAAACATCCCGAGGGGAAAGGACTGAGCACAGCTGGGTGGCTTGCCCCAACCACACGCAACACACAGTCTCCCACCAAGCCTATTGGCGGTGGGTCTCTGAAAGCACCTCTTTAGCACGGCTGCTCCTGTAAGAGAGAGTGGCAGCAGCAAAAGAAGAGTTGGTGGGACCTCTGGAGCTTAGAAAATAGTCTCCACGGCGCCATGTTTCAGGGAATAGTGGTGATGTCATAAGAGTGGGGGTGTAAGGAGGCTGGACTAAAATCGGAACATCTGTAAGTATTGCTATATGGGTGACAGTGCTTGTGGACTGCAATTCTAATCAGAACATTGTTTTTCTAGGAAGGATTCCATTTCCATTGGAACAAATAATCATAGATGTGTCACCTCAATTGATAAAGGGAGATTTTTTTGAAGCTTGGAAAGGATTTGGTGAAAAAAATAATAAATTAAGGTTTTCTAATAGTGAAATGAAATTTTAATATCATTTTCAGAATCTATTGTTATGGGAAATATCTAGATATATATCTAATTACAGAGGGAAAATATTTAGGTGGAAAACTTGACTTCTCCTGGACTTGAAATCTGAGCATAAACCAAGAGGACAGACATATTCAATAATTGCTTTGTGTGGCTGGAGCATGAGATTTAATATATATACATGCATTATGCATATATATAGGCACACACACACACAAATATGTGCGTGTGCATGCGTGTGCACACATAGACATACTGTTTCCCTTATTTCTACTCTACATTGCCCCAAAGAAGCTTTGGTGATCACAGAGGTGAGAAGAATGTTACATTTGTTCAAGGACTTAAATTCCATTTATAAGAAAGAAACATTTGACAGGAATTAATCATTTTTCTCTAACTTGGCTTTGAGTGTCTCTGAGTAACTTTAACTCTTTGAACTTAGAGACCAACAAGATAAATTTGTGGCTTGAGATGTAAACTGATGAGTTAAAGCCTTTTGTCTGATCATGATGAAAGCATCCATCACTAATGAGGAAGCCAGGTTTTTGTTCTGCTTATTTTTTAATTGCGAGGATTAGAGGGAGAGAGAATTTTTCAAGAAGCTGATTAATGCCCCCTGGTTAACATGCCATGTAATCACTGGGGAGGTAGAAGATGCCTGAGATAAAACCATTGATAAGGATGTCAAAGCACTTCAAATCTTACTACGGAGTTATCTCTAAACATTTTCAGCGACAAAGTATATAAGATATACATCAATCTTCCAAGGGAATGATGCATTTAAATGGAGAAGCTATTCTGTAATTTGATTTCCCAATATACTAAGAGACTATATTTAGATAAGGTCTAGAATTCTGCATCTATCTTATAACTAAATAGCTAAATTTCTTGATTTTATTCAAGTTCTCCCATGACTCTTTGATTTCCTTGACAGAGTTTGAAAAGTATAATTGTATCTGCAATTTTGTACAAATGCTGGTCTTGTCCCTTCCTTTTACCTACAGTTTTAAGTGTAAATTATCAATTGAATTACCAGGTATTTTAGAGACTATGGCTCAAGGTTTTGTAACTCTGTAGGATTTATAAAAGCCAAAGCTGTTCATGGGGCTGGCCCCGTGGCCAAGTGGTTAAGTTCTTGCGCTCCACTGCAGGCAGCCCAGGGTTTCGTCAGTTTGAATCCTGGATGTGGACATGGCACCGCTCATCAGGCCACACTGAGGCAGCATTCCACATGCCACAACTAGAAGGACCCACAACTAAAAATATACAACTATGTACCAGGGGGCTTTGGGGAGAAAAAGAAAAAAATAAAATCTTAAAAAAAAAAGCCAAAGCTGTTCAAAATCAGAATTAAGTCACAAGCATGACAATTCCTGTAGGACAGGCACGCGGGCTCCGTCTCACAACCAGTCACAGGGACTAACTCACTCCTAGTTTCTATTAAGAGAAGATGACCGACTATTGAGCCCAACTGGAGGATACCTACAATTTGAGGGGGAAATTTACAGTTTTACCCTTCTTAAAATGTTGTATTATTTTAACTATTATTCTATCCCATTTGGTTTTATTTAACTCATTCTTTAATCTTCCACATTTTGCTCTGGTAAACTTAAGTGTTCCTGATTTTCAACTTTTGGATTGCTTCTTAATCTAAAACACACATACTTAATACAGACTGGAGCTTGAAAGCTTCCCTAAGTCTATGACATCCTCTTTGGGTTCGTGCACATTCAGAAATCACTCTGTTTCCCAGTAAACACGCTTTATTTGATGCACATAGAGATCTGTGCGTATGGACACGGGACAAATGCACAGGTGACTTGTAACCAAGAATTTAAGTTTGCACTTCAAAGAGAGGTTACCGGATGCCAACATTTCCAGAGAGCATTGTTATTCTACATGTTCTAAAACCCAACAGGATTCAAGTTGCTATTCAAAACTCTGGTAGAAATGGTCCCTGCCCAATCAGCTTGGAAATAATTACTGCTAAAATAGTCTACTCACATCAGCCAGTTGCCAGGCACACAGGATCAACTTTAAACGTGCTTACTTGATGCTTGTTGAGTAGCTACATTTCAAACTTAAAAATATTTGCATGTCATTTATGAAATTGGGGTCAGTTTCTTAAGAGCATTTAATTCCTCTCAACATAGGTTAATCTTTCTTAGGTATGGATCAGTTACATAGGCACCTTACGCCATCTATATCCTTTCTGCATTTTTGTCTATTTGGTGCTTTTTCTAATCAATATGCCCTCCACTGGAAGTGGGAAACAGAAAAGACGAGAAGACTAACTTCAAAATGTATTGATTTCAGGTATTTTCTCATTTTCTCTTTCTTACTACTGAAAAGAATGGCTGATTTTTAATAATTAATAATAATTAGTAATTTATTCAGCCATTTCGCTATACCTACACTGCTATGCACTTACTTTTTAAATTATATCTCAGTTCTTTCCTTGCCATTTTTTGTATCTGCAGGATATTAACCACAGCAGGTGATAATTAAGGTACTATAAGATCCTGAAATGCTTTGGACTCATCACAAACACATTTAAATATGTGCAGCGCAGCTTCACTGGCAAATTATATTTACCATATTCCAATTCTCTGTGTTCGTGTTTGGGTGTATGTATACATATCTACGTGTGTGTATACATATAAATATTTCTTTGTTAATGACAATAATCATTAGAACAATATTTTACCTAACAAGGCCAACTTGTTTTATTTTTCTTCATAGGAACTATAATGGGGTACCACAAAATTTTGAAATAAATTTCCCCAATATTTAGACATAAATTACAAATTCAAATGAAGATTAGAAAAAAAGCTTTGAGTTAGCTGTAATTTAGAATAATTCCTATAGTGAGAAGACACAATAAACATCTAACAGATTTTGTTTTTTACATGACTCTTTCGTCAGTTACATAGTATTAAGGAAAGACCCAGCATCAAGAAAAACTTTCTACCTAAAGGAGTACATTAAATTTACTTTACAATAAAAACTGGTCATCCAAACTGATGACTGCTTTTCTTGAAAATTTCCTGGTTTAAATTTTTAAAATAGATGTGCAAAATAATTTCTAGAAGTATTTAATCTCTTTGATGCCAACACGCTTTCCTTAACAATGAATTTTTAATTGTTCTGTAAATTTTTTTTAACTTATGTTGAAGCATCCAGAAATGCGCAGCTCACAGAATTTTCACAAACAGAATGTTCCTGTGAAACCCAGCACCAGATCCAGGAACATGATCAGCATCCCGAATGCCACCCTCCTGTACCCTCTTCTAACATGGCCTTTTGATTCACATGTCGAAGTGGTTTCCACAATACTTCATTTCTGAAGCAGGTATAGAGCGAAGCAAGACTAGCCTGTCATGTCTGGTTCTGTGGGCCTGAAGCACAGTTGGTTTGTATGCAGGGGGCTCCCTCTGAAAGTCGATGTTGCCCTGCCCAGGTGATTGTGGAGTTACTGCCGCTGCTCTCCTGCCGTTCCGGGGAAGAAGTAGGGGGAAAGGGACAGTGTGTGGGAAGAGAAGAACGAACACTGTCCTTTGTAGGCTGCAAATTCACTTCTTAAGATTCAGATTTTCTTCTTCCAAGTAGCTATCTCACCTGGGGGAAGTTAAACCCTTGTAGGCCTTAGTTTCCTTTATCTATCAAAAAAGATGTTTGTATGATCTGTAAGATCTGTTCCAAGGCTAAAATGTTATGATTTCATATGGAAGGACGCTTGGGTGGCCAGGTAAGGTGAGAACACGTTGGGAGGTAAAGAAGTAAGTACTCTCTTTCCCCTCCAGCCCTAGTCTGATTAGGGGGCCTTCCACCCTTTGTCCGTCCTGTTTCCGGAATCGTGTTCAGCCTGGACTAGAATTACCTGCTCATCCCTTCTTATGTCCTAAAATCAATTTTTGATGTCAATAAATAATTTCTGAGACTATGTTAAATGTATGATTTTTTTTCTTCCTTTTTAGCCTCTTATGACAATATAAAGTCAAAGGTTTTGGCTTCTTAAACAGCATCTCACACCTCCTCCTGTGATAACCTGCTACCGTAAGAATATGAATCTCACCACACATATACGTGAAACATGAAATACTCAGAAAAGTGATGCCTGTGAACGAGTGGATGTTATTTTGAGGTGAGCCTTGTTCAAAGATAAGGAGTAGGTTAATTTTTCTGCAAACCTATTTTACACCATATAAAATATCTTCAGTAATTGCATAACAGTAAAAGACATACACTGGCTGCTATTTAAGAACTTCCAAACTTCTAAGGATTGGCTCACACGAGTGACTGCCAGAAGCAGCCCTGTAGCAGCAGTGACTAGCCCCAGTCTGCTGTCTGCCTGAAGTGTGAGTGACACCAGGACGGAGCAACCTTCCAGCTTCCAGCGAGAGTATGGGCACCGCCGTGAAAACCAGAATTAGAAATCTCCTAAGTGATGTCCCTTCTGTCCTTTCGTCACTAGGATTCCCATATCTTCCCTGCGCTTTCCCTTCTCTGATTCATCAGACTTTTTCTGCGTGACATTCCAATGAGCCTGGTGACAGCTCTGCTACAATTATTTGCAGTAGTTGAATAAAAACAAAATCATTGCCTATTAGCTACGAGTTCACTCCTTCGCTTCACTGCAATAAACAGATAGTATTCAAGAACTTGAACGATTTGATCTCGATTCTGTAAAAACGCTACAACAAGCCCTCTAATTCCCTCCTCCATCCTCATAAACACCATCTTCACAAAGCAGACAGACTCACACTCACAAAACTCCAGGTTCCATTTTCTTTTCAATTTCCACCTGTTCCTTGAAAAGCCATTTCTTCATATTTATTCTCTGACCTTATTTCAGTATCTGCAGCAGGAGACTCGACAGAAACTCAAGTCTTAGAATCAGTATACAAGTTTGTATGTGTAGTCTTCACAGGTCCAGAGTTTTTCCTTTTTCCACTCACCTAACTCACCAATTCGAAAAAATTGTTTCAACTAGACATTGTACATCAAACTCAGAGCGGCAACTTTCTCCAGTCATATTCAGTCCGGAGACACTTAAGGATGTAATAAAATATAAAAAAGCATATTCTCGCCGCTTGCTATTTTGAAAAAGGAAAAAAAAAATCCTTTCAGACAGTAATCAATTTCTTTGTGGTGAAGAGCTCTGCAAAATACATTAAGAAGTTCACGCCTGTGGCGATGGTCACTGCACATATTTTGGAATGTCTCCCAGACTCTAAGACTTTTTCCAGACGTCCAGGAGGAACTTTAGTATGACAGAGATCCTGCCCTGGGCCTTCAAAAAAATGTAGAAGGAAAACTTTTAAAGGTTCAGTTTCAGCTGGATTTTGTTTCTTAGACAGCCGGGTTGCCTAGGTTATGGAAAATACTAGTAATTATGGAGTGATGATAATCAGGAAAGTTTCCCCCTCCGTCCTTGTCAGTCTGCGGCCTTAATTAGTTAATCGAGGTGTTGGTTAAGCAATGATGTGACTCTCTTTCCTAAGTGTCTTCAGGGACAGAGTCCAGTCTCCTCTATTCCCAGACACGCAAATCATGCAAAGGTACTATCAGAACATTTCTTAACTTTCAGAAACAAACATTAAGATGCATCTCCACTTAGTGAACTGCCCTTTTGCTGCAATAGCAATCTTAGATTTGCTCCGGAGTCATGCCTTGAGGAAGGTGATTGAAATCACTGGATTTAGCAAGTGTTCTTTAACTATTTCTTCCCCTGTCGTGTTTAACTTTAAGCTTTTCCCTCACACGGGGCTTTTGCTACGGCTAGGAACGAAATCTGAGGACAGAAACAGACATGGTTTGTATCATAGAACACATACTGATGTACGTGAGAGCCTTAGATTTTCCACAGATGGGTCATCCTCTTTCTTCTCTCTCTCAAACGCAGAATTTTTTTTTTTTGGACATGTTTTGCCTCCTAAGAATCGAATTCTTCTTACCAATGAAATAAATAAGTGAAAGAAAAAGTTTCCTAGTCTTTTTGTTTCATGTTATATGTTGGTTCTCTTTAGAGTTTTTTTGATTTGTTCAGAAGTAACCTTATAATTTCTTTATTATTATTGTATTGGCTTAATAGTCCCTTTTTGCTTGAGTTCCGGTTCAGTTTCATTCTGTTCTCCAATCCACACAGCTCCTGGCGTGAGAAACAATATCCTCCTTTGACTCCATTCTTCACCTCCAGTCCTTCCTGCAAGGTCCTTAGGGAGGCAAATGTCATTTCCCTTATCTTACTGACTCTCATGTTTCTTTGTGCAGAACCTAGAGAGGCGAAGAGAGGCAAGCTTGCTCGCTCTCGACTATATATATAATATATTTGATGCCATTTACAGGAGAAGTGGTTTGGGAAAAGCACTAATTTAGGAATGTAAAAAATTGGATTAAGCTTTGCCATTTATCAGCAGGATGACCTTGAGGAAAGTTAACATCTGTAAAGAGCTCAAAATGGTATTTGGTACACGGTAAACACTATATAAGTGCTAGCTACAATATTCATATTACTATATTTGTTGTTAATACTGTTGAGTCGATTCCAACTCCTAGTGAGCCTGTGGACAGCAGAGCAGAACCCTGCCTGGTCTTCTTGACCATGCTCTCACCTTCCGGTGCTATTATCAGACAGGGCTCTGTTGCTATTCATAGGGTTTTCACAGCCAATTTTTTCGGAAGTGGGTGGCCAGGTCCTTCTTCCTAGTCTGCCTTAATCTGAAACTTGTCCATCATGAGTAGTATTTGAAATATCGGTGACATAGCTTTCAGCATCACAGCAACATGCAGCCGCCACAATATGACAACCGACAGAGGGTGGTATGGTTCCCTGACTGGGAAATGAACCTGGACCGCAGCGATGAGAGCACCGAATCTTAACCACTAGACCACTAGAGCTGGCATTATTATAATATAATTATAATCGAAACTGCAAAGCACCAGACAAATAAGCAATCACTGACCAGGGCGTTTTTGATGGTTGTATTATATCATCTCATAATTAGTAACGTTTTTAAAAAATAATTTTAATTTTACAATTCTATTTAGCTATTTAACCCCAGACTTCAGTAAATGCATTTTCCAGGTGATGAAAAAAAAAATGGCCTCAAAACTTCAGGCTGAAAACAAATCACCGGGCTGTTTGAGATGTCCGATGCCTGAGCTGACAGACTTTTCTGGAGCTGCAGCTGTGGATGAGCAAGGACCCAGGTCTGTGTTGCGCAGGGCTCTGGAGAGAGGCCTGAGTCCCCTCCCTGCCTGAATGCGAATGGCAACAACCAGCCTGGCTTCCCCGAAGCCAGTCAGAGACCAACCAGTCCAGCCCACCCAAGGCAGTTCTCGAGATCCACTGACTTGGCTTCGGGGTGAACAGAAATACGCAGTACACTAGAATCACATCCAGCCCTAGGCAAAGCTGAAAAGTCATCAGTGTTCACCGTTGGGGCCTGTATTAGTTTGCTAGGGCCGCCCTAACAAAATACCAGAGACTGGATGGCTTAAGCAAGAGAAATTTATCTTCTGAGTTCTGGAGGCTGGAAGTCTAAGATCAAGTGTCGGCAGGTGTGATGTCTCCTCAGGCCTCTCCTTGCTTGCAAATGGCCAGTGCCTCACTGCGTCCTCACATGGTCTTTCCTCTGTGTGCACCCCTGGTGTATCTTTGTAGGTCCAAATTTCCTCTTCTTAGTGTGTCCTCTTATAAGGACACCATTAATATTGGATTAGGGGCCACACTAACACGTCAATTTAACTGAATCACCTCTTTAAAGGCCCTGTCTCCAAACACAGTCACATTCTGAAGTACTGAGGGTTAGGGCTTCAACACATGAGTTTTAGAGGGGACACAATTCATCTCATAATAGGGCCTCCCCTCCCGTTACTTTTCCCACCAGCTACTTCTGTTCTATCAGGGTCCATGTAGTTCAACATATTTCCCCCCCTGGCTCCCTAGAGCTCATCGCTTCTGAATACTTTTATAGGAACAGTTGATTATGCACAAATGTTCAAGTGCTTTGAAATCTATACTGTGATCTGAAATGTTACATTGTTATGACTTTTATGAGCCAAGCCTGGTAGTGTCAAGGACTGGAGACTATGCGGGGCAGCATCTTGCTCCTTGGACTAACATAAGACCAAAAATGTAAACAAGCCAGCTGTACGGGTCAGGGTTCTCTAGAGAGACAGAACCAATAGTGTGTGTGTATAAGAGAGAGAGACAGAAACTGATTGACTGATCTTTTTGCTGAGGAAGATTGGCCCTGAGCTAATATTTATGCCAATCCTCCTCTACTTTGCATGTGAGACATGGCCACAGCATGGCCTGATGAGCAGCATGTAGCTCCGCGCCTGGAATCCAGACCTGTAAACAATGAGCCGTCAAAGCAGAGCACATGAACCCAACCACTACGCCACTGGGCCAGCCCCCAGAGATTTATTTTAAGGAATTAGTCCACATGATTGTGGAGGCTGGCGAGTCCAAACTTATCAGAGCAGGCTGGCAGGTGGGAGACCCAGGAAAGAGTTGATATTGCAACTCAAGTCTAATGGCAGTCTGGAGGCAGAATTCCCTCTTCCTCAGGGGAAGTCAGTCTTTTTCTTAAGGCCTTCAACTGATAAGATGGGGCCCACTCACATTATGGAGGATAATCCGCTTTCCTTGATCTGCTGATTTAAATGTTAATCTCATCTAAAGAATATCTTCACTGTGACATTTAGTCTGGTGTTTGGCCAAATATCTGGGTACTGTGGGCTAGCCAAGTAGACACATAAAATTAGCTATCACGTCAGCAAAATATGATCTAGATAACAATACATGGGGACTAACTTTGGAAGTCAGATCTTAAACTCAAAGAGCAAAGCCAGTAACTCCACTATGTCTACTTTGTAGCCCCGACTATTTTTGGCCTCCTCTCTTCTCAGCCTTGGGGAAGAACTGCAATTTGTAACTGAGCCAGTCTCAATCACAATTCTCACTTGGGTTTGCAGAAACATTTTTTCACTTGGTCTATCACCTCGTTAAATAAATAGTACGCTCTTTGGACAAGAAAGGATTTTTTTTTCACTTTCTGCATAAAGCTACATATACTTAGCAGTATCATAGTATAGTTCTGAATGAAAATAAATGTAGGGTTGTTTTCCTAAAAAAAACAAGAAGTATGTAATCTCTTTGAATTCTCTAAAAAGCCTGAATCCAATACAGGGTTTAAATTCAATGCTGAGATACCATGCCACACCTTTGTAAATGATGTAAAAGAATGTGATTTTCTTTATTCAAGATGCCTTACTCTGAACCTCGAATTTCTAAACTCCCACTTATTTTAAACACCGGAGAAGGACAACTAAAACTGAAACATCAAAGACAACCTTTACAATTTAAGCTTTCACTCAGAAAACACACTTAAAAACACACCTTAATTCTCAAATTTCAAATTATAGAAAATAAAAGCATCATAATCTGAGGACCAAATCCAAATGCCTTTTCTCAAATTCCCCGACTCCATCACTTTAAGGGGAAAGCCCATGTCCTGCTCATCTTTGTATCCAGGGCACCTAGCACAGCACCTGGCATGTAGTAGATGCTCAGTAAATGTCCTGAATACATGTAAGCAATAAAAGTTTAAAAGAATATTCAAATAGAGTCCCATCAAAATTATCTAACAGGAGACTAATAGATCCAAAGGTACCTTCAGTTAGCGTGGAGTTACCCAAATTTATCCCTTGACCTGTATTAAGGTTTGGATCAAAGAACACAAGGAAATTGTTCACACACTTATTGAACAGAAGTACTTTTGGTGTTATCCACATAAGTGTCACGATATCAATATTATAACACACTCCTTGAATCATAGCATCATATCAGTATTTCCTAATGCCTATAGAAGTGGCACTAAAGACATATTGGCAAAATGTTCCTGCTTGCCTCAGAAAATGGAGAGCAGGTAATTACTCCCCTTCTGACCCCATGCCAGACTCGAGGGAGAGTAACAAAAACCAGCATATGGAACAGGGTGAACGGGCTTGCTGCTCATTAATAAACCCTGAACATCTACCAGTCATTGTAAGGTGGTAAAGAAATAAGACTCAGCCCCCACCAGCAGTACTGCATGGACAAGGGGAAATGTGATAAGGGCTCTAACAGGAACTCCAAGGAGAAGTGACAAATTAGCCCAGGGAGCTTTGGGAGGCTTCCCAAAGGACATGAGTTTTGAGCTTGATCTTAAGATTTGAATACAAATTATCCGAGCAGAAAATGAGCTTAGAGAAGATTTCAAGCCAGCAGTTCTCAAAGTATGGACCATAGTTCCCTGGGAGTCACAAGACCCCTTTCAGGGGGTCCACAAGAAAGGCCCACATGGCCACAATAATTTTATAATAACACTAATGCATTATTTGTCTTTTTCCCCATGTTGACATTGGCCCTGACGATGCAGCAGTAATGTGGTAAAACTACTGGTGCCTTAGCCCAAATCAAAGCAAGGGCACCAAACTGCATTCACAGTCAGACTTTCCAACACCAGGCACTTGCAGCTAAAAAAAAACCAAAGCCAGATGTACTTAAGAATATCTTTGATAAAGCAGTAAAAATTATTAATTTTTAGAAGTCTCAACCTTTCAGTATGTATCTTTTTAATACTCTGTGTGATGAAATGAGGAAGGAGACATAAAATACTTGTGCTGCGTCCTGCAATTCAGTGGTTGTTTCAAGGAAAAGCACTTGCGTGATGTTGGGGCTGCGCTTTTTTCACGGAACACCATTTTTACTTGAAAGAATCGCTGACAGACAAACTACAGTAGTTCAAACGTAACACCTGCTCTGAGATTACTGTTCCATGAAACTTTGATTCAGTTGCATGACATTTCAAAGAAAACAACTAAAAGTATTAGTTGTCGATCACCAAATTAGAGCTTTATGTGAAAATTAAAATTTGGAAAACTTCTGTCTGTCACAGTAAGCTTGACAGTTTCCCAATACTTAAAGACTTATTTGATGCAACCCATGGTGATATTAACAAATGTGATTTTCTGATATGGTATAATGAAACGGATGAAAATAAAAAGATCTACAGATCATTCAGAGAATTACTATTTCCCAAATGGCCAGTGCATGATATTGCAAAATCATGCATGGATAAAAGATCCATTCAAAGTACAACTTAGACAGAGTAATAGATTTTAATGTCATACTATGAAAAGTTCATTGGGTATGATTTCAGATCCATATTGTAACTAAACTTTAAGAAATTACCACTTGTTGAGTTTTGGTGTAGTATTAAAGAAGAACATATCTACACAATTATCTGAAAAGGTTATTAAAATATTCAATCTTTTCCCAACCACATATCTGTTAGAGGCTGGATTTTCTTTATAGCCTTCAACTAAACAACACATCGCTGCACATTGAATGCAGATGCAGATATAAAAATCCATCTGTTTTCTATCCAGCCAAACACTAAAGTGATTTGCAAAAACACAAAATGATATCACTCCTTTAATTCTATTTGTTTTAGAAAATACAGTTATATTTCACAAAAATATGTTACTTAGGACAAAATATAATGGGTTTATTATTACTTTAAGTAAACGAATAAATATTTTTTAAAATTTTCCATCTTATTTTATTTTTTATGGAAAAATAACAGGGTTTTATTATAATAAATAAGTAATAATGTCCTCTCAAAAAAAGTAATATTTAAGTTGAAATCTAAATGAAGAATATGCTATTTGAGTAATCAATGAAGAAAAAACATTTAAAAGTGGAGACAAAGGAAAGACCTTAGCAGATATGAAGAGCTGAAAGAAGGTAAGAGATTGGACTTAACTAGTAAAAAAAGATAATTCTGTAAGGGTAGTTAGAGGCCAAGTATATAGGTCCTTGTAAACTAGTTTAAGATTTTATCTCTTATTCTAAAAGAAATAGGAGGCCCCAAAAGAGTCTTAAAAGCAGGACAGTTCACACTTTTACACAATTATTCTGACTTCCCTTTGTAAAACTGGATTGATGTGGAACAATAGTAGGAGACGAAAAGTCTAGAAGAGGAAAAGTCCAATTAGGAAGCTGTTGTAATAAACCAAACAAGAGACAAATAATGTGGCTTGAGACTGAGCTATAATCCTGAGGGTGGAGAGAAGGAGACAGCTGCAAAATATACTCTGAAGATAGAGTTAGTAATATTTTTGATAGATTAGATATAGAGATGAAACAAAAACTGAATAGAATATCCAAGGACTGTGGGACAATTTCAAAAGATGTAACATATGCATAATTGGAATATAAACATTAATCTAACTACATCCATATTGTTTTAAGTGTAGTAATCTAAATGCACTATTAAAAGGCAGATATTGTCAGAGTGGATTAAAATAAAAAACAAGACAACTATATTATACTACAAAAAGCCTACTTTAAATGTAATGATCCAAGAAAGGTTAAAAGTAGAGAAATGCACTCAGAGAAGCCCAAAGACAAGAGTAGGGAAAAAATAAGAACACTAGAGCAATTTGAAGCCTCTGGCAGAAACAGATACAACAAACATTAAGCATAACCCAATCTCTAGCCAGATTAACCTAATCCTCACATTAAAGGCCTATTTACCCCAGTTCCTATTGCATATATTCATCCATCAACCAAAAAATTACAAGGCATTCTAAAGGCAAAGGCAAAACAAAGTAAAACAATCAAACAAACAAAAAACAATTTGACGAACTAAAGCAATCATCAGAGCTAGTTCAAATATGACACAAGTCTTGGAAATTGATCAGAGAGGTGATTTAAAATAACTATGATTAATATGCTAAGTGCTCTAAAGGAAAGATTAGACAACATGCAAGAACAAAGGAGTAATGTAAGCAGAGACATGGAAACTCTAAGAAATAAAAGGAAATACTTGATATAACAAACACTGCAATAGAAATGGAGAATGCCTCTCGCAGGCTCATCAATAGACTAGACATGGCTGAGCAAAGAATCTGTGAGCTTAAGGATATGTCAGTAGAAACTTCCCAAACTGAAATTCAAAGAGATAAAAGAATGAAAAGTGATGGAGAAAGATATATCATGCTAACAGTAACTAAAAGAAAGCTAAAGTAGCTATATTAAGTCCAGACAGAGCAGACTTAACAACAAGAAAAATAATCAGTGATAAAGAGAGACATTACATAATGACAAAAGAGGTTGATTCTCCAAGAAGACATAACAATCTTAAACAGTATGAACTTAAAAACAGAACATGTATGCACCTAACAACACAACAGCAAAATACATGAAACAAAAACTGATAGAGCTGAAAGGAGAATAGACAAATCGACTAATATAGCTGGCAACTTCCATCTCCCTCTGTAACTAATTAACAGACCCATCAGGCAGGGAATCAGTGGATATACAGATGACTCAACAATACTATCAATCAACTTAATCTAATTGACATTTATAGAATTCTTCCAAAAAAATTTATTTTTATTGAAGTACACTTGACATAGAATATCATATTAGCTTCGGGTGTACAACATAGTGATTTGACATTTACATATATTCCAAAATGATCACCATGACAAGTCTAGTAACCATACATCACTGTACAAAGTTATTACAATATTATTGACTATATTCTCTATGCTGTACATTACATCCCAATGACTTATTTATTTTTAACTGGAAGTTCGTACCTCCTAATCCTCTTCACTTATTTCACTCATCCCCCCACCCATCTCCCTTCTGGCACCCACCAGTTTGTTCTTTGTATCTATGAATTTGGTTCTGTTTTGTTTTGTTTGTTCACTTGTTTTGTTTTTTAGATATCTTTTTCCATCCCTTCACTTTCAGTCTCTGCATATCTTTAGATCCGAAGTGAGTCTCTTGCAGGCAGCATCTACATGGGTCTTGCTTTTTATCCATTCAGCCACTTTGTGCCTTTTGATTGGAGAATTAATCCATTTACATTTAAAGTAATTATTGATAGCTATGCACTTATTGCCATTTGTGGTTTTCTGGTTGTCTTTGTAGTTCTTCTCTGTTCCTTTCTTGCTCTCTTCCCTTATGATGTGATGACTTTCTTTAGTGTTATGCCTTCCTTTGCATTGTTTATAGTCTTTTCTCTTTATTTTTTGTGTATCTATTACAGGGTTTTGGTTTGTGGTTACCATAAGGTTCATATATAACAACCTATGTATATAGCAGTTTATTTTAAGTTGATTGTCACTTAAGTTTGAGCGTGTTCTAAAAGTACAAGATTTTTTTTTTAAAGATTTTATTTTTTTTCCTTTTTCTCCCCAAAGCCCCCCGGTACATAGTTGTATATTCTTCGTTGTGGATCCTTCTAGTTGTGGCATATGGGATGCTGCCTCAGCGTGGTTTGATGAGCAGTGCCATGTCCGCACCCAGGATTCGAACCAACGAAACACTGGGCCACCTGCAGTGGAGCGTGCGAACTTAACCACTCGGCCACGGGGCCAGCCCCTAAAAGTACAAGATTTTTATTCCTCCATGTTTTATGGTTTTTGTTTGTTTGGTGAGGAAGATTGGCCCTGAGCTGAAATCTGTGCCAATCTTCCTCTATTTTGTATGTGAGACGCTGCCACAGCATGGCTTGATGAGTGTTGCATAAGTCTGCACCTGGGATCCAAACCTGTGAACCCCAGGCTGCCAAAGCAGAGCACATGAACTTAACCACTATGCAACAGGGCCAGCCCCACATTTTCTGTTTTTGACATTATGCTTTACATGATTTTATTTTGTGTATCCCTTAACTAATTATTGTAGATATAGATGATTTTACTATTTTTGTCTTTTAACCTTCATACTAGTTTTATAAGTGGTTGATCCACTACATTTACTATATGGTTGCCTTTACCAGTGAGGCTTTTTCTTTCATATATCTTCTTATTTCTAGTTATGGCCTGTTGTTTTCCACCTAAATTAGTCCCCTTAACACCTCTTGTCAGGCCAGTTTGGTGGCGGTGAACTCCTTTAGCTTCTATTTGTCTGCGAAATTCCCTCTCCATCAATTCTGAATGACAACCTTGCCAGGTAGACTATTCTTTGTTGTAAGTTTTTCCCTTTCAGCACTTTCATGCCACTCCCTCTGGCCTGTGAAGTTTCTGCTGAAAAATCTGCTAGTAGTCTCATGGGGGTTCCCTTGTACATAACTAGTTGTTTTACTCTTGTTGCTTGTAGGGTTCTCTCTTTAACTTTTGATATTTTGTTAATAATATGTCTTGGTGTGGATCCCTTCAGGTTCATCTCGTTGGGAACTCTCTGTGCTTCCTTGACTGGTATATCTGTTTCCTTTGCCAGGCTGGGGACGTTTTCAGCCATGACTTCTTCAAAAATGTTTTCTGTTCCTTTCTCTCTCTCTTCTCCTTCTGGGACCCCTATAATGCAAATGTTAGTATGCTTGATGTTGTCCCAGAGTCTCTGAAGCTATCTTTTTTCTTTTTTGCTGTCCCAACTGGGTAGTTTTCACTATCCTGTCTTCCAGATCACTGATCTGTTCTGCATCATCTAATCTAATGTTGATTCCCTCTAGTGTATTTTTTATTTCAGTTATTGTATTCTTCAGCTCTGATTGGTTCTTTTTTTAAAATTATTTTTTTAAAGACTGACACGTGAACTAACAACTGCTGCCAATCTTCCCTTTTTTTTTCCTGCTTTTTTTCCTAAAATCCCCCCAGTACATAGTTGTATATTTTAGTTGTGGGTCCTTCTAGTTGTGGCATGTGGGGTGCCGCCTCAGCATGGCCTGACGAGTGGTGCCCTGTCTGCACCCAGGATCCAAATCAGTGAAACCCTGGGCCACCAAAACAGAGCACATGAACTTAACCCCTTGGCCATGGGGCTAGCCCTGATTGGTTCTTTCTTATATTTTTGCTTTGTTGAAGTTCTAACTGTGCTCATCCATTCTTCTCCCTAGTTCAGTGAGCATTTTTATGACCATTACTTTGAATTCTTTATCTGGTAGATTGCTTACCTCCACTCCATTTAGTTCTTCTTCTGGGGTTTTGTCTTGTTCTTTCATTTGGAACCGATTCCTCTGACTCCTCATTTTTGCCTAAGTCTCTGGGTTTGTTTCTATGTATTAGGTAGATCGGCTATGTGTTCCAGTCTTGAAGTGGTGGTCTTATGTAGAAGGTGTCCTGTGGGGCCTAGTAAGACAATCCTCCCTGGTCACCAGAGCCAGGTACTCCAGATGTGTCCCCTGTGTAGGCTGCATGCACGCTCCTGTTGTGCCTGGGCCACAACTGCTGTGGGCACACTGGTGTGCGGGGCTGGCCCTAGGGCAAGAGCTGCTTTGAAGGGGCTCTGGTGCTGACAATGGTTGCCTGCCAGTTGGGGCAGGGTGGGAGCCATTTTGGAAGGCCTCTGGTGCCAGCTGGGGCTACCTGCCAGCCAGGGAAGGGCATGAGCTGCTTTGAGGGGCTTTAGCTCTGGTGGGTCCACAAGAGAATGCTGGGGCAGGGTGAACAGTGCTAGCAAGGTAGATGGAGAACAACAGAAATGGCACCTGCTAGGGCTGCGCCAGCTAGGTAGAAGGAGAGTGAAAAAATGGCACCCATCAGCACTTCCCTTCCAGAGAAAGTTCCAACAGATCACTGTTCCTCCAGCACATGCCCTAAAATTAGTCAATGAATCCCCTTCATAAATAACCCAGGCACTTTTCAAACTGCTGCCTCTGTGCTGGGCCTTGGAGTGAGTAAGTCTGTGCACACGCCTTTTAAGAGCAGAGTCTCAGTTTCCTACAGCCCTCTGGCTCTCCCAGACGTAAGCCCTGATGGTTTTCAAAGTCAGACGTTACAGGGGCTTGTCTTCCCCCTACAAGTCCTCTGGACTGGGGAGCCCAATGTGGTGCTCAGGCCCCTGGCTCATCCGGGAGGACCTCTGTGGTTGGGATATCCCCCTTGATTGTGGGTTACCACATCAGGGGTGTAGGTCCTGACTAGACTGTGTTTCCACTCCTCCTATCCAATATGATGTGGCTTTTTTCATATCCTTAGTTGAGGAAAATCTGTTCCGCTAGTCTTCAGGTGGTTCTCAGAGAGAGTTGATCTATATGTAGTTGTAGTTTTGGTGTGTCCACGGGAGGAGTTGAGCTGAGGATCTTCCTACTCTGCCGTCTTTAAATTCTCCACTTGAATTTCTAGTATGTTACATATCAATAGATATAGTCTATAGTCCACATAGACAAAGGCTCTTTGGGAGTATTCAACACTTCTTCAGAGTTTAAAGGGATCCTGAGACCAAAAGGTTTGAGAACCACTACTTCATTTAAAGAAACTAGCTTGTATAAAGGCAAGGTTCATGCAAGGGACATATGGTGAGTTCCTAAAGTGGAAATAGGCATAGGCTTCTCTGAAGAGTTGGCTGGAGATGATGGTAGGAAGGTAAATAGGGTAGATTATAAAAGAAACTATATGCCCTGATAAAAAGTTTGAACTTTATCCTCTATACTCATGGTTTTCAGACTTTTATGACTATAATCCACAGTCACATATACATTTTACATCATGAAACAGTACCTGAACACATGCGTGTTTCCACAGAGCAGAATTTCATAGAATAATGCCTTTACAAAATGTGATGCACTCTGCTATCTTCTTTTCTATTACATTTTTAAAAGTTCAAGGCAAGTCTCTAATCTGACTTCCCTACTCGTGAATAGCTTGCAACCTGTAATTTGTATAACACTGTTCTATATAATGGAGAATGAAGGCGCAACAAATGTTCTACCCAGGGGAGTGACATGATCACATTTGTGTTTTTAGAATCACAATGTGATGTGAAGGGCAAAATATTCAGGAAACTGTTCTAATTGTCCAGGGCAGTTCTAGTAAGAATATGACCTAAGCCAGAGGATTAAGAGGAAGGGCTGTGTTTGAGAGAAAGAAAGGACCATCAGGATTTGAAGACGAGTTGATGAAGTGCTTGTAGAAGAAGATACATCCATGATGACTGAGGAAGTTTGTCATTTGGGAGAATCGAGCAGCTACTGAGGCCAGTTGACTAAGACAGAACATGCAAGAGAGTAACAGGTTTGCAGGGCTTGGAGGTGAAGGTAGAAATAAACAGACTGAGTTTTTGATGGGCTGGATTTCAGATGCCTGTAAGTCATTCAAGTAGTGATGCCCAAGAAAGGAACAGAAATTTGATTCTACTGAAGTGGAAAAAATTCAAGTCTGGAAACACAGAAATAATTGACCTTAGGTTTCTGTACTGCCATTTGAGGAATGCTGCATTAGCCTTCTCAGTCCTGTGTTAACCCTATAAGGTGTGTTCTTTCTGAGCACAAATAATACACTGTTTGCATCAGTTATGCAAAATAGCTTTGGTCCTAGAAGATACAGTACCACTAAAAACAATAAAACAAAAAACACATGCTAGTTTCAAGTTTCAAATTCACAAAGGTCATTATATTGTGAAGTTTTCTCAACATGGCTCAATTATACAAAAGAAAGGCAGCACATATGGTCTTTGTCAAAATGTGCCATAGCACTGGGAGATGTTACGTACTGCTAAGAAAATCTTTTTCATGACAATAAAACCTCAGCATGCAGAAGGAGATAAACAGTTTATGAGCCAACTGTAAGAGAGTGCTATACTCATTTTTTATAGAGATCTAAGGAGAAAGAACACAAAGGTCCACATCCTGTAAGTGGAGAAATATTAAATTCATAAGCATTCAAAATTTGGGGCACAAATCCCAATTCAATTAGTTTCTTTTTAAACATCTCATGTCAAACTTATTTATTATTACTAAATATGTATTTAATGGCAAAATTGGTACAAGGCATTTCACTTGAAAAATATAAAAGGTCTTTATGACCATTAAAAATGTGGCACACAGTTTATAGTGACGGAAATCAACAATCACACTGGTTGAGCAGCCTGACAAAGAGCCCTGCAAACATCACACACTACATAAATAACCAATTTAGCCATCAAACTTATATCAGAATTTATTCATTACACCACACAGCTTGCAAGTGAGGAACTACCAACCCATACAGAACACTGCTACTTAATAAAATACACGGACTAAATATTTTCTAACAGATGTGGATTACTAAAAACACCACCCTGCCGTACACAAGCAAACTTCACAGACTACAGAGAAGAAATACAAACAATTAATGTGATAAATTCTATGAGAAATAACACAAGTGAACTTCACCAGGAAATCTGTTGTTTACCACAATCATCACAAATTTCAAAAATAGATCCATATAGTGTTAAACACAGGCAAAATGTCTGGGATCAGATGTCACATAAACAACTTGCTGCTGCTGCTAAAATGTTGTTCCCTCATAACCTGCTTGGGCAGTTCAGCAACCAAAAACCGCTCCACGACCCGGGCTTGTCAGCACAATGTTTATGCTTTGGTTTCTCTGACCAAAAGAGCCTAAACACATCAATGAGATGCAACACTAAGTCCCAGCGGATGTGGCACTTGAGAGCTTGCAAGCAATCTAAACATGGGGTCTGGGGGGAGCGGCCTGGGGCTCACCCTTTGGGGAACACAAGGTACCTCAGTTACACAATGGCAGTTAGCAGATCAGAGCACAGATTAAGGAGACCCTCCAGCTCATTCTTTGTCCTGAACATAATATTTAATCATGGCCAAAGACTAAGCAGAAGTTTAAATTACAAGTCTAACTTCCTGTTTTGTAATTTTTAATGATCAGTTCTCCCCAGAAGGGCTCAGGTTATACGGTTATTGTGTCTATTCAGGTGTCTTCTGTTTTATGCAACAGATAATTTCTAGAAATACGGAAAGGAGTGAATCACATTCTTATAATTCTATTAATACTTCCTCCAATGACAAATGTCATCATTTTGGGTTAAATTCCTTTAACTTTAGATTTCTCTAACTCCTCATCAGTCAGCCTTGTCTCCAACAGTAAATTGGCAATAGCTCAATGTTAAAATTCACCACAGAACCAAACCAGTTAAAAGGACTTGGTAGATTAGTCCTTTGTAAAGTGGAAAAGTTTATAACAATAATAACCTTACGTTTTTCTTCTTATAGCTGTGATGTTCTCATATATATTTCTTATACCCATTTGATATTTTGGAGAACTTCAGTTCATCTTATTTAATATTCAATAAAAGGTCTCAGTCACTATGCTAAGTATTAGGCATGCAAAATTTAAAAACATGGTCTGCACTCTCAAGAACTCCATACTTTAGTAGAAGGAAACAAATAAATAAACTAATAAAGTATGAAATATGCCATTAAAAAGCAGATACATGGTTTAAAAATACAATATTTGAAAGAGCGATTAAACATTACTTGAAAGACACAATCTATCAAAATTCACACAAAGAGAAATAGATAATCTGAATAGGCCTAAATCTGTTAAATAAATTGAGTCAATAATTAACAACCTTCCCAAAAAAATTAAAGCACTAGACCTAGATGATTTCACTGATGAATTCTACCAAACATTTAAGGAAGAAATGATATCAGTGCTCTACAATCTACTGCAGAAAACGGAGGCAGAGGGAATACTTCCTAACTCATTCTATTAGGATACTATTACTCTAAAATCAAAAATAGATAAAGCCATTACAAAAAGGAAAACTAAAGACCAATACCATTCTCTAACACAGATGCAAAACTCCTCAACAAAATGTTAACAAATCAAATCCAACAATACATAAAAAGAACTATGCAACATAACTAAGTGAGATTTATTCCAGGTATGCAGTGTTGGTTCAACACTCCAAAATAAATTAATGTACTCTCTCACATCAATAGGTTAAAGAATAAAAAAAATACGATCTTATCAATAGGTGTAGAAAAAGCATTTGACAAAATCCAACACCCATTCATGATAAAAACTCTTAGCAAACTAGGAAGAGAAGGGAACTTCAACTCGATAAAAAGCATCTACAAAAAACCTAGAGCTAACATCTACTTAGTGATGAGAAACTAGATGCCTTCTCCTAAGATCAGGACCAGGCAAAATGGCCTCTCATCACTCCTTATCTAATATCATGTTACAAGTCTTAGCTAACGCAATATGACAAAAAAAGAAAATAAAAGGTACACAGATTGGAAAGGAAGAAATAGAACTGTCTTTGTTTGCAGATACTATAATTGTCTATGTAGAAAATCCCAAAGAATTGACCAAAAAACTCCTGGAACTAATAAGCCATTAGAGCAAGGTTGCAAGATAGAAGGTTAATATACAAAAGTCAACCGCCTTCCTATATACTAGCAATGAATAATTGGAATTTGAAAGTAAAAATAAAACACCATTTACATTAATATCAAAAAAGGAGAGAAACACTTAGTTACAACTCCAAAATATAAGAGAGAAAATGAGAAAACATGAGAGAATATGAGAAAATTTAAGAAACTGATGAAATAAATCAAAGAAGATCTAAACAAATGGAAAGTTATTCCATGTTGATAGATTAGGAAACTCAATATTGTTAAGATGTCACTTGTTACAATTTGATCTATACATTCACTGCAATCTCAATCAAAATCTCATCAATTTATTTGGTGGTTATTGGCAAACTAATTGTAAAATTTAAATGAAAAAGCAAAAGACCCAGAATAGCCAACACAACACTGAAGAAGAAGAACAAAGTCAGAGGACTGACACTTCTCGACTTGAAGACTTAGTATCCAGCTACAGTAATCGAGAGTGTGGTAATGGTGCAGGAACAGACATATAGATCGGTGGAGCAGATAGAAAGCCCAGAAATATACCCACATAAACATAGTTAACTGATCTTTGACAAAGGAGCAAAAGCAATTCAATGGAGAAAAGATAATCATTTCAATAAATGGTGCTGAAACAATTGGACATCCACAGGAAAAAAACTTTGCATCTATTCACTGATCTTACACTTTTCACAAAAATTAACTCAAAGTGGATCATAGACATAAATGAAAAACACAAAACTATAAAACATTTAGGAAATAATATAAGAGAAAATCTAGGCAACCTCAGGTTGGGTGATGAGTTTTTGGATATAATACTTAAAGTACAATTCATGAGAGAAAACATTGATAAGTTGGACTTCATTAAATCAAAAATTTCTGCTCTGTGAAAGATACTGTTAAGACAACGAAAGGACAAGGCATAGGTAGGCTGGGAGAAAATACCTGGAAGAGACATTCTGATATAGGACTGATATCCAAAATATACAAATAGCTCTTAAAACTTAACAATTAGAAAACAACCCAATTTAAAAATGGGTGAAAGATCTAAACAGACATCTCATCAACGAAGATGATACGGATGACAAATAAGCACATGAAAAGAACTCAACATCAAACGTCATTAGGGAATTGCAAATCAGAACAAAGAGATACCATTACATATGTATTAGAACGGCTAAAATCCAAAAAATTGACACTATCAAACAGTGGTGAGGATGTGGAACAAGAGGAAGTCACATTCATTACCGGTGAGAATACAAAACAGTATAGCCACTTTGAAAGACAGTCTGCAAGTTTCTTACAAAACTAATCATACTCTCACAATACAATCCAGCCATCACACTCCTTGGCATTTGTCCAAATGAGCTGAAAACTTATGTTCATACTAAAACCTGCACACAAATGTTTACAGCAGCTTTTTTCATAATTGCCAAAACCAGGAAACATCCATGATGTTCCTCTATAGGTAATGGATAAAAAAACTATGGTACATCCCTACAATGGAATGTTATTCAGTGATAAAAAGGAAGAAGCCATTAAGCCACAAAAAGACATGGCAGAACCTTAAATGCATATCGTTAAGTGAAAAAAGCCTGTCTGAAAAGGCTACATACCATACGATTCTAGCTATATGCCATTCTGGAAAAGGCAAAACTATAAAGACAGCAAAAAGATTAGTGGTTGCCAGGCATCTGGAGGAGGGAAGTGGAGGAAGGATGAATTGATGAGACATGAGGGATTTTTAGGGCAATGACCTGTTCTGTATGATTCTGTAGTGGTGGACACAAGACATTAGGTCAAAACACATATAATGTACAACACCAAGAGTGAACCATAATGTAAACTATGGACTTTAGTTAATAATAATAATTGTGAATAATATAGCTGGTACTAATGATGTACGAATATTGGTTCATTAGTTGTAACAACTATACCGCACTCCTGCAAGATGTTAAAGACGGGAACTGGGAGTGGGGAAAGTGGAACTCTGTACTATCCGCTCAATTTTTCTGTAGACCTAACTCTATTCAAAAAAATCTATTAATTTTTTAAAAATGTAAATACATGGTTCAGGAGTAGAATATTTAATGGAGTGATGAACTCTTAGGGAAGGGGGAAAATAACTGGGGAAGACAGGGACAGGACAGAGACCGCGAGCAGGGTTCTGAAGGGTGAATCGGAGTTCGCTATTCATTTGCTAAAGAACATTCCAGGCCAAAAGAATAAGAAATTGGACTCTAAGTTTGAGTAAACATTTGTACATTAACAACAAATTAGAGAAAGGATTATACTGCAGAAGAGTCTGGAGGCATAATGAAAAGCATACTCGCTTTCGAGATTAGAATTCTGTTCCTGTAGTGGGAGGTGGCACAACGATTCTGGCATCAGGCTACTGGGGTTTTAAGTTCCCTCCACCATTTACTAGCTGAGTGATTTTAGGAAAGTTACTTCACCTCTTTATGTCTCACTTTCCTCATCTATGAAGTAAGGATACTAGTTTGTGCCTCAAAATGTAATCATGAGTTAACTTACATGAAGTGCTGAGACCAGTGCTTGGCCCGCAGTAAATGCTATAAAAGTGTGAGCTATTGTCATTGTCATTATTGCTAGTATTAATTACTAGCTATGAATTTAAGCAATTCCTTTCACCTTTCTGAGCGTCAGTTTGGGTAACAGTAACGTAGGATGATAAACCATCTACCTTGAGGAGTTGATATAAGAATCAGGGCCAGTGTAAAGTGCCCCAAGCAATGTCACATCATTCAATAGGGTTCGTAGCTGCTGGTCTTAATAGTACACCATAATATTGCATAATGGTGAGGTGAAAAGAATAGAAATCCAGAAAGCTGCGTCTTACCCCCAGCTCTGCTACCCAGTATGTCAGTCAGCCTTCCTTGCCTTGATTTCCTTACCTGTGAAATGTGGGTAATATCAGGATTGCTAAGGAGGACAAACTGATGGATTTTTGCAGTGTATAAACGCTTAAGGTAGAGCAACAATATTTGGGGAAAGAAAATGAATTTGCCTATTTAATCACATATTACCCATATATTTTCTACTATCTGAATCAAGTTCAAGGTAATCTAATGCAAGAGTATTTCTATAACTTACAAATAAATGAACTGAGATGCAAGGACTAAGAATCATGTCTCTTATAAGAAAATGGGAGAAGTCACGAGCAAGAGACGATCTAGAGGAATAGAAAATTTAACATAAGCTGAGTTTTCTTCTGCGGAAAGAAGAGAAAAAATAAGAAAAGAGAGAAAGTGGTCTTCTTGAAATTTCTGATAAGAGGCAAACTGTCTTTGAGAGACAAGAAGATGGAGGAAAACCTTAAAGTGAAGAAGTGCCAAGAGCCAAGGAACCCCGCATGTGAGCATCCACAGTCATTTATTAAGAACCCCTGAATACTGAGCCAAACATCATGGGACAAACCAAAAGAAGAACAAGACTACTATCTGCTCTCAAGGAACTATGGTCTCACTGGAGAGGTCGGATCTGCACTCAGGAAAAAAATAATAATTTTGAAGAGTAAGAGATAAACCATGCCTGGAAATGACAGTGGTTACTGCTGGCGAGGGAAGCAAAGGGAAGTGTCCAAGGGCCGTGTAGAAGGTCTCCATTATAACTGGGACGATCTGATGCAAATATGTTATAATACTAAGATTTTATTAAAACAGGTGTTATTTCTATTCTCCATTCACATGTATATGTTTAAAATATTTCATAGTAAAAATAAATTTAAAAATAAGCAAAAAAGGAGAATAAAGAACATCATATGGCTGGTGGCTGGTACCAAGTGTAAGCGGTCACTCTGGGCTGCCGATGACGGAAGGCAGGTGTGAGAGAAGAAACAGCAGGTTGTGAAGGTGGGTAGGATTCCGATATAAAGAAAGGAGGAAGAAAACGAGACCTGCTCAAACCTAAGACTGGAACTTAGCAAAAACAGTGACATGAAACTGTTAGGTCCCTCAGGGGACACCTTGGAGGAGAGGCAGAGAGGGGCAGGATATGAAGAGAATAGATTACACGGCACAGAGGTTTGCTCTCTCCATTAAGGTGACTTAATGGCCAAGAGGAGCAGCTCCTCCCTTAGAGAAGACAACCTGGATGGTAATGTTTTCAGAGCTTAGGGAAATTAACTCTGAGGAGCTAGGGCTTACAACCCGTGGTCCATACAGGAACCTCCAGGCTGGAGAACTTTCGGAAGTCATTTTGTGAATGTGTGCAACACTCTGAGGAAAAGGTCCATGATGCTTATGATGTTCTCAAATGGGTGTGTAACCCCCCAAAATTTAAGAACCATTGGTATAGTTGGAGTGCACTGTGAGGTTTGCAAAGGCTGCCACCCATCAACAATTGATTCTGATCCTTCAACTGGGTTAATTCTCACTAGAGGGCAAGAAGTCCCTTGGGGAGGCAGGAGGCAGCGACCTTTGCATCAAGAGGCAGATGCCTGCATCCTCAACCTCTCAGAAAAGGCTGAAAGTTTGCTCTAACACCACGTCATCTTCAAAACGGTGGGGAGGCATTGTCCTTCCATATTATTCCCCAGGAAAACAGAAGTAAATGTATTCCATCTTATCTGCGTTGGAACCACCTTAAGGAGGTCAATAGAATAGAAGCTGTATTTCATCGCTACAAAGTTTAAAAAAAAACGATACAAGGTCAACATCAGAGTCCACATTCCCAAAGCGCTGCTCAGCTCGCTAGGTCATGTTGTCTTTCTGGTTTATATCTCTACAGTTCTTGGAATTTGTAACCGACATTTAAATTAACTCTTATGCACTCTGCACTTTGAGGTAAATTTGGTTGTAAGCAAAAACAACTTCAAAAGTCTGAAGTCCTCACTCCCTTTTGGACTCTAAGCACCCAAAAGACGCTCTGTCATCCCCCAAACTCTGGAATGTCTTCCCAGAAAGTGAGTTAAAATGACATTTCTGCTTATTTCCATTTTTATCGTAGTTACTGATTAACAATTTTTGGTTTCCTTGCTTCTCACATTTGTGCCCTTTTACTTTACAAATGAGTTCTACTAAGCAGCAGAGCCAATTGCAAAACAAAGTAAAATTCAACTGTTCCTAATAAGACCACTTGGAATTAAAGCACAATTTTAAGGACGGCCCAAACTCCTCAGAGAAAAAAATCAAAATACTGCTTCTTAGACATTGTGACAATTTTATTATGATAGTGCAACCAATCAATAAAGGCTTCCACATTATTTTATTTTTAGTTTCAAAACTAGCTATCAAATTAACGGAGTTAACCCAATTAAATTATTTGATACTCTTTTTTATCTAGCTATGAAGCAGTGTTTGCAATACATTTAGAATAGAACCTCACAAAATGGCTAAACAATTACAATATTCTAGAGGAATGATCCCTAAGTGCACAAACACATTAAAAATCCTCTGTTCGGGCCAGGTTGCTATATAATTCTGAACACAGCGCGACCTCGCTTCCCTTGGAGACCCTTTGGAATTTGGCTCATGTTTCAGCCTTCCCTCTGCCAAGCATATAGAAGGAATTACGTGAAGCTCGGTTCAAATGCACTCCACCCACAATGGTTTCTAGGAGAGAGCTGAAGGTTTTAAGCCCACAGTTTAACATTAAATGTAAAAATGGTTCTGCTTTCAAAGTTGAGTTTCACTTCCCCTTTCCATCTGCTCGTCTTTTTTCTCTTCATTCCAATTTTAATTCCCAGTGAGAGAATAAAATTGGAACAAATGTAAACAGGAAACCTAAAGTAAACTGTCTAAACGCACATTCGTAGTTTTTAATTCCAGGTATTCACACACTGCAGGGGCCTTTGGATCTCCTTGCTGATGCAGATGAAGGAGGACACATCAGAAACTTCCTTCAATTCCATCTTAGCTTGGGTTCCCAGAGCCCACCGAGCCCCCTGAGGCAGAGAGCAAAACCCACTGATCTGCAGGGCCCAGAGGAGCTGCTTCTTTAGGTACCGACTGCCCAGGCTCTCCCAGGCTCCTCTTACTGCTCTCCTGTCTCCTCTTTTATCACCTCCACTTCTATTCCAGATGCTTAGCATGCTCTTGCTGTTCTGATTCTCAGCTGTTAGGAGAAAGCATCCCATGAATGAATTTACTATAAGGTGTAGAGTGTGCGAAGGAAAGAATGTGGGTTTGCAGGCAGACCAACTGGGGGGGGGGGGTCAAATCCCAGCCTGACAATTCAGTCACATAAAAGAGTGGCTCAGAGGGTTACTAAACCTCTCTGAGGCTTGGATTCTGTATTGGTAAAACATGGAAAACACAAGACCACAAAGAGATTGCACATATCAAGAATGCACGTATGGCCCAGATTCAGCACTCAATAAATTTTAACATGCTCTCTACTCCTTTCCTACATCCAGACTTACACCTCTCAGAAGTGTTTGTCTTTTAAAATAGACATACTAAGACAGCAATGTTTAACTGGAAACAATAAATTTCCCCTGAGGGATTCTAGGCCCACAGCACCCAGCCCGGAGAGATGGTATGGGGTATTGCCATGCGCTCCAGACTACTTTGCTCAATGCTGTGCTGAGGGCGATGTTTAGAAAGGAGGATGAATGGTTCCAAATTTTTCAACTTTTACATAAAATTAATTTTAAATTACTATTTTTTCAATGACCTGCTTCCCAATTGTGGAAAAAATTGCTGTACCTCTGTGGATGGGTTTTATCTTACGTGGTGGGTACGTTTGAGATAAGCTGTGCAATTTAATTATAAATGTAATAATGTTTGCTGTATTTGTTTTGTGCCAGTTTATTTGTTTAATAATTCAGGTTGTCTGTTGCTAAATTTGGACTACGTATCTAAACCCCAAATCGGTATGCTCAGGATTGTTTGAGTTCTTAGCCATTTTCAACATCCTGTAATGGGAGGATTTGAAAAGATTTCACAGAGCTGTGTATATTTGCCCAGCTCACTCTGCACATACTTTATACCGGAAGAGATGACTCAATCTACTCGTTATATCTATTTCTATATTCATAGTAGATTGCAACATCTCCCTGCTACACCCCACATTCTCATTTTGTCCTCTGTACAGATTCTGGAAGACAGAACAACAATCACCAAAAGGGACATGTTTTCCCTCTCACAGGACAGAACCTTCTAGATAGAAATTTTATACACACATCGATGCACACACAGATATACACCCAAATGCACAAAAAAACCTTGAATAAATAGCAAGAAAGCCTTAGTACAAACTAGCAAATTTTCTTGTATAATAGCCTGTTCCACTCTAAATATGTAATGAAGCTCCTGCCTATAAGAGCAGTAACTGATTAACAGCCCGAGTCTTAATGCCCCTTCCAAGTGAGAAATTCTTTAGTCATGAGAATGCTTCTGTATGATTGCTTGAAATATAAATTATTTTCCCTGGTCTTAAAAGTCATTTTTAAAAATCCAAGTAATTCTTGTTCATCTTTCTTTCTCATTAAGCGACTGTGAACTCTTTGAGGCCAGGAACTGTGGAAAATTAACTTTATATTCCCAGCATTTGGCAGAGTGCCATTCAAGAACCTTCTGCACGCCAGGCAATATGTTTCGTCTTCTGGATTCAACAATGAACAATAGAGATAAGGCTCCTGGTCTCTTGGGTCTTACACCAGGGAACAAATACACAAATACATATGTAATTATATATTGGAACAAGTGCTCAATGGGAAAAGAAGAAGATGCCATGAGAGACTATGACAAGGGAAGTCTAACTTAGACTAGAGGGGGAACTCAGAGAAAGCCTCTCTGAAAAAGGTCACATTTACATTGACTCTTAAGGCTGAAAAGATATAAGCTGTAGAGTGGGAAGGAGCTCTTCTCAAAGGAAGAGTGGAAACAGGACTGGTGTGGCCAGAGTGGGGAGGGAGGAGCAAGGAAGTGCTGATGAAGACAAAGAGGTAGGAAGGGAGGATGAGGCCATGGGGGTCAAATTAAAGATTTTGTATTGTATCCTAAGTGCAGCTACAGCCACTGAAAGGTTTTAAGCAAGAAAGTGACAAGATCTGATTTATACTTTTCAAAGATTACTCTGGGATCTGCATGCGAGAAAATACAGAGGGGGAATGTGGAGGGAGACAGTGACAGGGCATGGCGCCACCTAGATGAGCAAGGACCATGGCTTAGATCAGGCTAGGGGGAGTGGGACTAAAGAGAAGGAGGTGGATTTGAGGTGCTTTTTTTGAGACAGAATCAGCAGGACTTGGAGATAGATTGGAAATTGTGAAATGAGGGGAAGACCGAAGATTACTTCTAGTTTTCTGGCTTGAATAAAAACACAGATAAGTTGTTTTCCAGAGGGAGAAGACCAGAGCACGAGGTGATTTGGGAAAGAGTGGTGAGGAGGGCTCAAGAACACTGCAGGGATCAAACAGTAAACATAATGACCTTCAGGACATGCGAGGAGAGCAGGGTAGAAATCCTCAGCCTATTATACAGAGAGAAAATAGGCTCATAGAGGTAAAGCAACCAATCCAAGGTCAAACTATTACTAAGTGGTACAACTGAGTCAAGAACCCAGATTTTGCTATTATTGTTGTGGTGGTGGTGGTTAAGTACTACTCCAGTAATTCCTACTACACTGCTCTCATTCTCTAGCAAGAAAACATTTGAATGTACTACCAAATAATTGGCAATAATTAAGCAACTGGGTTTTGCCACTAAGTAGTAATTGAAGGTTTTATCATCTCCCAGATCAAGGATATCCCTTACTAAAAAAGTCCACAGGATTTCACTGTATTTGGGTTTTGAAATCCAGAATCAGTATATTTTCTTCAAATGGCCACATAAATAATTCTAGAGTATTTATTTATCAAGTTTTCACCGAAGACATCAAAATTTGCATTAATTTAACTGTTTTTTTTTAAAAAACAGATAATATAGGCTATTTTCAACATCATGAAATTATATATTCATAAGGTGTGTAAAAAGCAATGTATTTAACTTTCCCAGAAGTTATTTGTATTTGAAGCCCAAACTGGCTAACTAAAATGTATCTCTACTGGATAGTGTGTGGAGATATGGATAATGATAGGCACGGTGTACAGACCGTGCTATATGGATATATACATTTATAAACCTAATAATTCTTTCATCCCCTTTCCCCCTCTGGGGCCATCACTTCCCCCTAACACCTTGGCATCTGGCACAGGACAATGCCTTTCACTACCCCGTTCCCCTTGTTAAAGAACTGAGAAAATGGACTAATTCCTTTTTTTATGGAGATTATTTACAGTAATTATGATATTAAAATTAAGCTTTCAATTATCTGCACAATTGGAATAATACTAGGCCATTGCTGCTTACCCTCAGAATGAAGTGCTCATACTGTTCTAATATTGAAATCTTATGATAGAAATCTGCCACCAACTGTGGGAACATTGAGAATTGGGGTCTTTAATCCTTCCTAAAATGGGATAAAGGATGGGTATTTAAAATTTCTCTACATTTGTTTTCTCTCCCTGAATAAAATCAGAAATCCAATCTCAGGGCTCTGTGCCTAATGAGGCTCGGAATTCTAATTCCCAGGGCAAGCCTCCGGGACCAGGCAGGCAGAGAGAGGCGGGCATACAAAGCAGGAGGCCTCACATGCTCCGCTTTACTGAGTACCGCTAAGTAGGTTCATTACAATTTAATTTCATCTTTATTTCTGTTCTTATACAGACCAAGAGAAAAGCAAAGCTAGGGAGAAAAACTTCTTTATTGAAATTAGTTGGATTTATTGTTGGGTTTGGTTATCTTATTTTCAGGATATATTTCTTGACATTTAAGTGAAAAGTATGTCTTATTGCTTCCTCTCTGGTACTTTTAAGATACATATGATTATTAGACACCAACATGCAAAGGTTCTTTTTCAGAGCACTCCTGTGCTCCAGTTTCTCATATCCCAGGATGCCAGGTCCTAAATTAATTTCATGCACGCAAGGTTAATATTATCTCCATTTTTATGCCTTACCTAGTGAGCTAAGCATCTTAAAGAGAAATTCCTTTTTTTCTCTTTAGAACCTCTGGCCAGTGTTGAACTACTACAAAAAGAATCCACAAATGCTCTCACACGTCTCTTCCCTCTTCATCAGAATTCACTTTCCATTTTAACAACCTCCTCCACACTAGACAATTGAACGTTGCTCATTTCTAACAGTAAAAAGTTACAGTTCATGACAACCCCAAACTCAAAAAAATCAGCATTCTTGAAAACCTTTACATATTATCTTCAAACGGACTGTGCAAAGTGGCAAGAGCCACCAAGAACAGCCATAAGGCAGACTGATTCCTCAGCATCCAAAGAGTTAATTAAAAGACAAAGACAACCAGAACAGCCACGATTATGTTCAGTCTGGCTCTGCCTATTCGGTTTCAGTCAGAGACCACGACTTCTTTCAAATAACCCCAGTTTATTTTTGAAAAAAAAAAAAAAAATCCTGTCTTCAGACAGGATATGGGGGAGGAGTTAAGGGGTGATGTTTTACACATGCACATCTGGATACGGTCCAATTATTTCCCTTAAACATTCCCCCAATTGTTTTCATTTTGCTCCATGCTTTGGCATTCATAAATTTGTGAGATTAATTGTGTGTCAGCAGTCTGCAGGCCTGGAGCTGGGCACCACTTTAACAGCAATACAGCTACAGAACAACTCTACAGAGAAATACATTCACATTTTTGAGAAGGAAAGCACAGCCACATATTTCATTTCTGTTTAAGATTGTGGCATTGACATTGTACATAAAGAAAGTAGTGTAATCTTTCAGAGAATAGCCCTACTAGCAAGATATATATATAGATAGATAGATATAGATATAGATATATAGATATCTATATATATGTAAATTCAACTGTTTTAAAGCACCAGAAAGGATTCATCAAGCGCACAATGAAGAGTTCACAGCTGGCATTTGCGTTCCCTGTTTTCATCTGACCATTTTGAGAAGAGTGTCAACAGATTGCGTTTCTTGACCTGGAAATGTGCCAATAGTTAAAATTACCTTTGCCAAAAGAACAAATTTATCTTAAAAATTGTGGAAAAGCATCTTTTTTTAAACTATATTTTGAGAAATCTCACATGATTTCAAATCTAGTTATAGACTGAATGTTTGTGTCCCCCCCAAATTCATATATTGAAATCTAATCCCCAATGTGATGGTATTAGGAGGTGGGGCCTTTGAGAGGTGATTAGGTCAAGAGAATAGGATTAATGCCCTTATAAAAGAGACTCCAGAGAGCTCCCTCACCCCTTCTGCTATGTGAGGACGTCGCAAGAAGACAGCATCTATGAACCAGGACGTAGGTCCTCATCAGACATGGAATCTGCCAGTGCCTTCATCTTGGACTTCCCAGTCTCCAGAACTGGGAGGAACAAATTTCTGTTGTTTATAAGCCACCTGGTCTATGGCATTTTGTTTAGCAGCCCAAACTCACTAAAGACAACTACTATGTGAAAGTGAAACTTGCAATCACTTGCCTTGGTGTTTGGAACTCACAATCTAAATTACGAGTCAGATGAAGAAAGAGCTGTGTTCCCCAGGGCCTGGCATCGCAGCTGCACTAGGTAGGTGTTCAGTAAATGCTGGCTGACAATGAAAGAACTATTTTTAAATGTTGGTAACCAGAGAACTTATTCTTGTTTGATGTAATTTTGCATTACATATATGACTAGGAAACAAATCTAGGAGACGTTGTGACCGTTTCCCAAGTAAACACCACATGCCACAGGCAAGCACATTTCCATGCATATACACAACCCAGCAGAGTGTTCTAGGTCAAAGTTCTAGGACTGGTAACATCACCAAGGGAAGAATACGGGCAGCTTCTCCTTTAACTCTCCACAAAAACACACAGCCATTAGAGAAGTGTGCAGCATTCCTCTGGGTACTAATTAGGGCTCAAATAAGTGGTATGAGATCCCTGCAGAAAAAGGAAGAAGGAAAGTTTTTACACTCTCCTGTTTAAGTATGCTATACGACGGGAAGTTTTACCTCAATCCAAGTATAATTTAGCAGTAAACTCCCAGGTATACGAGCAGTAAGACGTACTCCAGTTACTGCGTTGGATCCACTAGTCCTTAGACTATTTACCCATCAGAATCTTTTTAATTTAAACTTTGCTGAGAAAATCACACTCTCTCCTTTGGCCTCGTTTTCCTCCCCTGTACAATGAGGGGAATAAAATCAGTCCTATCCACTTCACAGGATGACGGTGAGGATCAAATGAATGAGAGAGAGAATGTCAAAGCGATCAGTAAACCACGATGCACAAACAAACGCTGGACTCCACAAAACACTATGACCATCTTACACTCTACTCATGGCTCCATACTGAAAACCCAAAATACGTAACGGCTTATTCTTTACATAAATTAGACTACTCCAGACTAACTGGAATTAGTTGACAAAGACTGACTGGTAACAAGTTCACACAGACGAGATTCCTACGTGGAAACTATCATGTGTTCATGCTCAAGTCAGGTGAGAGAGGGCTGCTGACAGAAGCAACACTGCTTCAAAAACGATGCAAATTTGACTCAGAGGCACGATCAGATATTGGTACAATATGGCAGACACACGTGTGTTTCATCTCAGCAAAGTGACTTTCACTGCCTGAGCTTATGTCTACCTAAGCGTGGTGCTCCAGTTGTAGTCAAAGCCCTGTTACGTGCATTCAGGCAAAAGCTAATTAATCTCTCGGAGCCTTAACTTCCTCACACATAAAAAGCTAATAACACCTCCTGACAAGGTTATTGTCAAGATTAAGAGATGAGATATGAAAAGTATTTCTCACATAGTGGTCACCCAGTACATATTGGTTATATCCAAAAAATTACTGAATCCATATTTCCAAAACTATGCTGGGAAAATAAGTCCAGAATTAAATGAAGTATAGCATCATTAAAACGCATATAAACTTATAAATATTGCCCATACACATATTTTTCTTAGAAAGTTCATGTAATTTATACAGAAGCTGAAATAAACCATACCAAAAGACTTCGCCTTCTCTTTTCAATCACATCTTGAATTCGGCAGTTGTAATATTACTTTAATAGAATAATACTTCCAATCACTTTAATAATAAGGGTAAACATAATTAATACTCATATGATCATTTAACTTTTTAAAGCATGTTCATATCTATTATTTTATTTCGGTTTCCTGAATGACACTGTGGGAGTACTAATATCATCTTGGAATCTACATCTGATTAAAACCTAGTGGGAGGAACAACCTGTCAAAAGTGAGACCCAGCAGAATTAGTCAGAAAAGCTTTCTGAGACCACCAGTTACTGAATTCCACCTCATCACACATTAACCAAAGGTCACAAAGTGACAATCAGGCACCAGTAGTAATAAACAAAAATTCTGAATTCCAGTCCAGACAGGGGGATGCTTTATATTAATGCAAAATTAGAGGTGACAATCTGAAAGTAGGCTCCACAAACCAACTATTTCAGCGATCAATCCTCAAGTCTAGCTGCATTCAAAGTACGCACTGATAACTACTGTTAACGTCCTGGATTTGCAGTATATTCTCATCTAGCAGCTCGAAGCACTCCTTATATTTTAGGCTAGGAGGAGATCACTACTTTTGCTTTATTTTATGGACTGAGACATAAAGTGATATAGCCAACCCCAGGGAGCTGGAAAAATGACTTAGATTCTGCTGATTCCATTTCAGCTCCAGAAGGTCACCCTTAGCCCCCTACAATCTGGCTTCTATCCTTATCATCATATTGGCAATCAAATCCTAAATATCACTGGTGATCAGCTAATGATCAAACCCTGTGACCAATTCTTACCTCTTATTGATATCTACCAACATCAATTTGAGGTTGTAGTAACCCAGGATATATTTCTCTCTCTCTTTCTCTCTCCTCTCCACCATCGTGGTTTGCACTATTTACTATCTTGCTTCTCTAACTACTTCATCTCTGTTCATTCCCACTCCTTCTGAATTCTTTATGACTTACTGATCAACCTCCTGCTCTTCTCTCTCCTGCCATCTGTAAGATATATATAGATATAGAATATAGATATATAGATACATAATATATAGATATATAGATACATAAACCTAGTAGGACATATATAATTACTATTATACTCTGAGAATTTCACACAGACCCTAACACATAGTATATACTCAATAAATACTTTTGGATAAGTGACTCTCAGTGAAAATATCAATATCTGGAGACCTTCTCAAGATTTAGGTTTATTTTTTATCACTAATGTTTTGGACCTGGAATCAAATCATTTTTACTTTCATCTAACTATTATACTCAATGAGTACATTAAGAAACATGACAAGAAAAAACATCTTATGAAAATAATTATAGTGTTTACCATAGGGCAATGCTGAGGATGTGAGTACCTTTTAGGAAGACCCAAGGAAGACATTTCTCTCCGTTTTAGTCTTATTGGTACAGAAACCACGTTACTGTCAGCATTGCCTCTGGGTTGGCACTAAGAACACTTAGAGCCAAAGTGTACAGAGCTCTATACATGCAGTTATGTATCTGGTAACATTACATCCCTTATTCTTATTGTCCCATGTCCCAGTTTCATCTCTCGCTTATCTTACATTTCTAAGCCCCTACAAGACAAGTAATGAAGTCTTTTAGCCTAAATTTGTTTTTGAGCATTTTCACTTATCCAACTCAATTTCAGAGAGTATAAGAAACTTTTAAAAACCTGTTCTTATTGTAAATACCCCATTTTCAGAATTATACCATTGTTCTATCAAACTCAAAACACGCCATCTTCCACTTTTCAGTTGCCCTTTCCCTTGAGTCCATCCAGTCATCAAGTCCTAGTGAGTTTCTTTTGTAGTTTTACCCTCGTTCTTTCCTTTCCCTTCCTATATGCACAGCCCTAGAGCAGGCTTTCATTGATCTAGCCAATTTTACTACCCCTGATATTACTAATGCATTTTTCTTCCCTCCAATCTCCCATTTCTCTAATACATCCAAACATACAATCTTGTTATTATTTTGACTTCGTCACTTCACAGATCAAAAACTTTCAAGGGTCTCTACTAGGAAGTCCATCAATGCAGCATTCAAATCTTGCACAGTCTCTCCTCAATCTGCCTTTTCAACTCTCTACTAGTTATCCTTTGCTGCATAACAGATTGTACCCAAACTAAGCAGCTTAAAACAATGAATATTCATTACCTCTTAGTTTCCATGGGTCAGGAATCTGTGATTGACTTAGCTAGGTGATTCTGGCTCAGGGTCTCCCATGGATTGCAGTCAAGTTGCTGGCTGGTGCTGCAGTCATCTCAAGGCTAACCCAAGGAGGATCTGCTTCCAAGTTCACTCAGATGGCGACTGACAGGCCTCACTTCCTTGCTGGCCACTGGCTGGAGGTTTCGGTTCCTTGCCAAGTGGGCCTCTCCATAGGCTGCCTGTGTGTCCTCATGACATGCCAGCCAGCCTCTCCCAGAGTGAATGATCCAAGAGGGAAAGAGCCCAAGACAGAAGCTATAGTCTTTCATAGCCTAATTGCCTCAGAAGTGATATACCTTCATTTCTGACATATTCTGTTAGTCACTGTATTCGTTTCTTATTGCTATTGTAACAAATTACCACAAACTTGGTGGCTTTAAGCAACACAAATGTATTATCTTACAGTTCTGGAGATCAGAAGTCTAAAATATTTGAGCCAGGCTGATTCTCTTTTGGAGACACTAGGGGAGAATCCATTTCCTTTCTATTCCAGCTTCTAGAGGCCACCTACATTCCTTGGCTTGCGGTTCCTTCTTCCATCTTCTTCCAAAGCCAGTAAGGTAGCGTCCTGTCTCCTCTCTGACCTCTGCTTCCATCCTTCTATCTTCTCTCTAACTCTAAGTCTACTGCCTCCCTCTTATAAGGACCCTGTGATTACACTGGGCTCATTCAGATAGTCCAAGATAATCTCCTCTCAAAATCCTTAACGTATTCACAAATCATACACACAAAGTCTCTTCTGCCATATAACATATTTACAGATTCCGGGGATTAGGGCATGAACAGATGGGGGTTAGTGGTTAAATCCTCCAGTTTTCTCATCCTTTGGGTCAGACAACTTTGTATGCTCTACACCACTTCTTAGAGTTGCCCGGTAGAAACGAGCCCCGTTCCCCACAGCACTAACGTACTCATGAATGCGAGGGGGTGGGATGACTTAGCCTACCACAGTCACACAGGGCAACCCTGGCACAAAGTGGGAGGGGATTATAAAAGAGTGCCTAGAGGGATCTTGGGGGCTGGCTATCACAAAATTTTTCTTCTATCTTTTCCCAACCTGGAGCACACTTTGATCCTTTGAGCTGGACCTGTCTAAGTTTCACTTATTATTAAAATATATTTCCTATGTGATAAAAAAAAAAGTATAGTAACAATATCAGTGGTAGTGGTGGAGGGTATACTGGTATGCACTGTAAATTGTTTCAACTTTTGAATGTTTGAAAATTTTTATAATAAAATGGGAGAACAGTACACCTCAGCTCCCATCTCCTTCATGAAATCTTCTTTCTTACTAATAGTTCTTAGAGATTCTCCCTCCTCCAGGCTCTTATTTGTACTTATTAACTATACTACTCACTTGGTTTCAAATAATATGGGTTTCTAATGTTCCTGAAATTAAATATATGAATGGATACTTCTATAGGCGACTGTTGGCTCTTCACGAAATATGGACGACACCTTACTTCTTTACTCAATTTTTTCCATAGCACACCCTGTAAGTATAATAAGTACTCAATAATTATTAATAAATGAATCATTATCAAAAGGTTTTGAGTCACTAAAATATATGATTTGCCTGCTATATCAGTTTACTTGTAATCACTTTTAAAAATTAAAGAGAAGGCACTCACAACTAGAATATACAACTATGTACTGAGGGGCTTTGAGGAGAAGAAGAAAAAAAGAAGAAGATTGGCAACAGATGTTAGCTCAGGTGCCAATCTTTGAAAAAAGAAAATTAAAGAGGAAAATCAAGGTACACACACAACGGGTAAGAGGATTGTTGATTGCAAATAAAGATAGTACTGATTCGCCCTCGGTATATTGTTATTTTTACAAAAGTGGGAATACATTTGTGCTGATCTAGTCACACTCTTCACCTTGTCTCTGTGTGAACAATGACAGTAATTTAGAAGATACCTGAGCAGTATCAGGAGAAAGTGCATGGCAATGAAACACATAGGTTTTATTATGAATATAATTTTTAGTAGTTGTCATATTAGAACACAGCATCTTTAATGAATGGAATAAGATGATAATTTTTAAAAATCAGTACTTCCACAACTTAATGGTGATCTCTCCATTTAAGTATCTCTTCTTGAAAAATATAAAGCAACTTAGGTAAACGGCACCTTTCTGAGCCTTTTCTTGACATCTTATTCAGAAAATGCTCATGAATATCCATAATAAATGCTTATCGTGAGTACCTTTAATATTAGAGAATAAATCTGAAACACAGCAATATCCTTTACCTATTTATGAAAACATAAAACAAAATAAAAAATAAATGCTGTATTTGCAGTCTACGTGCCATCCATGGGACAGTCTACCACCCCTTCATCATTAGACATTGCTCTTACCGGACGCTTTAGCACACTTTCTCTGATATAAGGTAAATTAACAAGTAATATTAAAGACTAAGAAAAGGAAACATTAAGTACTACATTAACTCTAAGTATAACACTAAGGCATTTGTTCAAAATGTCAGCCAAGGAAGATAAATCACCAAGGTGTAACTTGTCAGTCCCTTCTAAACCAAACAGTAAAAATCAAGAGTTGGTGCCCAAGGCTCAGATGCTGCCAAGGAAAAATGTGTTTTTGGTCTCAAATCTTCTCCATTCACTTATGGTCACATTTATTTCAAAACAGAGCATATTCACTTGACAATCGACCCACAGTTAAGCAAGAAAGGTCTCAAAATCTTGCATTTAAAACTTAAACTTATGCTTCATTAATTTATATTTCCTTCCTGAGTTGATGGACTCAAGCCCAGGAAAAAAGAAAAAAAAAAAAACACAACTCATTCTATATTCAATCATCAAATTTGTTTAAGGTTCAACTATAGTACTTGTAAGAAATATTTTCTAATATTTGAAAGCATAATAGTCTCCCTTCATTTCCCAGAGAGCATATGTTATAAAGAATTGCATCAGTTTAAGTATTTCTAGTCAGAAAAATCAACAGATCTAGTTTTTCTTAGAACATAAGCTTACGGCATCACGATTGCCTCATCACAATTTCAAGTTCAGCGTTTAAGATGCTCATTTCCTCTCAGGTACGTGGACTCCAAAAACTGTTGTGCCAGCTTGGTCCTGATCATATGATCCGGAAAGACCTAAACTGTAGGGATCTCCATTTAAGGACGAACAAGCTTTTACATTCATCTTGTACATATGAAATTGTAGGCCCAGCAAAATTAACGAATAGTAAACCTTTGAACGGCAAACATGAATGCTATGAATTATCTTAACTGTTAACTGTAAACTTTAATACTTCTAATCAGAAGTAAATCTAACTACAGTTTTATTTCCTTTTTTAATTTGTCCTGAAATCATTCTTTGACATAAGACTTTTCCCTGGTTAGCTTCATATTTGTGAATCTCAATATATCCCAAACTGAAATAATTACTATCCCTAATATTTCTACCACTGCACCTTCTCCTGGATTCACTGTTTGCTTGTTTATACTGCCTTTCTGCCCATTCGCCTAACCAAAACCTTGGAATCATCCCTGAGTCTTTCTTCTCTCTCTTTCAACTTTTTTTTTTTTTTTTTGAGGAAGATTAGCACTGAGCTAACTACTGCCAGTCCTCCTCTTTTTGCTGAGAAAGACTGGCTCTGAGCTAACATCCATGCCCATCTCCCTCTACTTTATACGTGGGATGCCTACCACAGCATGGCTTTTGCCAAGCGGTGCCATGTCCGCACCCGGGATCCGAACCAGTGAACCCCAGGCTGCCGAGAAGCAGAACGTGCAAACTTAACCCCTGCGCCACTGAGCCACCACTCAACTTTCTCATTCAATCGCTCCATCAAAAGTCTGTCAGTTCTGTCATTTCAACATCTCCTTCCTTCCGCTTCTCTCTGTCTACAGTGTCAGAGCCTTAGTTCTGGCATCCGTCATCTTTCACACAAATAACATTCACTTCTTGAATGTTCTCCTTGTCTCCAGTTTTTCCTCACTTCAATCCATCCTCCACACCTCTATTAGAATAGTCTCTAAAACAAAAGCCTAATTACATTGTTTCCTTGCTCAAACCTCTTTAAGATCTCCCCACTACCTATCACTATGGCTCACCATCTTTTTATGTGCATAGCTGTACCCTTCTCTATAGCGCATCACACAATCCACAACTGAGCATAGGGCTGGTAGATATCTGCAGAATAGCATGTGTTCACAGATGTAACAAAAATGGAAAAGTGAAGTCTTGGAAGCCCACCTATGAAGAGCTTGGTCTTCCTCACTGGGCAGCAGCACCCAGTTAGGAACCACGTACCAGAAGGATCAAGTTTCAGGTCGTCAGCAGGCTCCCTACCCTGCCCCTCTTTACATTCCACACACGTTTCCCATCATTCTTTTCAAGATGACCTGTTTATTCCTTCAACAAATATTTATTCATTCATAAATAGCAAGCGCCTCTTATGCACTAGGCACCAGGTGCTGTTCTCCCGTCACATGTGAAGTTCCCTGACTACATCACTCTTTCGTGTTCCCAAGCCTCTATGCTTGAGATTTCCGGTGTCTGGAACACAATTCCACATCTCCTCTTCTCAGTCTCTCTCTACAACAGAGAGAATAAAGACTCAAGAACTGCTATTTACAGGATTTTTTTGTTTAACACTGCCTTATTTATTTATATCTATCATCTGGATACAGAAATCAGCACAATTCAAGATGAATATACAATAAATATTGGTTAAGTCAATTTGACAAACACCATTCAATATTGTCATCATCAACTCTTCTATCTAAGGTTGAAATGAGCATGTTTTCCAAAGCATGATTGCGTCTCCTCACTCTCCACCAAGGAGAAGCTGGTGCTGAGGTACCGCGGAGTCATGACAGACAGTATCCAGCTCCGCTGCTCAACCATTTTAAATAAGGAGACAAGAATTTCAAATAAAATACACAACCAATTTACTTCCCTTCCTTCTCCAGGGTCATACCTTCCCAAGAGGTAAATTTTGACTCAGGTAACCCCATTCTTATGTTCTACTCATATACTTTTATCATGGACACTAAATTCTACATCTAAATAAAATGTAATGTTATTCACTAACATGATCATAACGACTAGAAAGAAATCATTCTATGGTTTATGTGTTCCCAGAAAGTCAAAATAGCTAAACTTGAATGAAGAAGATAATACAGAAGAAGTATGAGAGGAAAGAACCAATATCACTAGCTAATTCAGACCAGTTACAAACTCCCCTCTGTCTGAAATTATGTGCTGTTCCTCACAGCTTCCTTTGGACCCATTAGGGCAACTGGAGGTATGTCTTTTGAGGTACAAAACTAATTGATCTCCATTTCTCAGAAGTTATGTCGAGAAGGAACAGAAATCCTAGACAAGGATATAGAAAGAGATTGTGAACTCAATGATGGACAGAAGTTAAAACTCCAGGCTGATGAAAGATAACATCACCATTCCCAACAGTGTAGAAATATCACTTCAGTTAAATATTTTTCTGTTTAGTTTAGCATAAAATGAAGACAGAGCTGGCATGATCCCTAGTAACTCAAAAATTCAATTTTCCTTCTTTATAATTTGGGTACAAAAAGGTACACTGCACCAGCCTTCTTCAAATGTGGACTTTCTAAGGATTCATGTCAGGGTAGATGGCCAGACTAGAGGAGGGCAGACGTAGAGAATGCCTGCTCAAACGCACCCCGGTTCTTTCAGCCAGAAAAACAAAACCAACAAATAACAATGTGATGTGTCATTAATAAATTTTAAACAAATGACCCCAAGGTGACTGTCTTGAGAAAATAATTATAATAATACTGACAATAACACCACCAATTAACACTGAATTCCTTACCATATTCCAGATGCTACGTTATGAGCTTTACATAATTAACTCATTTTACCCTATTTTCACTCACATTTTATAGATATGAAACTGAGGAGGCACAAAGAGATGAAGGCCCCAAGTCTCACAGCTAGTAGGTAGCAGCCTAGCTCCAGAGTCTGCCCCGCTCACCTCTACCTTCCTAGTTACTTGCTGAAAGTTTGAATCCAATATACTCACGTTCAGCTAGCAGCTTTGCCATTTATTAGCTGTGAGACATGAAGCAAGATATCTGACTTCTCAGTCCCGCTTCCTCATCTATCAAATGAGAATATTCACAGTACCTCCACCTGACATGGTTATTGTGAAGACATAAAATTAATGCCTTTAACATATATCAAATGCTTAAAGTATGAGCTTAAAACACAAATAGAACAAAACCGAAAAACTCTCTAGTTTCTTTTCATGTGATTCTTCTACTGTCTAATCCTTCGCCTCTGAAAACGTTTATGGAGAAGTAATTTGCTTTGCAGTACATAGATTCTGGTTTCTTCCAAACCTGCTTCCTAAACATACTTAGAAAAAAATGCCACTAAGTTTATAAACAGAGCTGCAAGGGATTTTTCTTCACATACTACAAAAGTCAACGTATTACTGTAAGTTTTGTTCTCAGTTCTTTGATGCTATTAAAACAAAGTCAAATTTCTTCAAAAGAAGAGCACAAAACAAAATTATGGGTATTCCATTTAAATAGCACAACAAACCATTTCAAGTTATAGAAGCTGATGTTTATATCAAATAACAACTAATCCAATGTCACCCAGTCAGTAAATGGAAAAATAGGAGCCTGCATCCATAGCTGCAAACACATTCTTTCTAGTAAGTCAGGCTGATTCATGGAGTTTTCTCTTAAGTCACCTAAGACCTCCCTAAGGTTTATTCTTATCCCCAAATTAAACTTAACTATCTCCGAGTTAACTTCCTATCTCCCAAACTCAAGTTAACTAGAACATTTTAGAGGACAACTTGTTCAAGGTTCATTGGCATTAGCGGTCTTTTAGAGAGCTTCAAGCCAAAAAGTCAACAAATGGCTTAACCATTTGAAAACTAAATATCCTTAGGCAAAAAGCTGTTTTTCCTGAGCCCTAAAGCCCAGATGAGAGGATGAAAAGATTGTATGATTCTTCATGATTTCATGAGAATAACACAATGGATGTTTTTCTTCTGAAAAGCAACAGTCACAAAGTCGTAGCTAGGAAGATAGGGCTTTGAGGAAGCAGGGCCCCAGGGGGGTTTGATCCATTCAAGCTCTGAGACGGTGGAGCCTCAGCCCACTCAGGCTGATGGAGAATTAGAAGCGACCTTCTTCTTAAAAGTGTCTGGAGTGAGGGAAATGACACTTGACACAGAATTTCAACACAGCCAAGGGAAGAAACAGAGAAGAAGTCTGTCTTCTAACAGGAGTTGCATGGTGACGATAACTGAGCATAACATACTATGGTGAAACCTTGTCAGGAGAAACCTAAACTTTGGGGATAATTGTTTTTTTTTAAAAAAAAGCTAATGTATAGAGCCAAAGCCTACTACTATTTTCACCGTCTGTGACTTTTTATCAGTCACTTATAAACATTTGCACCACTAGACCTTTGAAAATCCAAACACAGAAGAAAATGTTCACACAACAATGTATGACAAGTTTCCTCTCTTGAAGAAATAGCGTAGACCCTTTATTTGAGGATTCATCCTCCTACGGTTATTACAATTGGCTTGTAGAACTTCATAACCTATACCCGATTTTAAAATGTCTGTACATGTTTATCAACCTGGGTCTCTACAAGCAATAAGACTGTGGGAGGGGCCAACTCACATGGAGCTGGACAGGGACATCTTGCAAACCTAATGTCTGCATTAGGGCTTCCTGCGCAGAGGTCTGCTGTGCGTTGAATACTTCCAACGAGGCAAAGAAGGCTAGAACAGGAAGAGAATATTTTCAACTAAGTCATGTCTCTCAGGGATCCCTTATACTTCAATTGCTTTGTGGAGACAAGCCAGGGCATTTGGTTGCTCATGAGCAATTCTAATCACTCCAGCACCCCGTGGTAATCCAGACACATACTTGGAGTTTTTCCAGAGAGCTGTTCTCAATCAAACAATTGTCTTGATGATAGAACAACTGTATACTCGGCCCTACTGAAAGCATCCATCCTGCCACGACCACTCAACCTTTTGTTAAAATGTGTGAGCTTCCTTCTGTCCTCTGTGTTAACACATACAGGAACAAGTGATGGACGGTAATGAAGAAATAGAAGGTGTGCTTCCTGATTCTCCCAGTGCAGTGTAGTCAACCTTTCAAGAAAAGGCTGAAAAAATGACAGGGAGACTGTATTGAACAAATACTGAGAAAAAAACATCCATTCATTCAGTAAGTATTCACCTAGCACCCACTGAAAACTATTGCAGACTGAATTATAATATAGGTGGTTGAATTCATGAGGAAATGTTTGTTTTATTCGGAAATAGAGCAAAGCTGTGCTAATGTTCAGGAAAACAGCATAACATCCATGAAGCTTAAAGAGTATAATTACTCCTGGAGATGGTATGTTCATGTTTGCCCATTGCAGTCTTTTATCTGAAGAACCCAAACCCTCAAAGCATGACGAATGTACCTCCACTTTGCAGGAAATTGCACATTAAAAAAAACCTGACTGTAGAAATATGAGTTATCAAGGCAACGTTTAAAAACTTAGAGTCTCTCTCCTTCAATTTCCTGAGAGATATTTTGGAGCAATGTGAGCTAAACAACTGTAGGTAGATTTACATTTTCAGTACACTGATTTTGATAAGTTCTTTGAAGGTAAACTATGTGCCTATTTGTTCCTAGTAATAAGCAAGGACCCCGATTATGTAAAAGAATCATGAGATTTTCTTTGCTAGTAAGTAATGAACAACTTTCAGTTTAAAGTTCAGAAAGCACTCAATCCTCTGCCATTTCCTTAGACCTGAAAATGAACTTCTGGCTGACATAAGTCTTCGCTGCTCCTTTTCAGTCTCGGAGCTCTTACTTTTAGCCACTTCAGCATTTTAGGCACAAAGGGAGGGAGAGTAGAAGGAAACTCAAATCAGTGCGTTCTGCTTTTTAGCAGCTCTGATAAAAACCAAAAGAGATTAAAATGACTAGCAAAAAAAGATGTTGAGTGGGGAGAGGAACTGTAGTTATTCATATTATTAATTCCACAAACATTTATTAAGCATATAGTCTGTTCTAGGCACCTTGCTGTGCCAGATGCTTGGGATACAAAGATGGATTAAAACTCACATTGGACTCCTTGCTTTCAAGGGATTCAGGTCTAATGCTGACTCCATACCTATTGCTAGAGATTACAGGGTCGGCAGCACATGTTCCTAGAATTCACAACACTTGTGCATGTTCATATCTGTAGATGCTATATGTAAAGTGATCGCCATGGTGGCAGATGCATCCACATTACAGTATATATAAATCCTACGTCCCGAGGTGTGCAGGTGATGACGCATACATCATGATTAGAAGTATACATTGATCAGAGAAGAACAAGGGCCCCAAAAATCACAATTCTCCAGCAGTTTGCTTGAAAGCTAATGACTTGTTTAAGTGAGGGCCTCAGCCATAACTATCCCAACGATTAACCACAACCTTCAGACTCAGTTTCTTAGCATTTGTCTCATTCAGTGCACGCATACTGAGCACTACTATATGCGCTGTTCTGAGTACTGGGGATGCGATGAAAACAGACCCAGTGCCTGTCCCTAAGGGGCCTGCAGTCTAGAGGAGGAGATAGATACATAACCCAACAAACAAAACAGCATGATACCCCTGAGAAAGACAACGGTAAGGACAGGATGCAATGGAGCCCAGAACAGAGACCCTCTGGCTAAGCTGGCCAAGGGGAAACAGGAAAGGTTTACTTAAATCCTTTTATTTTGCTTCATATTCCAAACACCCAACACAGTGCCTGGCACATAAAAGGTAACAGTTTGTGGAATGAATAAATATGCTAAGCAATGTGGAGAATTCCAGAAATAGACAAAGTCCTGGCTTTAAGCAGCTTAAAAATTCTAGTGGAAAGATGACACATATACACATAAAATTAATATTAAAAATAAGTGGTTTTAACAAATAGAAGCACTGGAGGTTTATATGCAATATTTGCTTTAAGAGAACGGAAGCACAAGGTACTACCTTGGGCCAGGGAAGGCCAGGGCAGGCCTCTTGGAAGAGTGAGACTTTCAGGGGTCTTGCAGAGTTGCTGTACATTTCATGAGGTGGAAGAAAGGAAGGCACCCTACAGGGAGATCCCTGTTGAGTGTCAGTGAGGAGACGAGTTTGGCTAGAGATTTGGAGCAGGGTGGGTAACAGGAACTTACAGACTGGGGCTTGAGTGAAGAGATTTTTAAATTCCAAGGCTAAAGAATTTGAACTGTATCCTATAAATTACAGGAAGTCACCACAAATTTTTGAGCAAGGTGGTGACATAAAAGCTACGTATTTTTTGTATATTAAACATGTAGGAATATCTTTATTCCCTTAAAGACATATACTTTTGCCTACTTTTTTTGTTTTCTACTTTTTAAAAAACTTTTTATTTTGAGATAACTTTAGACTTACTGAAGAGCTGGAGTCATAGTTCACAGAGTTCCCACCCACCCTCCACTTAGTAAAGCTGTACTTTGAAAGATGAATCTGGTTAGGGACCAATCAGGTCTTTAACACATGTGTACAAGTAACCGGATTTACGAAGATTGCTTCTTTGGATAGACTGAAAATGGGCAATCATTGACACTGGATCATGAGCCTACCTTGTAAACTTGGTTGAAATGACAAGGTTGCATTTGTGCCAAGTCTTGAGCTTCAGGACAAAGAGCTGCACGTGCTGTTAGCATAAACACGAGGGATGCGTGCCCTGGACTTTGAAACAAAAGCACAGCAGAACTGCAGTGGTTTATCCGCTTCTCCTGCCCTCCCGTCTCCATACAACCTCACCATTGCCAAGTCTGTGGCCCTTAGGAGAAAGTGCTCTTTGACCACTCTGCTTACCATCTTCCTCACATACTGTCCCCTCCACCCTTTCCAGGAGGAGGAGGCGCTGCTGTGGTCTGGTAGACGGGGCCATCCTTGCTCAAGGGTGAACAGGAACCCAGCAGCACGCACGGGCGTGGCTCTCCCTCTGGTTTACGTCTTCCCTGTGCTTGGCATCTTTAGGGTCAAGGTTCATTTCCCACAGGCCCAAACACGTCACTCGAGCCTGATTCTTTCTTACATGTGGTTGGAGCATGATAAGAAGCAAAAAGGCAGATATGGATGTTAGGATAAAGAGGCCTCCCTTGGTCTGAAGCTATCTGGGCCTCAGCACCTCAGGAGAAACGGCTGCTCCGGATAGCTGGTCTGGACCAGCCAGCCAGAGCCCTTACACTGGGGTTTGGGGCCAAAGCCCTGGCAAATAATGAGGTGCTATTTCGCTTTTCTTTGCCGTTATTCCTTCTTCAGAAACCACGAGGGGAGTGGTTGCTGTGGTCTCTGGAGGATTCGGGTACTTCTGGTCCTCAGGCCATAACACCAAGTGACAGCACCCTGAGCTGAACACAATCCTTAACACTGCCTATTGCCTTAACCTGCATTTTATTATCTTGGTACATAGTAAGTTCTCAAAAAAAACAAGAATGCTAGTTTTCTCACCTGCCCCTTTATCACTATAAGAGAAAGTAGAAAGCTACTGTTCAGTTGCTTCTAACCATCTTTTATTTCCTTATTTGAAAAAGTGGTTGATTCAATATAAACTCTCAGGGACACCTGTTTGCATGAAGAGGCAGAATCCTACCAAATACTTGCTTATGTAAGTGCCTTGAAAAGAACACATGCGTCTCTGTCGAAGGAATATTTAAGAGATTTGACATCTCTAACACCCTCTGCAGCTAGTATTCACGTCACCTAACCTGAAGCCCCGAAAATAATGAAAAGAGTGACATTCTCATGTAACGATCTGAGCACAGGTTCAAACAGATTGAAGTCAATTTATTCTGGGACATCTGATTTTTTTTTCAATTCTAAAGAAGAATTTTTAAGAAATTTTAATTACAAAACAGAAGCATTTTTTAAAATTGTTTAATAAGTTAACATTTTAAAATGAGAAATATATTCATATAGTTCAAAATTCAAAAAACATAAAAAAGTATTCAAGGAAAAAGTATCTTTCTCACTCCTGACTGAAGTAATTTTGAAGCAGGGGAAACACATTAGAAAGCCATCTTTTTTGTCTGTTTTGCATGTTTGTGTTTCTGAACAACTGTCGTTATGACAACATCTTACATTAAGCTACCTAATATCAACGAGGAGGTCAGAATTTATTGCCAAATGTTTGGAAAGCAGCCCTCATGTGTATTATTTGACCCAAAATCATATGTTTTGAACTTAAAAATCATGAATTCTCTAAGGGAAAGCTCAAAGTTGATAATCAAGCAACAATAGATACACCGTTGCACTGTATTAGGTTTGAAGTATTTTCTTTATACTAAATTCCATATAAATAATCAAAAGCAGAGGTTAGGCAAGAAACTACGCATTGTTTTTCACTGACAATAATAGAATATATTGTTGTTTCCCACCATTATAAAAATATTTACTAACATAAGTCAATGCCCAATATATATTTGTTGAACGAATGCTTTGACGTACATGAATAGCAAGAAGCTTAACAAAATGATGGAGACAGAACTAATTTTTCAAGTCTTTTGCAAATATTCTTCAGCCAAAATATTGCCTTAGAGAATCATGCTTTTAGGAAATAAGGTAAGCAATCATCCAAGCAAAATGGATAAAACCCATTTTAAAAAGATAATCACTGAGAGAAAACCCACAAGCTATCACAGTAGTACCTCCCGGAGTTCAACAGCAATCAGTGCCATGGAACTCTTTCTTTTACTCAGTCTAAGTCTCTGGTAGCAATTTACACTAATTTATTTTGTTTACTTTCCCTTGGAAGATGAAGTGTGGCTGAACATCCTTCTCCCATTGAAATCTAATTTACTTAAAGACAGTTAAGTGGATTTTAAGCTTCTTCCCTAGTCAAAACAACACCTTCTTTCTTAAACTCACTCCCCTGTCCCCTACTCTCTACGGCCAGATTGCAATCCAGAATCATTTTATTTGCTCTCCTATGGTACCCTCCTTAAATTTTTCATCTCTCCCTTAAAATGCAGATGCTAAAATGGGATCACATCTCGTTAAACAAACATGACCAATGCCAAGCACAGGAGAAGCATTATTCTTGGTTGACAGATATCATAACTTCCCTTCGCCCCATGTCAGCAACTCCCTCTTGCTTTAGCTCACATCCTTATTATTTCACTCTAATATTGTTGCAAACTTTTTCTAATCTCAATAAGAGTCCTCTAACACTGAAGTTAAGCTGAGAAATAGGCCACGAAAACATCCAGGTCGGTTTATTCTCTTTAGTTCTGTACCAGTCATTCGGTCCTCCTGAACTGCATTCTATTTTTTATTCATTGTTTGACTAAAAAGCAAGTTCCACCTTGCATTTGGATCATACAGGAGGTTAACATCGCTGCCTAATTTAGTGTCACCCAAAGACTAATGAACTTATTCTGAAGTCTGTCATCAAAATCACTGATGAAAAGAGTAAATAATCCAGTCCCCAAACCAAAGCTAATAAATTCATACTGTTTTAAACAGTGTGTTTCAATCTATCAATAGAGGAATTATTATGATTTTTTTAAGTATTGCACATTTTACAGCACACAGCAGACTAATAACTCTGTATAGTCCCTTAGTGAAAATCTATTCCGGGCATTAGCTGATATTTTGCATCTATTTCACAGAAATTCTCAGGAAACTCATCAACAGGGAGCAGACACAGTGCCAAACTCCTGCCGCAGGGTAACAGTGAAGTCAGGAATAGAATCAAGTTTCCTAATATTCTATGCCATATCACTCAACTGACAAGCACATCATCTATTTCTTAAAAAAGGTTTCAGGAAAGTCAACTTAGAACTGAATCTCATTCACTTTTGGAAGTTAAAGAAACATGTTTACACATATTGCTAAATTTCTAAGCAGGACCAATTCACGTGAAAAATAAGTTTAGTTCTATGTAAGGCAGGCTATATTCACCATGGCAGTCTTGGGCTATCACTTGGTGTGAGATGAACTTACTGGAGCAGAAACAAAGCAACAGAAGTCATTGGATGATGGAAACTTATTTTCAAGTAAAAGCCCTTCTTGTAAAAAGATTACGCTGAAAAAAAGTATGAGCTAGTTAGGAAAGTCCAATGAATCTAACAGGGTGCTTGTTCTTTCCCATAGGTGCCCTTTTTCTCCATCCCATCACCTTTTTGCACAGCTCAGCATTGAATAGAAAGCTAAAAGAGGCAAAAATTAATAAATAATGCCAATGAGTCTCAAATTGCAAGATAATTTCCAAAGGAGGTATGTAACCATTTAAATGACTTCACTCATTTGCCTTTCTCATTTTGTACCATATTTGTATGTGATTATGTATACATATCAGCCAGCAAAACAATCTTATGTTTAAAGCTTGATCACCGGCATAAAGAAAAGAACCATTAAAACAAGATGCCCATTTTCTATCAACACCAGTATTATTCATACAGAGGATTATAATTTCAATATTTAAAGCAACATCTAGTTTATCAAGCCATGATACTTATAACTGCAACTCACATAGTAGAGTGTTAGAGAATCTTTTCTTTTCTTTTGGTGAGGAAGACTGGCCCTGAGCTAACATCTGTTGCCAATCTTTCTCTTTTTTTTCCTTCAGGAAGATTGGCCCTGAGCTAACATCAGTGCCAATCTTCCTCTATTTTGTATGTGGGATGCTGCCACAGCATGGCTTGATAAGTGGTGTGTAGGTCCGTGCCCAGGATCTGAACCCAGGAACCCTGGGCCACCAAAGTGGAGGTTACAAACTTAACTGCTATGACACTGGGCTGGCCCCCCAGAGAATCTTTTATTTAATAGTAAGTACTTTTAAAAAAATTTTCAATATTGTTTCCATCAAAACTATCATTTAAATTTCATATTTTTTATTTGTTTCTGAAAACAAACCTCACATAATTTTATGTATATAATGTATACATGGATTTTAAAGTTGGACTTTGAGATTTTATCATTGGTTTACCTCTATTGACTAGAAACATTTTTTTTAATCATCAGAAACCAAAAGTCCTCTGCCTAGCTTTCGAGGCCCGCCATCATCCAATCCCACTCTATTCATCCATTCTTGTGGTCCCCCCCCCCCACTGCTCGCCTTCTGTCTGGAACAGGCTATCTGGGACGTGTTCCAAGCCCACCTCTTCTGCTCTCTGTGCCTTGGCTCACATTCTTGTTCATCCCCTTAGCATGAATGTTCTCCTTTTTCCATATGTTTCATCATTGCCTATTCATTTTCAAGGTCTACCTTCTCCAAGAAGCCTTCACTGGTACATCCCTGATTCCCCTCTCTATGCCTGTCATTGTATCACTCAGATCTTAAGCGCATCTCCAGCACCAACCTACCTCCTAATTTTTCTCTCACCCTATTCCAGCCCCACCGACCTCCAGACACACTCTTGCCTCAAGGTCTTAGCATATGCTGTTCCCTCCATCTGAAAGGCTCTTTCTCCAGCAGTGCATATTCACGCCCTCACCACTTGCAAGTATTTTCTCAAACATCATGTTTCCTAACCACCCGATTTAACATTGCAACCCTCTTCCCAGACTCTCTATTCCTTTTTCTTGCTTTAATTTTTTTTCCATTGCACTGGACTACAACAAAGGCAAGGATTTTTGTCTGCTTTATTCACTGTTGTGTTCCTAGTGTCTAGAATAGTGTCTGACATGTAGTAGGTAGTTTAAATATCTGCTGAATAAATTAAGTGACTTTACTGAATGCTAACTACATCCTAGGCACTTGGTAAGTATAATAAATTTAATATGCTTATTGAAATTGATGTTCTAAGTGCTTGATAAGTATTACCGTATTTAATCCTCACAACACCCTATGAGAAAGGTTCTATTGTCATCACCCCAATTTTACAGATGGAGAAATGTAACACAGAGATCAAGTGAATTAACTATAGTTAAGCGACTAGTAAGTGGCAGTGTTGGGACTCAGGTGTTCTGACTACAAAAGGAGAAAGTCTTCTGCACTAATGTCTTTGAACTTCCCCCAGAGGCTCTTATTCTACCCTAACCACAAACTCTTGGCCAATTACTGTAAAGAGTGAATTTACTTATGGTATACATCTCTTAAAAAAAAAAAAAAAAGTGAGGCAATTAGCTTTAGAGATTATTTTCCTCTTATAAGAAGAAGGAAGATGAGGAGGAAGGGGAGGAATGGAAAGGAGAAGAGGAGAAAAAGAAGGAGAAAAAAACAAAAGAAGAAAGCCTGCACTATCACAATTACCAACCAACATCAGGGAAAGAAATAGAGAACCCAGGGCTTGGCTCTAGTGTGTTTCTAGCAGTTATTAGCTAAGAAAAACATCCTGAATTGTCTGGAACATGAAAATAAGTCTAGCTACCTAAAAATAAAAAAAGATTTCAAAAATATGAATTGCAGCATCTAGAAGCCCCAGGTCTGTGAGCTCCACGGCCTGGCCCGGGGGCCGTGGTCCACAGGATGGGGTGGGGGGAGGTAGAAAGCTCGGTTCAGAAGTTTTAAGTAGAAACAATAATACCAATGGGGGCTACCTGAGCTGATATCCAGACCACACGCTCCAGTATAATCACATCAGATTCTTCCAGCCCACGGCAGTTCTAACTGGTTGGTGCCCCCACAGTACTGGTTGTTAAATATCTTGAAAATCATCCCCGAGACTAACATTTAGTAAGTGCTTAATAAACAGCAGGCCCTACGCTGAGAGCTTTCGCAGACTAATTCATGCAATCCTCACAACCACCCCGAAATCACAAGGACGACAAGGAACATTTCCAAGGTCACAGAGCAGAGCCGTAGAGCTGGACACATACCCAGGCCATCCAGCTCCACAGCTTGCACACTCAACCACTACTCTACTGCCTAACTAAGAAAAAACAAAAACAAAAAGACAAAAAAAAAACCCTAGCTTCGCACTATTTAGACAGATAATAGAATACTGTTAGATAGAGCTGAGCATTTGTGTAAACATCTATTACCTAAAAGATGCAAAGCATTCTTTCTTCTTAACAATTGTTTTTGCCCTTGAAGTCATCCCAAACAAACTCCTTGAAGGCATGACTTTTGTGTTATCTATCTTTCTATCTCCAGTACAGTAGGAGTCTGATACATGTTTACAGAGTGAATGAGCGAATGAGAGAACAAGTGAATGAAGTGACTGAAAGCTTATTTTTCTTTTTTGTTTTTTTGAGGAAGATTAGCTCTGAGCTAACTACTGCCAATCCTCCTCTTTTTGCTGAGGAAGACTGGCTCTGAGCTAACATCCATGCCCATCGTCCTCTACTTTATATGTGGGACGCCTACCACAGCATGGCTTGTCAAACGGTGCCACGTCCGCACCCTGGATCAGAACTGGCAAACCCCGGGCCGCTGAGAAGCAGAACATGCGCACTTAACCACTGTGCCACCAGGCCGACCCCTGCTTATTTTCTATCTTATGTGAAAAATGGCACTTTCCAAGGACCTGAGACTGCTTGGCTATAACTGTAGCTTAGACGAATTACGAATTAGTTATTAAGTGTGTTCAGCTAAAAGTTTTCAGACTGGAAGTTAAAACAGGAAAAGAACAAAAAACACCATATTAAATACGATCATATAAAACAAACCTTAAATAACTCAGTTTCCCTTTTCCACCACAAAATGGGAAATGAAGCTGTGGAAGAAAAAGTTTTCATATACTCAAGTGTATGATCAATTAATTTTATAATCTTCTTGATCTCACAGGTTTTTCAAAGCGCGAGGCCTGCTGCACTCAGAAGCGCGTGTCTGTTACCCCTACACATGGGTGTGCACGCTCTGCTCACATTCATTAAAGGGAAATCACGGTCTGAATGGTTGGTCTTTAGGTTTTAAATGTTAACATTCTTACTACTCACATTCCATTTGATCTTAATTGGGTTTATTCCTCTTTAAATGCCAACTTCATAACATGTTTACATCGTATAAGGGCCGCTAAATAGAAAACTAAAAAAGAATCTCCAGAATATTTTTCTGAAAATAAAAATAGTTCAATGCTTCCCCTTGAATCTACTCCCCCATACACCTTTTTCCATATAGAGTTTTAAATGGCTAAATTAAAACTAGAGTAAAATTCTCCTAGCCTTAGAAGGGATGATGTAAAACTAACAAAACAAGAGGGTTTTCCTGCTCGCTTCCTTGTTCTCACTCTCAAAATAATGTCTGTCTACCAAAGACTAGAATGAGACTTTCGTTTTAATTTTAACTGAAGTAAATGGTACAGTTGTATTACTGCTCATCAACAGGAAGCAAAATTACTCATCCATTCCACTGAGATATCTAAGACCAGAAGACTCAACACATTTTCTCCCTTCTTAAAGGATCCTAATGTGATGGGATTAAATTTCACAAATTCCAAAATACACTTACGATACGGGGATTTTAAAATTTAATCCCTTTGCCATTCGCTTTAGTTTTAAACAGCTTGTTTATCTTCTTCCTGCTAGCACAAAATGCGGTGCAGAAATGGAAACCAGATTTCTTTATGTAGTGAATTTCATGTGGTTTCCACATTTCTCCTGGCAGTCGTTTCCCAGCAGACATTCATCTAAAAAATTCCTCCTGAGTGATTTTTAAGTAAGACGGCATCTGTAGCATTTTGTGGCACATTTTAAGCACACTCTCAAATGTACTACAAATGGCCTAGGCATTAGAGATTTGACATTGTAGTTTATCTTTAAAGTCTTTGTAAAGGTAAGTAAAGATGTTAAATATGTAATCTAGGAAGGTGATATTTTTTAGTAGGTTTGATTCTCACTTAAGAAGGAATCCCCTTTCTTTGACTCTTCACATTCAGGAAAATCTCAGATTGATCAGTACATGTTTATCAATCTGATTCCATTTGGGAAGCCATCATGCAGCAGACAGAATTATAGGCATGGTCTGTGTCCTCAAGGAGCTTAAAATCAAGTGAGAAAGACAAGACATAGATACCAGAACAAGCCAAACAACAGTTTGAGAAGAATCAGCAGACCACAAACAACAAATAGATGAATGAATGGAATGGACAATAAGGTCTATATGGTTACCTGGAAATACTTGGTATGCAGTACTCTTTGGAGCCGTGAGGAAGCTGATTTAAAGTAAAACAGTGCGATCAATCTAAAGCTCCACCATTCTCTCCTCCCCTCTGAAGGCATTTAATGTTTTGTTTTGTTTTTTAAATCAAAAGACACTGGCTTATAGAGAATTATTTTAAAGCCCATAAGGAAGTATAAAAGCAATTTAATTTAGTTTGGGAGCTATTTGTTTTTAAGAAATGCATACATAGAGTTAAATTCATCTGATGGAAAATTTAAGGAGAAAAAGCAAAATCTTATTGAAGAGTCTAATACATATTTTTGCTGGTTGCTCCATTCCAATCCCATGTTTGAAGAAGAAACAGGAAGAATTGGGACTGGAGAGAAGACGGGAGAGCTGTAGAAAGTCTCACACTGAGCAGAGGAGGGGTGGAGAGGGAAGATGGACAGCAGAAAAGAGGAGGAGAAGAAAGGAATAAAAGTAAGGAATAAGCCTATTTTACTGAAGGCCTTTGATCACTTGGTGGAGGTATAGCATGGGACATTAATACATACCACTGTCTTTTGACACAATAATTAGTTTAATTAACATTCTCTGCTCACCCTCTCTTTAAGCATTCAGGGGCACCACAAAAGTCACCAAGGGTGGAAATGGTATCCGCTAGAGTGCCATAACCGCCTGCCCCTGGCACTGCCATGACAACTCTCCAAACTGCTGCCACAGGAATTACTGCAGATTGTTTTCAGAAACATCCCCGTTTATTTTATCCCTATCATCTAATTCAGGCCTTCTCCTCCCAACCACCTCTCATTTGACGAATTAGGAAACAGCAGAACTGAACTAGAACGAATCAATTCTGGTGCTCCTTCTCTTATACCTCAGTTGTATCCAAAAAAGCAAAGGTTTAATTTAACTTGAAAGAATTGAAATTTGTTCAAGAAAGATTAAATTTTGAAATCCAATACAATTAATTAAATCTGTACAAACACTAAATCACCAAACATCTTCTACTCTAGGCACTGAGTGACTTGGCTTTGGTGTCTCACTGTGAATGTTAATTCAAAACTTCTATTTCACAGTCACACTACGCAATCATATTACGGAAATTATCGTACATAGTTAGAACCATTTTTAACATGGCCTTTCCAAACAGCTTCTGTCAGCATGAACACATACAAAAAATTCACTGAAACGTTCTCCTATTGAATGTGAAGGAGATAAGCACACTGTGTACCGTGGGAATGGTAGTTTTAAGTGGGGAATTTGATATACTCAGAAAATCTTGCATATACATAACACACCAGACAAATGCACTGAAAATGATACAGTAAAGGAATGCAACAGAAGTGGCATTCATCGAAATGAGTCTGAACTTACCACATACAATCTAAACAAAATCAAATTATATGATAATAAAGTTAGAGTTGACATTAACAAACTGGATGCAATCTAACCAGTATTAGTGTTACAGGGTGACAAACATCAATTACTTTATGATTTGAAGGGAAAGATGGAACTAAAACGAAGGTTGATTTAGAAAATAGGGCAAAATTTACTGGAAAATCAATTCCCACTAGCTTTCTTGCACTTTGTTAAAGGCTAAAAAAAAAAGTGAGAGACTCAACTTTCCAAAAATTAACCAGTTGAAATATAGTACTGAAAATTGCACGGTCTAGAATCACAAAAAAAGGGAGGGAAGTCCACTCTCCTCAAACTGGCTTCACGACTGGCAAAGGCAATTACTTTCAGAAAAGTCAAAATATTCCTCTTATACCACTTATACTGGATCTTGTTTTCCCTGTTCAGAAAACTTCATGAAAAAAAAAAAAAAGAGGAACCTTGAGTCCTTTAGTGAGCTTCCCAATGATAACCTCACGAGGCCCTGAACATACAAGCTTAACTCGACGCCCCTCCTCCACTAGCTGACACACACACTGGGCCGGCAGGACCTGAGGCCGCCCCCGAACATTTTCAATGGGGTCCAGATCCCTTAGAGAAAAAAACTATGTAAAAATCTACTGGCCAGTATTTCAAAAGCAATCATGATCTGTTCTGGCCAATGAAATCCAAGACTAGCTCTTTCTTGAAAAAACCAAGGTGAAATGGAAACGAAGTAAATTGTACCAGAGGAAAACATTTATTACAAGGCTGAGGGTTGCGAGTGAACTGATTGTTCCCAAACAGAACTGAACCGAGAGTACAGTGTGTGAGGTTTCCAAATGCAGTCAGGGATAGCTCCACCTGTGTGGAAGTCAATCCCCTTAACGTGCTGTGTTTGCAAAATTAGGAAGGCATTTCCTATCTAATTTACACTTGTTAACCTTCCACTGTTGCTGTAAAGCTCTGACAGGCACAAGAAAAAAAAAAAAGGAAAAAAATGACTGAAATGTGCACACACTAAATCTAAGGTCTAAGATTACAAAAAACACTGCACACGCCCTAGCCTTAAAAAATGTTACTTTAAAAAGGGAAAAGAATTGATTTTGATGTTGGTAATTCTCATACAGAGATCTAGTTTAGTTTAAATATATATATATATATACACACACATATGTACTAACACACGCATACACATTTATAAACACACGTGTTTCAATATACATACAAAACCATAATAAAAGCAGATAAACTCAAAGGGGAGAAAGTTCATTATGGGTTTTTCAAAAAGATTCTCCAAAAGGTTATCTTAAGGAGCCAGCTCCCACTACAGTGTTTTAAAAACAATCCTGTTGTCTTTCTTTCAGAATCAAGTATTTTCTCCTATTTTTACTTGTTTTACACACACATGGCTTATTTACCCAATAAGATTATAAACACCCTGAGGAAAATAACACACTTTCTTCCTGAAGTACTCGCCGTGGTTTGGGGTCTGGAGTCACAGGACCTGGCTCTGAATCGGGGTCAGTAACTGAATCAAGGTGGGGACCCGGTTGCCCCTTCACACCACCTGACCTCCATGAGGTCCACCTCCAGGCCAGGCCCTGTTCCAAGCTTTTCTCACACTTTAGCCCATTTAGTCCAAGGAGAAACTCTGTTTTACAGATGAGGAAACTAGAGCTCAGAATAGTTAAATAATGGCCAAAGTCACATACTAACAAGCTGTGGAGCCAGGATTCAGATCCACGCCATGCAGCTCCAGAACCCTCACAAGGCACCACCTCCTGGAGCTCCCACTTCCTCACCTGTGACTGTGGAGAGAGCCTACCTTTCGGCCATTGGATTAAACTGTATCACACATGAAAAACACTAGACGGGGCCTGGTACAAAATAAGTGCTCCAAAAAAGAGGTATCGAAGGAACAAAACAAACCTTTAAAAAAGGAAAACAGTACACTTTCTTTTCTCTACAGCTTTCACATTGTAGTCCTGAGTGTCAGTGATGTTACCTAATCTGATTCTGTACGGCAAACTGAAGCCATTTTTCCTTGATTAATATGCAAATAACACAAGTGCTTATAAAGATACGTGATTGATACTCATTCGCAACATGTAAATAACCTTTCCACATGAACTAATTTATAGCAAGTGCTTTTTCTGGTCTGTAACAGTAAAGCAAATTCCCATGGCAGCATGAATAGAAGTATTTTAATATGGTCTCATACGTCCCTTGAATAAATTCTCTGGAGATTGAAAAGAATTGAGAAGCCAGTTAAGGTATCAATGATATACTCAGCTAAACAGATTTACGTTGGATCAAACCCTTCTAGTGATTTGTATAACTTGTATTTCCCCTTTCGAATATACCAGAGGATTATAAATCTTAAAATAAAGATACTGTGTCGTGCATTACGCAAGTATGCCTATCATCACCTAAAGACTTGGAGTTTCTAAAATGACCTACTGCACAACTGCAGGTATTCTGGGTAAAGCAGAAAGTTCCCTTCACACACAGATTTCCTTGTAGCCAACACGCTTCATGTGCACCCTCAGCCACAGAAAGCATACTTTCTCTACGCCTGAAAAAAAGTGGTTTCTGAGTCTTTATGTGATGCACATACAGATTTTTTTTTTCCTCTTTGATATCATGCATGCTCATTTATGAGCTGCACTAAGGAAATAAAATATTGGTGATGCCAAAAGACATCAGGAGTCAATATTCTAAAATTGTCAGTGACCCGAGGACACCATATTTCTCCTGTCCAAGTGAGCCGGTGCTCATTTTAAAGTCTGATTGTAACGTGGAATTCAATGGGAGTTCATAGCACATAGCATTCAGATGATGCTCGTCAGCTTTTGGGGGTTGAAGCAGGCAACAGACTGCATTCCTAGTACACTCACTTAAAATCTGCCTGAAAAGGCCAGCACCAATTTTCCAATCCCTTTATCTTGCCTTCCCCTAAAGATTTCAAGACAGTGCTTCAAATTTTACTGGAGTCATAAATCATATATTTACCTTCATATGACTGGTTTTCAATAAAGCCAGAGTCGCCTGCCGGATGTATTTTGTTACTGAAACACAGAAATGGCTGCCGTGCACGTCAGTGGTTAGCAAGACTCAAAGACGTAACATTATCTTTCTGAACTGGTTTGAGGAAAGAATGTTCATAAAACATATACTGCTTTTGGTTAGGAGCTGATTTCTAAATAAACAGACTCAGCAATGGAAATTCTAGAGATGGGCAAAACAAAACATGCGCTAGTAAAGGTACATTTTAAAATCAACTCTCTCACAATCTTTGCCTTCTGCAAGCTTTCTGAAGATTATAAAGTCAGTTGTATTAAGTTTATGATTTATAGCTGTTCTAATTTAACTTCTTTTTCAGTCGTTGAAGGGAAAATCTGTTAACTTTTCTGGATTCAGTGTCCTCCATTTTACAGTCTCTGAAGCTGCATCTCTGGCTAAGAAGGCTCTTCACCGCAGCAGTCTGAAGGCAGCCATTGGTTTGAGAGTGAGGGAACGGAGGCAAAGGAGAAAGCTTTGCTACAACAAATCTCCTGGTCCTTTTGGGCCTCAACAAAATAGGAAATGCTGGTGATTAGGGGACCACGTTGCCTCCAATAAAGAAAGTGCTAATCTAGACAACATAAAGCCAAGCTAAGTGGGGCTATCTTCCCTAATTTGCAATGAACTGAGGTCAACTAGATTCTTATCTCAAAACAAACTAGGAAGGAGAAAACAACAAGAAAGGAAACACCACAACTTGGTTAGATCCTGCTTTTCACACAAGATTGTACTACCGATAGCTACACAGGATGCTTCCAGAAGATTAGAAGGCCAAAAATAAGCAAGGAAATATGGCTGGCCCAGTGTTCACATTTATTTCAAAAAGGACAGTACAATCCAATACACAACTGCAGTATATATATGTGTGTGTTAAAAGTGTACCATGTTTTCCATTTAAGATAAAAAATAAGATAGCTTTAATCCTTGAATTATTATCATGATAAGGGTTTGATCAGAAATTACATGCACACTACGTAGCTTTTACTCATTCTTTCAACAGTTTACTGAATGGTCTACTATAGGCTACCTAAACCAAGTATAAAGATACCACCTCTGCCTCCAGTTAGCTCTCATTCTATTGGGGGAAAAAAGTCTAAATATGTGAGATGGTAAATAGTACAGGTAACATTTCAGTACAAAACTAAGACAAGGTAGCAGATCACTGACAAATTAATAACAGGAAATATAAGTGCTATAAGAATTCATCGGGGGGAAAAATTTGTCTCTGTAGGCTGACAATATGCTTCTGAGCACAGGCATTTGAGTCAGAAAAAAAGCTAAATTCTGCCATTTCCTCTAATTTTACAAGGTAGTATGTTTCACCTCTCTGAGCCTCGATTTCGTCATCAATAAAACGGGAATTTTGGTAACATCTACGCTTTAAGGTTATGATAAGAAAGTGATACATGTTACATGAAAAGATTTAGTAATGTGTAAAGAAGCCATAAAATGACCCTGGAGAAGGTGGTAAAAGGAATCACACCAAACTGTTACCATTACTTTAGGAGAGCAGAAAGGGTTAGGAGGCTAGTGGGGAAGACGATTAACTTTTTGTTTACATAGTTTCTATTGTCTGAACTTTTATAATGCCCATGCACTAATCTCGTAACAAAAAAATTTAAAGCTATAAAAATACTATCTGAAGCATTCATATCTGGACATCACAAAACGCTCTAATTGTAAACGCTAGTAACCATGTCTCTTTATAATACATCGAAAGAAGTCTCAGTCCTGGTTTCAATTTGAGAATTTCTGAAGTCATAAGAATTCGCCAGGGTTGGGAACGATAACCAACTGAAAGAGTGTTTCCTTTCCCTGACATCTTAAAATAGAGCAAATTTTGTAGTCACTCAAAACCATCCATCGATTCAAACAATCACTTCCGTCAATACCTTTTGAAATAAGCAAGTTAAATAGCATTAGTGCTCAAAGGCAAGTCTTTGTCATGTCCAACTTTGCTTTCTAGGGCCCATCACATCTCAAGTATTTAACTGATAACTTAACAGACATTGAAAAAGTCCGTAGACCATTTCCAAATGAACGCCAAGGAACTTTCATAGAGGCATGGCTGACCTTTTAGATTGAACTTGATCACACATTAGCATTCCTAACATTATGAGTAAGTGTGAGCTCTTTGAGGGCAAGAATGATATCTTCTTAATCTTTCTATGCCCACTCCCTGGCATTGTGACTAGCACATGAGTAGGCAAAAATAAATATTTGTTGAACTATTTGGGGGAAAGATAACTATAAAACATTTTAGTCTACTGGAAGTCTAACGAGATGGGCACACATGCTAAAGGGAACACAACCTTTATGGTCATTTCTGTAGAAAATCACTTAAAATGCTTCAAAAGTAGTAAGGATAAGTATAAACTTGAATTCCTTGAATAAAACATCATAAAAACCCCTATTTGAGAAAGGGATCTCTCCTATATTTGAGAAAGCATAGATGTGTGAACTAAGATGAAATCATGGAGCAGTCTGATCAGAACCACCTTTCATCTGTCTTACCCAAAATTTCCAAGGAATGTTTCATCGATATAAATAGAAGAGGGCAGAGGAAAGGCTTTCACTGTTTGTGGCAGAAACAAACCCACACCTGGAATGCTGGATTCCTGGCTGACTATTGTCCCATTTGCTCATGGCTCCTCTATGATGACTTGTGAATAAGCATATAGACAGAGTTGGTACCCACATATAATAAGACTATTAGATTGTGTGTAGTCACGCTTGCATATTTCCAGTATTATACAAGCAGTGACCCAAAACAAAGGAGCTGAGGCATAGTGGGCTTGCTAGAGCACTGTGGCCTAGGCCCTGAAGACGCAAGTATGGAAGCACAAGCACAGAGATATGAAGTAATCCCTCAGATTTCCACTGATGATTTAAATCTCTCTGTGAATGATGTACCTACGCTAATCTCTTTGTTCCATCCTAAACTGCTGGATAATTCATTTTTATCTGACTTAATCTTCCTCCCAAGGTGACCAGGGCTTGTAATAAATTTTGAACCCTTCAATGGTATGTTAATTCAACAGAAGACATTTCATGAAGAGCAAATGCTTTAAGACAGTTCTCACTTGAAGCTTTTTGAAATATTCAACTCAACGCATTTAAAAGAAGTAGGTTTTTCTGCTTCTAAAAAGTATTGCAGAAGGCCAGCAGAAATGAATTGCTTTAGCTGTAGTTCTTTAAAGAATGCTAAATTTCTTAGTTTGGCTACTCAAATTAAATTTGGAAGCTACCTAGGAATTTTCTCACATTTTGATCTCTGGAAGGGCAATTAATCAAGCTCTTGTTTGGGGCAACTCGAACTTTAATCAGAATTCTATGCAGAGAAACTCAGAGAGCTGTATACTCAATATTCCACAGTATATATCATTGAAAACAGCAACAACAGGAGAAGAAAAGTAGAAGCCAGCGGGCTGATACGTTACAACCTTTGGTCAAGCGGTACTTGGCAAATTTCAACAGATTTAGTTAACCAGAGATAAAACTAAGCAGTAGAATACCATTAAAACAAAACAAAAGTACTAAGACAGCATCAGGAGTCATCAGTGACAAACAATGCTGTCCCTAACAGTGTGGATCCACCAGGGGCGGTTTGTTAGGAGACTGGAGTCGTTATTTCATAGCAGAGGCTTGAAATCAAAACTTTAAAGTTTCTTTAGGTCAAGCTATAGCACAGCACGCAGAGCGCCAGCCAAAATCGCTGAGGGAAACGAGGAAGGCCACATGTGGAACTAATTACTCATGTAGAGGCCATGACAAAGAACATTTCTCCAGACTTTTCATGGGGGCTTCACTTTCAGGAAGTTGCTATAATTACTGTTCGAGTCTAGAGCAGCCTGCAAGCCGCTGACAGATCCAACAGACAAGGAGGAGGAGGGAAAGAGAGAAAAAAGTAATGAACTTATCTGCCCTCTTTGACGAGTGAAATACCAGAAAATAAAGTACCACAGGAAAGCTCAAAAAAGTTTTCAAATGAGCCCTGACTTCCAGTGTTCAACTTTCTGTTTACGTTTTTATCTACCCGCTATCTTCAAATTACTTTTCTAGCCTGGATCGGACGGCAAATTTGTACTTCTACACTAACTCACTTTCAGTTGGCCACAGCAGCACTGTACATCTCGACTCTTTTTTTACAGCTTTTCCATACTGGGGCCCACTTCCTGCCCAGTTGAGGAAAAAAATCTGGCCTGAAGATGAAATGACTGCTTAACATTACACTAAAACATCTGGTACCATTTTATGCACAGACCCATGTCTGAGAGCAGGCGATTCTAGCGGTCTCTCCAGCGGCACAGCGCATACCCAAACCTCCCCAGGGTGACATCATCCCATATATGGACTCTCCAGCCCAGCCCTCCCCCTTTTCCTGGTCCTAAATTCATTGCCAGTTCCCCAGTCTGCAGCAAATGTGCCACGTCAAGACTGGAAATCACAGCCCTTGAGTGTGTCTCAGTCAGAGCAGCAGAATTCAGGGGGGAAAGCTGAATGCAACCCCTGGTACAGGAAGGGAGGCTTTTCCCAAAGACCGGGAGAGGATTTTAAGTACCTAGATGGAAGCTTCTGGAGATCCTGCTCCGTCGCCCCAGTGTTCAGACTACCTGTTCAGGACAATGCCGTTGTACAGTAGTCTGCACATTGGTTAGACTGGGCAAGGGAGAGCAGCGCCATGGACAGCTGGAGACAGAGTTGCTGTTCCCAAGGAGAAGACATTTGCTTGCTCCTTTTTCAAATCTCACACCCAGTGTTTTTCTTCACAGGTTTTGCACACTAGGGACGAAGAAGCTCGCGCGGACACTGCTGAGACAGGACTGCTTCGGGGAAGAGATGCGGGTAAGGCCTTCTCGCCCGCTCTCCTGGTCTGACCAGCAGAGCCCGGGTGGGGAGCCAGTGATTTGCGTTCACATGCGCGAGAAACAGAGGTAGATGTGTGATGGACAGCTGTGCATTTAGTTTTAAAGGAGCGACAATGGGTGGTAGAGAGTGACTTACCAAATGGTATTCGATTTCTGAAGATTTATAAGTCAAGTATTTTCTTAAGTTTAAAGGTTTTTCCCACTTCAAAATGAAAGATGAAAAGACTCCAAACACTTAAGAGTCATTTAATGAGGCTAGTTTTGAATTGTTGAAATTAAGGATGCAGAGACCTAAAAACTTATTTGAATGAGGGCTGTAGTACAACTTCTAACATCTCAAGATTTAATCCATTTTGCCCCAAAGGAAATAATACTTGCCATTTTTAAAATGTTATATTGATAGCGCTTTTCTGAAAATTTACTTATATAAATACCAGGAATAATAGTATCTAACAATAAAAGAAAAGGCTGCCAAGTTTTTGCCCACCAGACAAAGCAGACGGGACTTGCCCAGAAAAGAGCGCTAACCCAGAACTTACTGAGTCAGCAACTGAATAAATGGGAAATGGAAATGTCTATCTTCACATATCCCAATATATACCTCCGTGTTACATTTTCTTTAACAAAAATCCAAGAATGGTTTATAAGTGCTGGTCAGCTGAGCCCTCATGCCTATATTTCACAATGCTTCTATTTCTCTGAGCCTTTAAAATGATAAGGTACTTTGTCTAGAAACCCACTGATAAAAAAGGAATTTGTAAACGAAGGCAAAGTTTTCTTTGGTCAGTTTCCAGCTGTCCTGGAGGTGAAGGAGGGTGGGAGAGGGGGAGGAAGGTGGGAGGGAGGAAAACCCTTGAGCTGAATGAAATCCCTAAAGAGAGAATAATAGAGAAAGTCTGGGTTGCAATATGATCCATGCTGAACTTTAGAGGAGGATCCCTTAAAGAAAGTTCTGGAAAAATCTTACTGCCTTACCCCTAATTCCCTCAACCTCCATTTATATCTACCCCCAAACAATTCTATATAATGAAAACATCTGTTCTATAGGCTTTTGTGGAAAACGAATGTAAATCTCCTTTGTCCTCCTTTAAATTCTTTAAAGTTACAGTGGTTCCTGAACAAATCCTTTTCTAAATTATATATTTTGCAACAATTCAAACATTGTCACAAATTCTCCACTGTAAAACATTTTATTACAAAAGGTTCAAGTTGTCTTTTGTGAAAACAAATTATTTTAAAAATTACCCTTTTTATTATCCCAAAGCTGGTATAAAGAACATACAAGTTTTCTCTTCTATTCACGGTTTTTAGTTAAAATATAAAAAGCAAGGAGAAATTTCGCGATCTTCCCCACTTAGATGATAGAAGAAAGTCATCCTTTTTTTTTTTTCTATTGTGACTTGTAGGCTTCCATATTAATTACTTTTAATGGAACAAGTGAGATTTTAAAAATTTAGTTTCTTTTACATAGGAAAACTGAAAAAAAAAACTATTACAGGAGCTTATTTTTTCAAGAAATACATTTTTACCAGTTGATACACAGTTACTAAAAAAGAAAGATAGCTGTAAGGTATTTTGGCAATGTTTAAGGTTGCTCAAATTTTGGCTTTTGTTTTTTAACTCTGTAGAAATGATTAAATTTCATAACTTGCTTTCATTTCATGTATATTTAATTTGAATGTCTTTCTTCATATTAAATGGCCTTTTTGTTTCAAAGAAGCTAACCACCACCGGTCCCTCACCTATTTTCTCCCTCAGGATGACTTTTAATCTGGAGACAGAGGGAACCCAAGGGTGTCCCTGGTGTAAGTAAAGGAGCAGAAACCTAAGAATTAATTTGCAAAGGGGTAGCTGAGGAGCCGCTGCACGTGCTCGATGGACGACAACCTATTTTTGATGCAAACTTTTAACAAATGAAAAGGAATAGTACTTATTTTGAAACTGCATGAGCTAAATGAAAGATCAAAAGTAAAAGCTCGTTTTATAACCCTCTGCTGACTGCAGGCACGATGGTAGTTTATGAGCTGGTACATATACCAACCTGGATACACACATCTCGTCAAGTAACCTGCTCTATTGCCAGGGTAATTAGAATAATGTTTCATTTTATTTTGATATTACTTTATAAGGAGATATACAAATATTTTAGGGATCATGGGATCTATTCCAGACGAAACTAATCAACAATGAACATCTTCAACTAAAACTACCCCTGGATATTGTGGGAAGTGTAAGTATTAAAATTAAACATTGTACATCATCAAAAAGAAAATCGTTTGCAGGGCCTGTCCGAACTGCACTTCACAGAAACTTAGCAGTTATTTTTCGTTTTAGGGCGGGCGTGATTGATAAACTAGTCTAGGTACTTGGGTTAAAAGGAGCACTTTTTCCGCCACCTAAGAGAAAACAAATTCAGAGCCTTAGCTTCAACACCATCATTTCTTAATTGGAAGAGGATCAATATAAAACAGTTTATTTACATTTTTTGAACCCTCTTTTTTTTTTCAAGCCATAGATCTCAAAATCAAAGCAAGTTTGTTTACGATGGGACAAAATTTCACACTGATCACTTTCTTGCAATTAGTCAACAGGTTTAATATCCTTCCGCCTTGGCCTTTGGACTTTCGGGCCAGATAATGTGTTTATGTTTTTAAAAGACCAAAATATACTATCTACCCCCACCTCTCGCCTACAGACCACCCAAGTTTTTCACTCTGTGGGAAAGAGTTTAGGCATAAAACTCCTAATGAAAGCATTCCCCCCCCCCCCCCCCCGCCCCTTTTTTTGGTTGAAGTCTTAAAGCTGTTATAAGAAATAGAAGGAAAACACAACTTAGACATGTAAAAAAGTTCACTCATTCACCAGTGTCCACCCTTACTAAAAAGAAGCCAAAGCTTTCAATTATTCTATTAAGAAATTTGCTCTTTAAAAACAACCCACTTTGTCCTTCTCTAAGAAGAATATCCCACCCATCACAACAATGTGGAAATAATAACTAAGAGACCATCACTCAGAAATCCCAGCTTAAAATAACCAGAAGGTCAGGCTTTAACCTGAGAGGAGGCAGGAAATTCCTGAGGAAGGACTGAGACTTTCTTACTTGTTTCTTCTACCTTTTTACCCTGGTGTGCTACAAAATATTTACCCATTTTCCGAAGGTCTCATTAAGAATTTTCATGAGTTTTAATAAATAGAAATAATGAAGTAAATTAAGGAAAATAATTAAATCTTCATTTTGAATTTCCTGACTTATTGTGACAGACAGTTTCCTGGAGTTGCTTTGGTTTAATTTTGCTGTAGGAGACTTATAAGATAATCCTTTTCTTGCGTTTTTTTTCTTAAGATAATAAATAAAAGAAAAAAATAAGGTGTAATAACCATATTAAAAATTACATGGTATGATAATGTAAATAGCTCTTTTATATTTCAGCTAGTATTTTAAGTGATAATGAATTAATATTTACTCTATAGTTTGGGAGACAGAAAAAAGTCAAATTTTTTTCAGCCTTTCATCCTTTTAACAATCTTAGGGGCAGGTTCAGCGTAACTATGAAGTGTGCATATGCATGTACTTACTTTTAAAACTTGTGTTTTAAAAATCTATTAGCAACATAAATTGTCCCAAAGTCTTATGAGTAGAGTAATCACTTTTCAGCAAGATTTTTTCCCCTGAAAAACAGCCATGGTTTTTCAGGCTCAAATATTTTCAGATATCTTGGTTTACTAGAACTGTTTCATATTAAAGGATAACATATGAACTCACATCTATTTCTTTCTATTTTTTCAGGTTGCATGCATCATTCCTTTAACTGAGCAGAGTTAACTGGATCAAATTATTTATGGGAGAGAGAGGGAAAGCTATACAGAATTACAGTAATTTTTAATTTCCATCAATATACTCTTTGTAAGTGAATCACTCTATAAATATTTTCTGTTGCACAGAATTCAGCAACAATAACAAAATAGTTTCTTAAGGTATTTGTTTTGCATACTCTGACCTTGTAATTATTTAAATAGCGGCCAAGTTTACTGATGTTTTTGATTCTGTCAAGGAAAAAAAAAGTCCTCTTCTCAGAACTGATGACCAGAAATAGAATCAGACATTGCTTTTCTTGAAATTAAATAAATAAATGGAAAATTGCACTTATCAACTCTTTGTTAAAACTGTACCATATCTAATCACTGCATAAAAGTTCAGATGCGTAGAAAACTGTCATTTTTTTCCCAGTCTCTAAAAACTGCTTTGCTCTCCATAAAGTTTCTATTTGCTATCTTCTCAGAACTTTACAATTAAAGGGAAATAACAGACTGTTTGTTTTCTTTAAAAATCTTAAAAAATTCCTAAGTACACACTCTTGGAACAATAATGTTTTGTTTTGTTTTTTAAGAAATCCCACTTACTGGAATTTTAACTATCTGGATATTTTGTTTTTTAAAGGACAGGGGAATTTGTTAAATACCTCTACGGATGTGAATTGATCATTTTTATGAAAATAGCCAGAAGAATTATTCTCGACTCATCTGCATTAAATTTTCTATCTGTATACTTAACACCATTAACCCTTTCTTATATGAATTATAAAAGAATTTTCCAGAGGGTCTGGTTTTACTTTTTGGATTTGAAATGGAGTTTCACTTTCTGTGTTTGAAGTTCTCTTTTGCAACTGTATTGCACTAACAATGTCCAAAGCACGCTTTGAGCATCGCCGTGGCTAATGACATTTCAGTGTATACCCTTTACATTCATGGCCCGGCTCTGTAGTTAATTAAGAGGAGAACTTAAGATCACAACTGCTTTTTAATTGGTTTTCACATCCATACTTAAAAACCTTGCATTAAAAAGAATATGGGAAATTTAAATTCCTGTTGCTTAATAAAGTATTGGTAAAAATACATCCCCTTGTAAAATCCCACTATCAAAGCATCCGATACCAAAGTCAGCCAGTTGAATTGCCAAATACATTAGGCTCATTAGTTATTTTGAAAATGGCTGCCGTTTCCATGTAAATGACAAGTTTCTTTTTCATGGGCAAGGTTATGGTACTTATCTACTACAAGAAACATGTATAAACATAGTCTTTATCTTTAACTTCAGTTTTAAAATATGCAGAGTTTCATGAAGAGGAAAAACATCTGGTTCAATTACCCTGAACTCTGACTGCATGTGGGCCAGTAATAATATGAACTGGATTTAAGAATAAACCTTGTGTTTAATCTTTCTTTGTTTTTTCCTTAAAATTTCAATGTGAGTTTTCTGTTACGTCAATTACCCCTGTTAGCACATTTGGAACAAATGTATAAGTGTACTTTCTGAATAAAGTCAAAAGCCTACCTTGTTTTTAGTTCCATAATGTTTTAATGTTTAATTCTATTGTGTGTTTTTCTCCCTTTCCCCTGACCCTCCAAAATCACCAAATCTGGAAAACAGACTGATTGTATCTGCCCATGAGCAAAGGAAACCCGAAGGAACCAAGGGCCTGGCTGGACGGAGTTGTCATGTGTCTGCCTGTCTACACTTGCTGTGCAGAACATCCGCTCACCTGTACAGCAGGCACAGACAGGCAGTCACATGACAACCCAGCCTGAATGACAACCAGCCATTGAGAGAAAGCAGCCCTCACACCATAGCATCTACACCAAGAGCAACAACCAAAATGAGGGGCGCGGGGGCCTGGGGTTTTAATCTGTTGGTTTAATACTTAACTCGTATGTATTATTATTATTATTATTATTATTTTATTTTGATTCAAATATTGAAACCCACCAAAATTAAAGTGAGTGGTGCCTATGAAATATAATAAAACCCATTTCTGAAAATGTTCCTGTGCTTTCTATAGTTCTCTTTTCCTAATTGTTGTCAGTAAATTCCTACCCTTGACATTTATTGCACACAGCTTTGCAGCACCCCATAACCAATATAACACAACAATATAACTTCAGTCTAACGCTTGACAAGAATAAAGGATTCCAATAGTTCTCCAAAAACTAAGCTTAGTTTTTTATATCATGACTTTTTAAGAGAGGGAGAGAGGGAAAAAAGAAAAAGAGGGAAGGGATAATGTTCCAGAGGACCACATATTTTAAGTTAATAAACTCTGCTAGTTTGGATCTGAGTAAAACATAGTGAAGAGTATTTATTTCCAACACAATTTTCAAATGTATTAAAATAACTGCTTCTCCTCGTTTGATATATAGAAAGTTGAAATTGAAGCTTTGACATTTCCAAATGTCATGTTATGCAAAGAGTTATTACTGCATCATTGTTTAAGAAGAGGCCTAGGCTATGGTTCCAGCAGTGGAATTTACAGGGCCAATGCGGTCCCTTGGAATACACACTCCCATTCACTGTAAACTTTCAAACACTTGAGATGCTCAGGCAATTTGATTATTTTCAAGAAAAGCAAGGAAAGGGATTAATAAACATGCAATGTATATTTTGCCATATCTTTTGAGGAGATGTCAAAACTTCAGTTTACACACTGTAAACTTGAGTGAAATCATCAAGGCTGGCTTGTGTTTAGGAGTTCTCTAAACGCTTAAGGGTAAAAAGTGGGGAGATGGGTAAAATTAGAAATCTGTCAGCTTTGATTTGGCTTACTAAAATGTTTTAACTTCAGCATTTAAAATTAATTTTCATCTTTTTATAAAATTCTTGACAAGCTTTAAAAAAATGTAGCACAAAGCTACCCCAAATTTTCTGCTTTTTAATTTAATTAAACATTTCAAGTATATATTTTGGGCTGAAGCAAACTATTTTTATTCACATATTTCGTTTTTAAAATGAAAGATTTAGTCTTAAGGCTAAAAGCCCCCACAAGGTTAAACATTTCTGCAATTTTGTGATATTTCACCAAACCTGACACTATAGTTTCTTTAAAGAAAATAGCAATCGGGCAAAACTATGAAGTAAAAATATGATTAAAGGTAAATTGTTACATTTAACAATCTGGCCTTATGGAAATATGTCATCGGCTAAAATATTTTCTGCCAAACACATTGTGCAATGAAGGTTTTTACCTTAAATAAAAGTCCCATGACTCGCAAATAAAGTACTAAACAATAGTTCACAAAATATAAACAGGAGGACATTATGCAAATATCTCGCAGAATTTTTACATAGCATCACCCAATTTTAAGTGATTTATGTAACCTGCAGCAAACACCGATGACAGGAGTCCGCATATGGATCATTCTACTGGACCCTGCAAGGCAGTCCCAGGACAGTGCCTGAGAGCCCTCCAGATGACGCAATGGCCAAGTCAGAGCATAAGGAGACGGTTCCATTCCACCAAACTCCAAACGGAAAGCTCGCAGGCCAGCGGAGTCATCCTTAAGTACGCCACTCCGGGATAACGTTTCAAATAAATTTCCCTTAAAACATGAGGTTAACATCTGGCTTTACATTTTCTTACCTAGCTCTCAAAAAATGCTTAAAAAAATGTTATAGATATTTAAATTCATTAAATGAGGTATATTGTAAAATTTTACTCTTCCAGGAAAGAGTAATATAAAGGGTAACATTGTTCTTCCAGAATAAACTTTTGAGTAGGACAAACAAGATATATCAGGGGGTGGTTTGGGGTCTATAAGTGTTTTCAATAAATTTGAAATAGAATTTGCCATTACGGTTTGTTACATAATACTCTATATTTTTCATAATTATAAATCTTTGGATAATGCCCGAACATGGAAATATTTATATAAAATAATCCCACACCGAAAAGCATAACATAAAATAGCTTATTATGTGGGAAAAACACACAATTACGATCATGAAAAATTTTACATAACATAAATGAATAAAAATTCAATATTTATTGGGACTTTTTTTTGGTAAAAAATACCTAAGTTTTGGCTAACTAAAACAACTCACAAGGAGAGTGAATAGTGTTCACAGGGTCAATCCTGACCTCCTCATCACAGGGAACGTGCAGACTTAGCAGGAAACAGGCAGAATCTTGAAAGCACGAGTGAAAATGGAAAGAGCTGAAGATTTCTATAACTTCTTGATCTCACAACTTTGGCCAGGGGATAAAGCTGTCATTTTGTTTCCTATCATTGTAGTTACATTTGTCATCTGTTAGAGCTACATAATAAAAACATTACTAAGTAAATATCCCTATAAGGGAATTATATAATCTCTTTATCAAGCTATCCAAACACTTTAACCCACAAAAATGAGGCCTGTAGTTTTTTAACAGCCCAAAGAATATCCTTATTTCAATGCAGATTTTAGATTTTCTTCAATAGTGTAAGATTAGTCCGTTTCCATTGGAAACACTTCTGTTGAATTACGCTACTTTCCTATGAGTTTCCCATGATGATTTTAATCTTCATGGTAGACTATAGAAATAGAATAAATATTGGTTATGTACTATTGTTATGCATAAACTAGCAGATCCCTTTCTTTTAGAGATTTTAACTATCATTTACACATTTCTCACTGATATTAAGAAAAATAAGGCTCTTTTCTTCTTGAGTCAGAGTATGCTATTCATCTAAAATTCATATTTTAGACATTTTAAATAAAGCCCATCACTTTTTTTTCCAAATCTGATTTTAAAATATTAATGTAAAATTATCTAAACTCCATATCCTTTTGATTCGATAGTTTCTAGCTTATTGCTGCATTTTGCCCTTTTCTAAATCCCTCCCAAGAACTGTATAAAATATATTTACAGCATACAAAAATAACATTGAGAAATTTACTTTCTGCTTAAATGATCATCAGTCCAGGAAGTTATACAGTCAGAGGAGAAAAAAAAATCCATTAAGCTGTAAGGATGAAAATTTGAAAAATTGTAAGACAATTTACCTTTAATGGTAATTTTATGCTGTAATTCAATAATTTAGTTTGGGCTCTTGAGATAACAGGTCATGATGAATTATTATGCTGCAATTATTCATTTATTTGCTCAATCACATCTTGACTCAACTGACATTTACTTAGTGCCACCTATCAGTGTCGTGTCCCCTGGTGGTAGAACAGAGAACAAGACAATGGCTCCTGGTCTCAAGAGGCTTCCAGTTTAGCAGAACTCAATCACAGCCAATACTCAGCAGGTATGATAAATTGTCATGTCAATTTTCACCTTCTGAAACAAATCCCTTAAATCTGTCCATTTCTATCACTTCCATCAACCCACCCCAGCCCAAGCTACCAATATCTCTTACACAGGCCACAGCAATAGTTTTCTAACAACTCCCCAATCTAATTTTGTCCTCCTCCAAAGCATTCTCCACACGGCAACCAAAAGGACCTATAAAAAAATTCAAATCTCAATATGTGACTCTCTAGCTTAAAAACTTCAAAGGCTTCTCATCGTTCTTAGGATCAAAATCTTTAATCTTTGTAGAGTCCTTTTCTTTCTTTGGTCCAGTCACACTGGCCTGAATTCAGTTTCTTAAATTCATCAGGCTCAATCTTGCCTCAGGGCACTGACACAAACCACCTCTGACCACCCAATTTAAAGTCCCCTTCACACTGTGATCTGCATCTCAGACACTCTTTAAGTCAAACACATCCCTGGATTTATTTTCTTCATAGCTTGTAATCTGCATCGGATAGGTTTTCCTGTGTGTTTATATGTTTTCTTTATTGGGAATCATGCTTCATGAGGACAGGTATTATGAATTCCTTGCTAACCATTTTATCCTTAGCGACTAGGATAATGTCTAGTATGTAATAGGTGTTCAGGAAATATTTGTGGGGAAATGTCCACGTGAATAAGAGCACAGCACTGACACTTAGCTTCCTAAGTCACTCATTCTCTTTGAGTCTTGATCTTCATCTCTGAAATGGAGAATGTAAATAAAGTACTGACTTAGCCCAGTGCGTGATAAACTATAAATGCTGGTACTCACTAAATACTAACCATTATGATGATGGTCATCATCATTCAGCTTGAAAGCTGGCCTTCATGAGTTTAAGCAGGTAGAATGAATGGGGGGATGCTACTTAAAACCACAATTACTGTCTAACTGGGGAGCATCTTGTTAACTGCAAGTCCATCTGGTTTGGGTGAACACTTTCACTAGTTTAGATATGCAGAGGTGAGTCTGCAGTGAAGGCCAGACTAGATGCTGAGAAGAGCTGAGCAGATGTACATAATAGAGTAAGGGGCTCATTGAGTTTGGGGCAATCCAGATTGACAGCACTGAGGGGAGAGATGGCAGGGGAAGAGAAAGAGAGAAGCCCATGTACTGTTCTTGGGCTTCGGTGTCACAAGGCTAAAGCTGCCAATGACACACCCAAGTTGGGTGCCCATTGGGTAAAACCTGCTATTCAGAGGGTTATCTAATAGTCTATTGAGGTTGTTTCAATTGTTATATTGCGTCCCCAAATCCTTAGGAAAGATAAATACTACAAATATCTTTATGTTATTCTTTTGATAGAAATCAAAGCAGCTAAGTATCATCTATCTCAGATTCAAGAGTGTACATGTGGACAAACAAGCCTGCATGTCCAAGCTCTGTCCTCATCCCCATAAATAGCTACCCCTTGACTTGGTATAGACACACCAGAAGAACACCCTGGGGAGGAAGAAGCCTATGCAACCCCTAAAAATGTGCTCAGAGCCACTTGTGTAGGAAATTTCAGTCTGGGGTACAGGAGCCTGATCTTGGACAGCCAGGTTTGGGCAAATCCCCTTGGTGAGTAGTTATAAACCATCTAACCTTGTAAAAGATGGTCTATTTCTTTTCATGTTGCAGAAAGCCCCAATCTTGGAGTAATGTTAGAGGATAAAACACAGTCAAGTAGATAGATTAATTATGTCTACTATAACCATGTTGTATTACAAAGACTCCTAGAAGTTGACATGTGGAAATAACATTGCCTGGGACACAGGTGGAAACTTTTCTATTAAGCTCATCTATCAGTAATATTACAAATAAAATTACTGTAAAGTAGAGTAATGGTTCAAAAAGTACAGTCCACAGATGCTTGAGGATGTCCATGAATCCATCCAAAACTCAAAGGTTGGATGGATAGATCCATTCAGGATGGGGAGAAAGCAGGGAAAATGCTGGAGGACTTACTAGCACAGCCATGCCAACTCCAGCTTAAAATTATTACCTAGATTATCACGCCATGGTCTGTGCCAGCTGGGATAGGAAATCCTAAGGTTGATATCATGATCTCCAATTCTTGGCTGAGGTGTAGGAGAACCCCTGGGCTGGAAGGAGGCAGCACGGAAAGCCTCACTGAGGGAATGGGATGCAAGTTCCCTCTCAGTGTCTGAACCCTACTCTTGTCTACTAAAATCCCCAGGTCCCATACATCCTATTGCACAACATGAAATGACAAAAAAATTGGAAATTAGAAGACGTGAGTCAAAAAATGACGTTCAATGGGAGGGCATAGTGTTACTCACGATGGCAAGAATAATACATAAGTGTGATACCTCAAAGTTGATAAAAGTACTTATTAATATATGATTTCTTAAAGTCCTACAAAACCCCTTTGAGGTGATTTGGTCAGCAATAGTCCCCATTAGAGGCTCAGAGAAGACTGATTCAGTCCAATATTGGCAGTTGATCATAGCAAATCCACATCCTCCAGTATCTCACCCTTTCCACTCACTGCACCAAGCATATGGTCTAAAACGTCTTTTGTTCAATTAACGTCATCCTGGAAAACAGTTTAGGCCATTGTTTTTTAATCACAGATACATTTCATAAGTCATTTCTATTTGTTACAAACTTGTCACAAGTTCAATAAAACCATATATATTCATATGACATAATATGTTATTTATTCAACAGCCAATTAGATTATGATGAAAACATACCAGTCTGATTACATAAGAAAGCAGGAGGACAGCAGAACACAGAAGAAAATATGACAATCCTCTACAAAAACTGGAATATAAATTTATCATTGAACAAATGAATCTATAACTAACAATGATATTTACTGTGTCACATTTGCTTGACTAAGAAAGATAAATTGCCATGTAACTGGATTTCCAAAGTGTGTAGGTGATGATGTGAGTATAGACAGCTACCATGGGAACAAAGTACAAGCACTCAACTTACCAACAAATTGACTCCAAAAATTGAGTTGGAACTCAGGCTTATTTTTCAAAAAGGAATATTCTAAATTTGGGGTTTTCAAGGTAGTTCACAGAGCATGTTTAATCCATATCTAGCTAAACTATGGCAGCAAGACCTTCATGGAATCCAAGCATCATTTAAAACATGGCTGCTAAAGGACGGCTATTCAGGGCGCAAATTCAAGAGGCCAGAGACTGATCACTACCTTTAAGCCCCACCCTCCTGACATTTATCCTTGTCCTCCTTTCCCCATACTCTCCTTCCAGCCTCGGCTCCCAGCAGACACTAATAACTATTTCTTGAATATTAGCAAAGAACAACGAAGAGTGCCATCCCCTCCCTTTTGCCCTGACAGCAGGCTCAGAGGTGGTCTGCAATGGTAGGAAGCTCTGGCAAGACAAATGGAGCAGGGCAGGGAAGACAGTAGTGGTGGCTGAGGGGTAGTCAGGTGGGAACAAATGGTCATGGTTCCAATGGAAAAAGGCTCTGCCCCATGGACACAGACAATTTGAAGATAGGGGTCATTCATGAGTCAGGCATCAACATTTTGAAAAGTTCCTATCTTGTTTCTTGAACAGAGTTTTTAATGAGTAACAGTAGCTAATGACTGCAGCGTAGCTGTACGTGGCCCTCACCCTGAGCTCCTCCCCAACCACCCAGTACAAGTCACCATCTTCTCTTGCCTGGACCACTGCTGCAGTCTCCTAGCTGGTCTCCCTTCTATTCTTGCCACCTCTACGCCTTCCACACATAAACTGCATCCTACACATCATGCTCAACCCAGCAGCCAAAGTGATATTTCTAAAACATAAATCTGATCATGTCACATCCTGTTGGAACATTCCAATGGTTTTCAATTATCCTTGGAATAAAATCCAAATCATTGGGTGGGGCCTTACAAGGCCCCACCAGCTGGTACTTCTGATTTTATTCCCTACTTCTCTCCTCACCGCTCCAACATTCCAGCCACAGGTGCTCTGCTGGCTCCCACCATGGGGGTGGTAATACTATGGTTCCCTCTATCTGGAATGTTCTTCGACAAAATCTGCTACCATCGCCCATCATTCCAGTCTCTGCGCCAATGTTACTTCCTCCCAAACACCCAATCTAAAAATCCCTTCCCCATTACTTTCTAGCTCATTGCCCTATTTTATTTTCTTAGAACACTTAATATTTGGTAATGTATTATTAGTCCACTTGTTAGTTCCATAAAGCAGCAAACGTATCTGTCATTTTCTCTTTCCTGAAATGGTCTAAACTGAGAAAACAAATCTTTCCTAAACTTTCTTCATCTAAATCACTCCAATTTATTTCAAGGGTCACTCCTATCCTCTTCCATACCCAACCACCCTCCACACATGTAGTTTGAATACAATGTTCTCTGGCACTCAGTTAATATTATAACTGCACTCATGTATTTCCTATTTGTTGTAATTAAGTGCTCATGGGGGAGCTTCAGCAGCAAAGATTTTATAAAAAGTTATCCTGAGTTTATAGAGGAGAGGAGGGGATGACTGGTGACCATGAGCTCCCCAAGCTCTCAAGTCTTCTTCCTTCCCTCTAGGGAACATCAGGTGCCTTCCAAAGGGCTTGTTTCAGTACCCACATGGCCAAACAAGAGAACCCTAAAGTCATACTCCAATGGCAGTGGCTGCCCCAGATTCCTCCAAGCCCCTGATACTAACATGCAGGAAAATGCCAGAAGATGCCTGGAACTCATCTCAACAAATCCTCTGTGGGATGAGGTTGACTTGGACCACTCCAGCATCTCTGGGATTCTTGCCTATTTTGTGGTTGAGAGCATAAGCTCTGGAGCCTGACAGCCAGGGTTCGAATTTCTGCTTTGCCACCAACTAGCTATGTGACCTTGGGACGTCAGTTATCCTCAGCAATACTAAGTGTTCTGCAATAAGGGAAACTGAGTCCCTAGAGGAATGACATTTCAGAATTTTTTTTTTTTAAGATTTTATTTTTTTCCTTTTTCTCCCCAAAGCCCCCCAGTACATAGATGTATATTCTTTGTTGTGGGTCCTTCTAGTTGTGGCATGTGGGACGCTGCCTCAGCGTGGCTTGATGAGCAGTGCCATGTCCGCGCCCAGGATTCGAACCAACGAAACACTGGACCGCCTGCAGCGGAGCGCGCAAACTTAACCACTCGGCCACGGGGCCAGCCCCAGAATTTTTCTTTTTTTTTTAAGTTTACTCATCTGAAAAATGGGGATAATAATAGTACCTATTGTTAGGGTTATAATGTGGATTACATGAGTTAATTAATATATATAGAACACTAGCTATTATCATTATGATTCCTCAGCAAAATCTTTTGCTTTCCCTAGAATAACTGAGAAAGGCCCCAAGAGTGATATGTACATGATATGAAATGTACATAAATGATCATCTAAATCCCTGGAAACAAAATGTATCTAAGAGAACATTTCGTAGGGCAACTGACCACAAAAGAAAAGAATCCATTTACTGATTTTTATATCTAAGGAGGAGTCTCAGAGCTCCTGAAGCTGTGGTCTTTAAAGACTCGAGCTTTCCACAGAATCACAGGGACATCTAAGAGGCAAGAACAGGAAAGAAACCATTGCTAATCCTCAAACTCTCACAACGAGCAATTCCACGTGTGACTGAAGTCAGTGAAATAAATGACATAAAAGTTTAAAACACAGCTTTCAATAGAAATTGTCTTTGGACATTTATAAAGGATTTGATTTCCCTTACTGCAGAAAATTTAGTAGCAATCAACTTATCAGCCGGTATTTATTCAACACATTATAGTGCACAAAGCGCTTAGGAAACGGAAAGAACTATATAAGATGGGAAACTTCTCCTCCAACAACTACAAAGGCACCTCGTAGAGCTTTCAAAAGATAGAAAACCGACTGGAAGGACTTTTAACTCTGAAAGGCATGCCCCTTATAGCCAAAAAGTTTGAGACCATCTCACCTGTACATAGTTTTGCTATCAGCGAGTATTCTTGTCTAATGCTTGCATGCTGCGTTATAAGCACCAAAAACTGCTCAGGGCAGAGCAGAGCTATCAAAATTTCCAAAATATAGTTTAGTTTCCATCCACGCCCTCCCAGTGCCAGCAGTATCACTTTATAGCACTTTAAGGGCTCTGCACAACCGATAGGAGATTTTTTGTGCTTTTATAGTTATCAGATTTAAATGAGTAGTAAGTCACAGGACCAAAAATTATTAACATCTAACATGAACCAGAACACCATAATTATCATAATTCATGCTTTTACATAGATATCAAATTCTCAAAGAACACAATTCATATGAACAATTATCTGGTACTCACTTGAAGACGAGTGATTTGGACATTTTCAAAAGCCTGTCATTTGAGACAGATGTCACAGCAATAATTTCAAAATGCTTTATCAACTCTGATCAGTCCTACTAATTTTGTTGTTACAATGCTGTTACCTTGAGTCTTTCAACACACTGTTTAACGAAAATAGCTGTCACTGTATCAGTACCTTGCCATTATTACACAGAAGGAAGTTTCTAACTACTGACTCCTAATTCCCTTTTTTCAGGCAAACAAATGTGACTACACCAAAGAAATAAAAGGAATTATTTTAGGGGAATATTGTAAAATTAAAAATCTATGAGGAAAAAACAGTGCTTCTTCAAACAAACATCTCAAGCTAAGCCTTACTGAAAGAGAACCACTGGTGCCTCAAAATTGTATACCACAATAATATCAATTAATTTGAAATTAGAAACACTTTAACAAGAAAACTCTGTCACTCTCTGTGGCTTACCTCATCATCTTTATACCAGGACAAGCTTTCAGCAGTAAGGACGAACCAGTAACCCTTGGAGCCTCCTTTCATGATGCCAATGTTGCTGATGGTTAGCCACCCCTTGCGAATCACCTACGAGAGAGCACAGATCAGCAAAGAGGTTAAGTTCACAGGAGCCAATGGACAGCACCGGTCTTGCCCGACTAAAGTTAAAAACAAGATACAAATGGCAATAAGAACAGCATTGTTTCCCCAAAGCTCAACCTCTATTAAGCTATTTAAGATAATTTATCTTCCCAAACTACAGATAACCAGAGGGAAGTCTCTCCCATCAAATGAATGAAATCAAAATCGCAGGCTTATATGGATGGCAGAAGCAGAGCAACTGAAACAAACAAGAATGAAATGAGGCAGACTAACAGGCTTGTGCCAGACCTATTTATGAGAGTGCTGCTACAATTAAAACATATTTAGTTGATTGGATGAACAATAGACCCTCCGTGCCCATAGCCTCTTCTCCCCTTCCAGCCCACTGGCCCATTAGTTTGCCTGGTTTGCATCTCATTAAGATTTCCACCAGAGACTGGCCACCAAATGATGAAAAGAAGAAACTCAAGCCAACCAATTAATTCCTTGTTAACAGCTCTGAATAAGGCCAAATGAAAGAGAAAGCTGAAACAATAGCTAAAATTAAAAGTTCGGTTTTTTAATGATCTATATTTGTCCATCTACTTCTGGTTGTTATTTGCCATACTAAAAAATATGCAGCATCTTCATAAAAATCTTTAGACAGCTTTTAAATTTTAAAATGTCAACAACTTGGATTATAGATTTGATAGAAACTATCTATAAACGGCATTCAAGTGAAAATCTATTTTTTCTCACAGTTGTTATAAAGTTAAATTCTGTTTTCCATATGGCATGCTTTACCATCTCCTCTGTGCTAGATAATTTTTATTGTCATAGAAGCAGAAATGAAATACTACATGGAATTGTATGATATTGTTGTAAGTGTCAAAAGTCCTATACCTAAATGGTTCAAAATCCTAGAGATCCTAGCATATTTAAAAAATTACTTATTGAATGACAAATGAGTGTAGTTCCTAAAGGAAGATGAAAATCCTAATAATCAGATTTTTCAAAAATATTGATATTAAGTTTTCTTGTTGAAGAAGGAAAGTCAATCCTAGGGAAAACTGTGAAATAAGCCATGGTTGTCATTATTGATCCCCCAAGCCTCTCTCCATACACTTCTGTCCCTGCCTCCCTTGATGCCCTGCCTCAGCATCTCCCAAGTGTCCATTCTCCCCTATCTAATAATGCTCTGCAACTTTTACAGACCCCTGTACAGAACCCCACTCACTGGCAGACCGAGCAGTTCTCACTCGACTAAGCAGTTCTCTCTATTGTTCAAAATTACTCTTTCGTCCTACCCTCTACTTCAGAAAGATGGAAACAATACTTCTCAAAGTATAGTTTCTACCAGCTATATTATAAGCATTTGGATCTTTCTAAAAATACAGATTCTTGGGCCACTTACCAGTCCAAATGAATCAGAATATGTACCTATGAAACCCAGGAATCTAGATGTTAACATGTTCCCAAGGCGATTCTTCTTTTTATTATTGAGGTAACATTGGTTTATAATGTTATATAAATTTCAGGTGTACAGTATTATAATTCAACTTCTGTATAAGGTGATTCCTGTTCATACTGAAGTTTGATGATGATTGCCTGTACACATACAATCGAATCTTCATTTTCCTTAGAGCAAATCTCACCTAATCTTTAGTAAGAAGGAGCTCGTTAAATTATTTCACACTAACATTGCTACCCACCCTACTAGGACTTACAAATAGCATAACAATCACTAAATGAAAGTACACTTATTCCATTTTATCAAGTATCATTGGATAAAAAGGAAGTCTTCCAGATACTCCACAAACCGCAATAAGCAAATCACTACTATTTCACCCACTGGTAGAACAGGATGGCTCCATCAAGGAGAGCCATGAATTACAAACATTTCTTAAGAAGCTACTATGTATCAAGATGAAAAAGAGCATTATGATGCCACAATCTCTGCCCTCAAGAATCTTATAGTTTAGTAGGGAAGGCAGATCCATAAAGAGATAATTTCAATATAATTGTGTAGTAAGAGATGCATGCCAAGCAAAAGAAGGGGAACTCATCACAACATAGGAAGCTATAATAGGCTTTCCTTAAAGAGATGGTACTTCAGAAGAGCCTGGAAGAGAAACAGAATTAGTCAGGTCAGAAAGTAGTTTGTTTATCTGTTTGTTTACCTATATGAGGAAGGACAAAACAAGAATAAAATACGTAAGAGCCACTTAGCACAGCAAATGTGAGGTGGAGATGAAGAAGTTGAAGCAGGTGGGGTAGTCAGAGTGAATCCAGTTCAATGAGACCCCAAATGTTAGTGATCTCACTCCCCTGGAAGTACTAAAATAAATTTTAAGGACATATGTAAATTTATTTTTAAATTATATATGACCATTGTATTAATAAATTATGCACATCAGAGAGAAATATACAGAGAAATTTGAAAGTATGACATGAAGATGAAATTAATAATATTTAATGTTTTTATTTTGTGGGGGAAATCTTATTTTATTTGTTACATTTATCACTTTATTAATGACTTAGAGATACGAGGGACCTGGTATCAATATCTACATTAAATATTAATAAATCTGAACTGTTTTCTTATTTTCTAGATAAAAATACACATAAGTAGATGTTCTACTGTATCCTCCTGCATTCCAGTGGGTTTGCATGCTCCCTGGGGCAGAGACACTAGGTTATGTAAGATACTGCAATAACCCAAGTGAGAAATGACCAAGGTGTGAACTAAAGCCATGATGTAGTAAGGATGAAAATAAATGAACCTACTGGAGAAACACCTAGGAGATAAAATCAACAGGACTTATGACTGGATGAGAGGGAGACTGGTGAAGGTACAGACTCCAGAACTGCACTGTACAGTAGCCATTAGCCACACACGCTCAGTGAGCCCCAGTGACTAATTTCAATTCAGACGTGCAATGTGTAGAATGCACACTGGATTCTGAAAACTTTGTACGAAAACAATAATGTAAAATATCCTGTTAAATGTTTCAATCTTTATCACAAGTTGAAATTACAATATTTTGGATATATTGGATAAACAAAATCTATTTTTAATATCCATTTCACCTACTTCATTTTAATTCTTTTAACGCGGCTACTAGAAAATTTTAAATAATATATGTGGCTTGTATTATTTTTGTATTGGACATTGTGCTGTTCTAGAATGATCTGAAATTCTTGGGGCTACCAACACAGAAGAAATAGAGGAATAGAACTAAGTTTTATAAAGTGGGTGAGCTGATGGTGAATTCAGCCAAGCCCATGTCAAATCTGAGGTACCTGTGGGAAACAAGCATGTAAGTGAGCTGACCTCTGAAGCAAAATGGAGATGTTAGGACTGGAGCTGCAGATGGCAAGTCATCAGCATATATATATATACATACGGCAATTAAAACTTTGAGTGAAATAGCGGTGGCTCATGGTGGAATCCTGGGGAAATACCAACATTCAAGAGGTGGTCAGAAAAGAGTCTGAAAAGGAATGTCAGAGAAATAAGAGCAATAAGGTCATGGAAGCCAACGCAAGGTGAATTTCAAGGAATATGTGGTTGGAAGTGTCAAATTCAGCACAGAAAGGGATGTGTGAAGTGCAATGCAGACGTGATAGTGTCTTTAGCTATGCCAGCTGCAGTGCACTGGTGGGATAAGTCAGAATTCACCGAGTTGAGAAGTGAATGGGAATTAAAAAAACCAAGACAATGACTTCAAAGAGCTCTATCCAGAGGAGGATGAAAGACAGTTAAAACCAGAATAGACACAGGGTCAAAGGAGGTGTTTTTGTTGCTGTTGTTGCTGCTGCTGTTTTTTTGGTTTGGGGATTTTGTTTTTTTTAGTATGTGAAAGAATTGAGCATATTTACTGCTTGAGGAGAAATAATTGGTAGAGTAAGAGGTTGATGATATACGAAAGACCAAGGACCAAGAAGATGGGAGCAGATGAAATGAAGAGCACAGGTAAGGGGCTGTCCTTGAACAGGACTAAGGCTGCCTCATCTTGCGAGCCTGGGGGAGGCTGGGAGACCGAGGACAGATGGAGGTCCTCAGTGAGGAAGAGAGTAGAAAGTTTAAGAACGTTATATTTGATCTTTCCATCTCTCTTGAGAAGAGAAGAGACTAAATGATCTGCAGGAGAGTGAGGATGAGAAGTTTGGAGAAAAGGCTGGAGGATAATATGAAGCATTGGGACAATTTGTAATTGAAGGAGAAAGTGAACATAAGTAGAATTAGTAAAAAATAGTTGACAAAACACACTAAGTCTCCTAGAAGATAACATAGGAGAAAATCTAGATGACTGGGTATGGTGACACCTTTTTAGACACAATACCAAAGACACCCTCCATGAAAGAAATAGTTTATAAGCTAGACTTAATTAAAATTAAAAACTTCTGCTCTGTGAAAGACAATATCAAGAGAACCAGAGAACATGACACAGAGAGGGGGAACTTATTTGCAAAAGACACATTTGACAAAGGCCTATTGTCCCAAATAAACAGAGAATTCTTAAAACTCAATAATAAGAAAACAACCTGATTAAAAAATGGGCCAGGGGCCAGCCCCGTGGCCGAGTGGTTAAGTTCATGCACTCCGCTTTGGTGGCCCAGGGTTTTGCTGGTTCGGATCCTGGGCACGGACACGGCACCACTCATCAGGCCATGCTGAGGTGGCATCCCACAGAGCACAACCAGAGGCGCTCACAACTAAAATACACAACTCTGTACCAGGGGGTTTGGGGAGAAGAAGGAAAAATTGAAAAAGAAAAAGGGCCAAAGACTTTAACAGATGTTTCACCAAAGAAGACATACAAACGGCAAATAAGAATATGAAAAGATGCTCCATAACATACGTCATCAGAGAAATGCAAATTAAAACAACAATGAGATACCACTACACATCTATTGAAGTGGCCAAAATCCAGAACACTGACAACACCAAATGCTGACAAGGATGTGGAACAACAGGAACTCTCATACATTTCTGGAGGGAATGCAAAATGATACAACTGCTTTGGAAGACAGTTTGGTACTTTCTTAGAAAGCTAAACATACTCTTACCACGTGATCCAGCAACCACAATCCTTGGTATTCACCCAAAGAAGGTGAAAACTTATGTACACACATGCATATTTATAGCAGCTTTATTCATAATTGTCAAAACTTGGAAGCAACTGGGATGTCCTTCAGTATACGAATGGATAAATAAACCATAGTACATCCAGATAGTGGAATATTATTCAGTGCTAAAAAGAAATGAGCTATCAAGCCATGAAAAGATATGGAGGAAACTTAAATGCATATTACTAAGTGAAAGAAGCCAACCTGAAAAGCCGGCACACTGTATGATTCTAAATATATGACATCCTGGCAGAGGCAAAAGCATGAAGACAGTCAAAAGATCAGTGGTTGCTGTGGGGGTAGGGGAAGGAAGAGATGAACAGGCAGAGCACAGAGGAACTTTAGGGCAGTGAAAATACTCTGCATGATATTATAATGATGGACATAGGTCATTATACTTTTGTCCAAACCCATAGAATGTACAACACCAAGAATGAGTCCTAAGGCAAACCATGGACTTTGGGTGATTACGATGTGTCAATGTAGGTTCATCCCTGGTAAAAAAAAAAAAACAAGAAAAAAGAAAAATGTACCATTCTGGTGAGTGATATTGATAATGGGGAAGGTTATGCATGTGTCGGGGGAGGAAATACATGAAAAATCTCTGTACCTTCCTCTCAATTTTGTTGTCAATTTAAAACTACTCTAAAACAAATAAGATCTTTAAAAAAAACAAGAGTTGAAAGTTGAGAACGAAGGCCATAAACTTGCAGGGATACCACTGGCCCAGTTGCATTATTGTCGCCAGCAGCGCCCTACACACTGCCCTGCACACTTGATGTAGAAAAAGAGAAGATAAATAGGAATTGATCCAGAGTTCTGAATTTCTGGGCCCAAGTGATCTAAGCACATGGGTGTAAAGATGATAAAGGTTTTGGGCAAGATAGTAATTCAAGTAATAATAGATTCAATCTAAGTCAGGCAGAGAAACGAGGCCAGGAGGTGGTTAATAGAGAGGGAGAAAATGAAAAGACGAATGGACGAGAGAGACCAATGAGATCAAAAAAGCAGATACTTCGCAAGGGAAGGCACACAAGAAGTTTTGGGAATTTCAAATGATGTGAGGCAATAAACCGCCTGATCTTACTGGCACCATTGGATCCATCTCTGAAAGACGCACCACTATTTCTAGAAGAATTGAAGGTGATAGCCAGAAAACACATTTATTAAACATCATTTCATCCAGTGGATACATTCAACTGAGCTATATGGAAATTATGAGTTACTAATAAGACTTAAAATGAAATTTGCAAAGAATAGACACAAAATAATTAGATTTTTACATTCTACGACATTATAGTCATTTGCATCGCATCAGGCTTTCTCAGCTGGAGAGAAAAAGAAGAGGATTACAGCTACCATGTTGTGAGTGCACACGGCTCACAACCTTCACAGGCTTCCATGGAAACGTGTTCAGCACCGGATGCTGTCAGCAAGTAAGTTGCTGTCATAAAAAGCTTAAGATACTCTGGTCCTGTGCCAGCCCTTTCTTTTCCAACAGAAGAAGCATATTTGCCACAAATGGGCTTTTTTTTCCCAATGACAGTCAGCTCAAAATAAGAATAGAGAAAAAATAATTCTTCATGTACTTTTTCACAAAAGAGTTGAGGGACAGAAAAATCACAAAAACAAGGTAAGACAGTGGAATGAGATGAGAAAAGGCAAGAATTCAGGAAAAATGGTCACAACACAAGAAGTAAGAATGCTAGCTGAGGGGAAATTAATATAATAAAACAAAGGAAAGTAAGCGAGAATGAGAAGACAAAGACAAAATAAAATCTGAAAAAAATGTCCAGACAAATGGAATTGATTGCAGAGTTTCTTCACAGAGAAAGATATCAAATAAAATGCTAATTTTGTATTCAAATTTAAAATTACCACAATAAGTCCACCAACATTCAGCATAATAACCATTGACAGCCTCTTAGTGTTTGAATACCAAATTCTGTTTTGAGTGCCCAAGTAAACAAGAGCAAGCAAGCCCATAATTACAGGACTAGAAGGGATCTTGAGAGCTGAAAGGGCATGTTCTTATTTGTAAGGCTTGAGACAAACCATTTTTTAAAATTTACTGCCATAAACATCACCCAAGCTTCTTTCGCCAAACACAGAAACTTTGAAAGCAACTGCAAGCCCAGAAATGGAGAGAGGGCAGGAGCTCCGCCCCTCCCCTTGGTGGCGAGCCTGCATCAGAGTGTGTGTTCTTGGTGGCTCCCTCTGTGCTGTAAGAAGGCAGGCCTCTCAGGGTTGGCAAAACCTTGTACATTAGGAGTAAGTTTGGTCCTAAACATCTGGCCGGCACACTGGATCATAAAATTAATACACAAAGAATACAATTATGAGGAGAAAAAAGTACATGTGGAAAAGTTCTAACGTAGCCAAGCCTTCAGGCCTTGAACTTTATTTGGGAGCAGGGTGTTTTGACCCTGGCCTGGCTTAAGGTAGACCATGCAAGTTTTTCTCAGCTCTGCAGCTGGCTTTTAACTGCCGCAGCCTGGGGGGAGGTTGTAAACCAGAGACCGTGTGATATTTTTATCTTGGTAGATTACCAACGCTTACACACAGGCTTTATCCGTAGATGAGGAGCTGCTTCTATAAAGGTAGATCACACACCACAGGGCCTCACGGGTAAATGCTGCTGAACAGCATCGGCCCAGCAAAGACACAAGACACAAGCCGGGCCAGTCACTCAGCTGACCGACCTCTGTGAGCACAGTCATCCTCAGGACGCAGGCTTGTCCTTGAATTGACTGATAGAGATTTTCCTAAACAGATGTGCCTGAGGCAAGGATTGAACTATAGCGAAAAGAGTCTTTCCCTCCATGGGCTGCTAGGCTTCAGAAGGGGGAATTCCATTTACTACTCGTAAACCGTAAGGCAGCTGAGGTCCACATGCATGACAGAGCACTCAAGGTTCTAGCTTTAGTTTCTTAGGTCCAGGCCCAGGCAGGAGGCAGAAGGGTTAGGTTAGCTGCCCTCAGTGCCTCGTGCACCCTGGGCCAGGGCAAGGAGGGAACTGGAGAACAGCCTTAACTCATGTGCTTATTTACAGACTCAGTGGTTACCCCCTACGCCAGCACACGTTCTCAAGCTGGTTCTGGACTAACTATATAGGAGGAAGAAAGTCTCCTTAAGAGGCCTAGGCTTCTTAGAGCAAGAAATTATGTAACAAGAGGAAGGAAGGGAGACACAACGGCAAAAGGAATGTAAAATGATGAGGTTTTGAATATGCTACATGAAAGAGGAAAGTAACTCAAATAAGGCCTGGTGACTCGGCTACTACCACTGCAAATTCCTGACCTTCGCAATAGACAGCAAGGTTTCAGGCACTCTCTAAGACTATATGTACAGACGGCTTTCCCCCCTAATGGTAAGTGAACACACGCAAAATTAACCTCTTGGGAAGAGATTTCCCCCAATAAATGTGTAGGTTCACAGACAGCTAGAAAAAACTGACAGCCTGGCAGGGCTACACCCAGGAAGGTTTTCTCCGCCTACCCTCTCTCATTCAGACACTGCTGAATGTCTGCAGTGTTCGCTGGCTGCACCTAGGAGAAGGGTCTAGGAACATAAGCATGGCCTGGCATGACTGCTTTAAAGCCTAGGGAGTCAATGTGTCTTACTAAATTTTGTTGATGTGGAGCTGGTGCTGGGATTATCTTTTGTGTCCCACTCTTTGCTTTATTTATGAGGAAGGAACACTAGAGACTATTTCACCTTCAGGAGCCCAGACAGAACAACTCATTCCTGTGGAGGCAGCTCAGGGTGCAGCTGCTGAAGGACCCTTCACTCCACCGGGGCAAGGAACCATTCTGGCTGAGGCCAAGAGAGTAAGGCTCAAGGGAGGACTTGACTTTGATGTTCCGCAAGTATCTTTGAATTCGCAAACTCTTTTGGGAGTGTAACATTTGGACTTCAACTTCGGAGAACTTCATAGTAGAAGAGGGTTCATATTCACATTGAGGACATGTCTATTTTGTTGAGATTTTAGTACAGAGTGTAATATACTAGAACGCATTAATGATGTAATTTGACCACTGCAGAATCTCTGATAGGCTATGGGAACAGTATGGCTGAACATAATCTGAAAAAAGAAACAAAATAAGGATGAAACATTTAACCTTGGGTACAGACTGGCCTTGGAGTGAATTTTACTAATGGACTGTTTTGACCCATTTCAGAACCTTCTGTCCACTAGTGGTCCCAGAAGGGAGCCCAAAAAGCCATGTTATCTTTGGAGGAGTGGCTTCAAGAAGGTAGGTGCAGGACTCACAGACTGTTGATCTACCATATGATCCAGCTATTCCACTGCTGGGTATTTATCCAAAGAACATGAAAACACAAATATGTAAAGATACATGCACCCCTATATTCACTGCAGCATTATTCACAATAGCCAAGACGTGGAAGCAACCTAGGTGCCCACCAAGGGACAAATGGATGAAGAAGATGTGGTATACAGACACAATGGAGTACTACTCAGCCATACAAAAGATTGAAATCTGGCCATTTGTGATGACATGGATGAACCTTGAGGGTAGTATGCTAAGTAAAATAAGTCAGAGGGATAAAGTCAAATACCCTATGATCTCACTCATAAGTAGAAGATAAAAACAATGACAAACAAACACATAGAGAGAGAGATTGGATTGATGGTTACAGGGTGAAGGGGAGAGGGAGGAAGGCAAAAGGGGTGATTAGGCACATGTGTGTGGTGATGGATTGTAATTAGTCTTTGGGTGGAGAACACGATGTAATCTACACAGAAATCAAAACATAACGATGTATGCCCGAAATCTATATAATGTTATAAACCAATGTTACTGCAATTAAAAAAAAAGGGCATTAATCACCTGGAAAAAAAAAAAAAAAAAGAAGGTAGGAGGAGGACTCACAGACTGTTGATCTCTTCCTCCAAAGGGGGCTAGTCACACCCCTGGTTAACCACTGGCTTGACCATTAAACCCAATGGAATAAAAGGTGGAGGAGGGCTGGGGAATATTGCCAAGGGGTGAGGGATGGAGAGGCATTCCTGTAGTTTCCTTACTCATTCCACCTGGAGGAGTAAAGTGACTCCTCAGATTGGTGAATCTAGGAGGATAAATAGGGAAGGGTAGTCCAGGGCCATTCTCTCCTGTATACATCTTGGAACCTAGCCTGCCCACAGAGAGCACACGCTGTAACAGGAAGGAAGGGGTTCACGCCTGCAGTTTTGAGGGATAACTTTAATTCAGGTAAGTGTTCAAAGGTGTTTCTCACCTACAGTACTTGATAAGTCAGTCAAACAGTATTTACTGAAAGCCTATGGTGGGCTCAGCACTGTGCCAGCCGCCCTGCTCCTATGATCCCAAAGGAGGGCCACCATGGCTATGGCCAGGTGCGCCTTATCAGTGGGCTGACAACGTAAAAAATAGATTTTCACATCTGATGAACTAATCTTATGATTGGGATAAAAAAGCTATGAAAACAAGCAAACAACATGAAGTATATCTAAAGGAATTTAAAGAATAATCAAATTAAAACACAAAATAATGAAATATTGTTTGTTTTGTTTTCAAGACTACAAAATACTACTATGAATAAATTGGCTACGTGACATTTACTTGTTTGGATGTTCCTTTCATGGTTTTAACTTTCTAGGAAATCAGAGCACAGAGTTTTGTAAGATTTTAAAATAGGTCAGGTTAAGAATACAATTTGACTCCATTTCTAGGAATTCAAAGATAACAAGAACAGCTAACATCTACTAAACGCTACTCTGAGCCAAGCATTGTGCTAAGAGTTCCATGTGTATTATTTCCTTTAATCCACATAATAATCCTTTGAGGGAGGTAGTATTTTCCTTACGTAGCGGATGAGGAAACTGCCATCATGTTCCTGCTTCACTGCCAAGTCCAAGCTGGTAACCCAGAGCCTTCCCCACAGGAGCGGAGGCACCACTGGCCATTTTACTGCACTCTGCAGGGCACGCTCAGAGGACTCGGCCTCTTAGCACTCGAATGAAAGAAAATCTCTCCAGTGGTCTGACATCAGAGCCCAGCCTTCAACCCACAACACATGCAAGGATGTTGGCCAAAGTATTGTTTCTAGTGGCAAGCAACTGGAAACAACCTATTTGCCTAACCAGAAACTGGTTAACAGATCATGATATAATCCTCTGATATTGAATTAAGCTCAGCAAAAACACCCAATACATGATGCGAGAAAACATTTTTGTGAGAGAGTGCTAATTCTGGCTAGGATCTAGAACCAGACTGTCTGAGAGCGCCTCCTAATGCCAGCACTTGCGGGGTGGGTGACATTGGGTGAGTCTCTTTGCCTCTACTTCCTCATATGTAACATGAGATAATAACATAGAGTTGTTATGAGGATTATGAGTTAATAAATGTAAAGAATGTACACAATATACAAAAATTAACTCAAAATGGATTAAAGACTTGAATTTAAGATCTGAAACCATAAAATTCTTAGAAGAAAATATAGGCAGTATGCTCTTTGAAATCAGTCTTAGCAGTATCTTTTCAAATACCATGTCTACTCAGGCAAGGGAAACAAAAGAAAAAATAAACAAATGGAACTACATCACACTAAAAGCTTGTGCAAGGTAAAGGGAACTATGAACAAAATGAAAAGACAACCCACCAAATGGGAGATAATATTTGCAAATCATAGACCTGAAAAGGGTTTAAATTCCAAAATATATAAAGAACTCGTACAACTTAACAACAAAACAACAAACAACCTGATCAAAAAATGGGCACGGGAGGGGCTGGCCCAGTGGCATAGTGGTTAAGTTCATGCACTCTGCTTTGGTGACCCAGGGTTCACAGGTTTGGATCCCAGGTATGGGCCTATGCACTGCTCATCAAGCCATGCTGTGGCGGCCTCCCACATACAAAAAGGGCTTAGACCAGTACCTATTAGTATTATTACATATGGTATTATTTCAGTTATATTTGTTAATGTTAGGCTAGAAAAGAGACTGTAATATACACCAAAATGTTAACTATGATTGAAAATTATTGGCAAGATACAAAGTTATATTTATTTCCTCCTTCAATTCTCCTGTACTTTCCATATTTTCCTACAATATTCAAGCTATTAAAAATGCAAGTTGCCATCACATTATTGCTTGCTTAAAACAGGCAATTTCTTGAGATTCCCTTTAATGTGTAATGAACACAGCATGCTGCAAAACTGAGGCAGATTACAAAGAACCGGTAGTGAAATAACTCTACAGCACAACATAAAAAGAAAGAATTCTGGAATATCACTTGGGAAATCACCATGATGAAAGAAGCCTAACTATTTTAAATAAGGAACTGATTTGATTGACTGAAAACATATTAACAGCATGCAATAAAAACTGATCGAAAATCAGGAACTGACATTTAATATTCATATCAAATCCCCTTTTTATTTGAAGATACAGCTGCCAAAAAGATAACAACCTTCTGGTTTCTCTGTAAAATCCAACCTTTACCTAAAAACACTGGTGTAAGTTTAAATCATAACCATGTAAATAAAATTTTGTAAGTTAACTAGAACTCTAAGTTATTGTTTCATAAAATAACCTCACTAGGTAACCTGAGGAGCCCTTTTTACTTTTTTTCTGGACTGCCCAAATCTCTAAATACTATTTCTATGGTGACTCCATCGTCCTCCATTCATTCTGCCCCATAAAAACACCTGAAACCTCTCCCCACTGAGTCTCACTTCCAGACCATTAGCCCATGCTCACATAATGAGTGCATTTTTCATGCCTCTGTAGTTCACGAGACTATTATATTATCTTGATTCTCAAAATTACTCCTAAAGAATTTCTTCCCTTCTCATTGTTTCCCAGAATTTTCCCAACTGCCTGTTTATACATTATTTCTGCCACATGCACAGCTATTTCTGAAGAGTTCACTAAGAGTGAGCTGTTTATTCTCAGAGTGTACTCACCTAAACCTCTACAAGATCCAGGCCATTAACCATGATGAAAATCAGGACTCGACTTTTTCCACTTTTTTCCTATGTATCTTTTCCATGTGCAGAGCTTCCTTTGAAGTTAATGGGAGCCCTCCATGTGGAAGAGATTCCAAATGATACAAAACAGAATGAGAACTAAGCCCGTCATCTATTTCTCACATTCAAGGACAAAAATACACACACACAAAGGAAAAGATAACTCATAATTAGCAAGGTCTGAGTAGAATTTGGATATTTTACTAAAAATAATTCAGAGAACTTCCTTAAGAAAGAAAAAAAAGCACCTTAGTAAATACTTATTAGTCCATTTAATAGAAAATTAGTATCTTACATGTATCAGACAGCACACTGAAAATGTAAAGATAAACCAAAAAAATAAAAAGAAACAAAAAAACAAGCATAGTCCCTGAACTTCACAGAGCTTTTAGACAAATGGAGGAACAGACATTAAGCAAAGACTCACACAGATAAATGTAAAACTAAAGCTGTAGTTGGTGCTGCCAAGGAGTGGGTCAGTATGGTAAGAGAGCTCTGGAGCCTGCACCAGGTATAAGAAGTGTGTTTGAAGATGTTAGCACTTGCACTACAATCTGAAGGATATAGGGTGCGAGTAGGGGATGGGGTGGCCATCACACAGTAAGCAGGAGCGAGTCTTATGCAAGACAAGCCTGGAGAGGAAGCAAATCATGCTTGGCCCTGCGATTTATGTCAAGAAATTTCATCTTTATCCTGAGGGGAACGGGAAGCCTTCAAAGTGTTCAAAGCAGGGCAGCAACATCAGATTTGCATCATGGAAAGTTTCCTTCTAGCTCTGTTTTGGTGAAGAGATTAGAGACAGGAGAAAGGATGCAGGGAGATGAGATAGAATCCTAAGTCGTAGACAAGGATAACTTTGACAAGAGTCGGGGAAATGGACTTAAGAGAAGTAAACAGGTTGGAGGAGTATTTAGGAAGAAAAACTAACCTGTCAATGATAAATTGGAGATGGAAGATGAGAAGGAATGAGGCATTAAGGATGACTCTCAAGGTTTAAGTTTCTGAAAGCGGACAGACTGTGGAGGCACATTCACAGAGAGTGAGAAGAACTATGTACACAGGGAGGGCATAAGTCATGAGTTCAGTCTGGTCATGTCAAGAACACGTGAAATAAATCATTGGCTATAGAGAAATCCCAATCAGATATACAGATTTGTGAATTGTTGATTATGGGTGTGATTCAACCCACAGGTATGAAAAAATGACATAAAGTAAGAATTTGAGTGCAAAGAGAAGAGGATATCAGACTGAGCCTTGAGGAAAGCCAACATACAATGGCTGGGTGGAGGGGATGAACCTAAAAAGGAGACAGAGGGGTGGTTAGAAGGGTGGGAGAACAAACAGAATATGTCCACAGAAGTCAGAGGAAGAGAATGCTTTAATACAGCAAAAGGACTGAAAAAACCAAAGGCCATTGTGAGGGAAAGTAAGATTCAAAGTGAAAAACTATTCACTAGTTTGGGTAACATGGAGGTTATTGAAGAGATAATATTCAGAGTATTTAACAACCAGTATGGCATCCACCTGACCAATCTGAAGGGGTGCTGGGGCCACGGTGCCAGAGCAGGACACTGGAGGCCCCCTCTGTTCCAGACCTCTGCCTTTATTTTCTGGATAAAGGGAAAGTTGGAAGGATTCTGAGAGAGAGGGCCCAGCGTCTCAGATAATAGGCAGGCACTTGGGGGAGCAGTCAGTTACTACTGGTATGAAAGCATTCAATATCTGAACCACCACTTTTGCTACACCCATACATGCTGGCCGGGCAATCTTACCAAGCATTGTTTCTGTGGCTTGACGAAGAGGGGAAGCAGCCAGATTGGAATGGGCGGGTGACAGAGTTGAAGTCCCTCGTGCAATTCTGATTTCATACAATGAATCAATACCTTCACAACATCATCTAGATGCTCAGAAAAATTCTTCCAAAAGTTCAAAACAAAAAAAAATTAAGAATTGGCCAATGAATGCAGCCTTACTTACAATAGCCAAGACATGGAAACAACCTAAGTGCCCATCAACAGATGAATGCATAAAGAAGATGTGGTATATATATACATATACACACACACAATGGAATACTACTTAGCCATAAAAGAGATGAAATATTGCCATTCGTGACAACACGGATGGACCTTCAGGGTATCATGCTAAGCAAAATAAGTCAGATGGAAAAAGACAAAAACCGTATGATATCACTCATATGCGAAAGTTAAAAAAACAACAAACAAATACACAGATAAAGAGAACAGATTAGTGGTTACCGGAGGGGGAAGGGAGGTGGGCAAAAGGGGCAAACGGGCACATTTGTATGGTGATGGATGGAAACTAGACTTCTGGTGGTGAACACAACGTAGCACATACACAAGTCAAAATACAATGATGTACTCCTGACATTTATAAAATGTTATAAACCAATGTCATTTCAATTTAAACAAATGGAGGAAAAAAAAGAATTGTCTAATGAAGAAAACATATATCAAACGGAGAATCTGTTTTAAAGAAGTTCCTAGAAATTTTGGCCCATAAAAAGAAGAAACAAAATGGGTTGTCATTCAAATCATTCAGGCTAAAGTGTTTTGAAGAACAAAGCACCTAACACACTGCCTTACACAAAACAGCCATTGTATAAGTGGTAGATATTATGATATGATTATTAAAAAATCAAATATGCCAGAGAGTGATATGCTGAAGTATAAATATGTATAGCAGTTTCTAGGTAATGCAACACTCTAAGGAGAAAAGGAAACAATCCATGATACTATTTTAAAGAATAACAAAGACGCTCCAGTAGCCCATATGGATCTCTTCCTTCTCTGGACATTTATCGTGTTCATTATCTGAATTCAGCACTTACATCATCTTGTTTTGAAATACTTACAATTGTGTTTGGTTTGCTCCCATCTTCCCAGTAAGCTCATAGCTTGGTTGAAAGCATGGACTTTCAAGGTTTGCATGGAGTCCTGCCATTTATTAGCAGTGTGACCTTGGGCAAGTTATTTAATCTAGCCAAGGCTCATTTTTCTTTCCTCTGAGTATTGGAGCTAATAATCCCAATCTCAAACAGATGTTGTAAGTATTCAGTGAGAAGAATGTATATAATGCACTCAGTGGAATGTCTGGCCTCTGGTAAATGTTCAACAAATGATAGATATTATTATCAAGTAGAGACCAACAATCCTTTGGAATACTTATACTTTCCCTAGATCACAAGCAGTCAATAAATTAATGGTTTTAAATGAGGGCAATACCAACACCAAGGGCTTTCTACAAACATGGGGCAGGCAGACTGTACAGTCACAATGTCTGGAAGACATCTACTGAGTGAAGGTCAAGGATGATAAATGAAGAACTCTCTTATCTAAACTGACAATAGCACCTGCTGGAGTCCGAATACAATTCATAATTGGGGGGTGACCTCTAAATGTTAATCAGGTTTTGATAAATTTCACTATAAGATTGGAATTTACTACATTCAGAATCACATTTTGGGGTCTATATGTAATCACTTTTCTGGTGACGTATTTAGGTAACAACTATATATTTAAGACCATTTTTTTTTCCTCTGGATGACCAAAAGCAACATTCAAAATTAATAAGCAGCTTTAATATATTCTAGATGTTCCCTTCTGAATGTTAACATCGCATCTTATAAGTGATTATTTTATAGATCAATTACATACCTGGTCATTTACTTTCAGGTTTTAAAACACATAGCTGTTCATTCAGCAGTCATTTTTTGGGCATCTATCATGAGCAGGCTCTAAGTTAGACACACAGATATAGCAGTGAAAGTGGCAGCTACTGTCCCTGATCTCACAGGGCTTATGAGCAAGTAGGGGAGAAGAATATTAAACAAGGAAATATGCAAACACTGAGTGAGAAAGGTACATGCTCTTACGAAAACACATAGAGGAAGCCTGAAAATAGTGTAGAAGTCAGGGAAAGTACTCCTAAGGAAGCGACATTTAAACTAAGGAGAATGCAATGACGTTATTCAAGAAAAATGGAAAAGAAGATGTTCCAGGCCCAGGAAAGCACATCAAAGGCCCCAGCAAGGAAACAGACTGGACCATTGAGGGCACTGACTGAGGTCATTGTTGCTGGAGCACAGAATTCAGGAGTGCTACTGGCAAGAGAAGGGGCTAGAAGCAGGCAGGGAATGGATAATGGATGTTAAAATCTGGATTTTATCCTAAAGGTAAAGAAGTACTTTTGAGTGCTTGTAAGCAAGGAAGTGACACATTCAGATTTTTTTGTTCGCACCAAAACAAAACAAGAGGAAACCATATCAGATGTTTCACTTGTCTGTAACTTCAGGAAAATGTTTTAGGAGAGAGTGTTGGATTCTGGTTAAAGTATTTTAATTATTTGTGGATTTTAATTACCCATATTCTTCCTGATCTCCTTAATCACAGCTAGTTGAAAATTGGCTGTAACTCAAGATACTCTGTGAGGAAACTTAATAAAGTGAAGTATGTAACAGATGAAATCCTGATTCCTACTGAGAACTGAAGAACGTATAAGTAACAGGCATTCTGATTTCTGATGGGAAATGGAGAGGCCCTGGTAAATATCAGTCATCCAGAGCAGCTATTTTGCTTAATCCCGTAAACTAGTTGCAGATGTTGGCTCAAACAGCTAGGCTTTGCATCTGTAATTTTAAAATTGTCTCATATTTCTAAAACCTGACTCCGTATGCACCGGAAATCAGTGACATGAATTATGAACTTCAGGAAGAGGAGAAGCACAAGAAATGCCAGAAGTGATAGGAGATAATATTCGGAGCGGTGGTCGAGCTATGTGCACAGGATGAGTGAAGGATGACACGGTTCCTTCCTCCAGGACATGGATCCTGCAACTAGGCATTTGAAAATAAAACCCTGCAAGTGGAAGAACCAAACAGAGGAAGGCATTTATAGATAGTTGAGTCCTCAAAAACAAATCCTCCTTTTCCTCTTCCCCGTCTCTACTTTACAGCAGGTCAACAGGAAGACCAGAGTTGCTGGAGAAGGAAAAAATTTTTGAAGAGAAAAAAACTGAGAACACAGAAGTATGCTAAAAATTTCTTACCTTACTTAAGAAGATCATCTTTAGTAGACTGGGGCCGGAAATAATAAAATGACTCGCTATTAAACTAGTGTTTTAGTTATGATAGTGCTTTCTCATAAAAGACATCTATAAAAAGTCAACATAGACTTGAATTAAAACTTAGAAAAGGGGCTGGAGGTGGTAGAACTCCATAAAGACTTTATATTATATTGCAAATACGGAATAATCACAGGCATTAGAAACGACTTAAAGTATGATGATGACTGAATCTCATATTCATATTTGTACTTCCCAAGCTCATTTTTATTTATGTACACTATTCCCAAGTAGTGCTCCATTCAAGCAATATAAATGGTGGCACATCAAATAACCTACCCACAGGGGCCATCCATCACAGGCTGAGTGTAAATAACTTCACGAGAAATCAGGACAAAAACTTTGGCCAATTATTTGGTGAGGCAAGGAGCACAGTGCAAAGCTTCAACAGCTTAGGTTCAATTGTGAAACCAAGTCACTCATTTCCTCAAGAGGAAACATTCTTCCATAGAATTCAGCCTAACCGAATTCCCTGAGATGGGGAATGCGTTGGTTGTTGAGTCAAAGAGATTTCATGGTAACTTTGGAGGTAAGACATTTTATTCCTTAGTTTAGCTAAAGCTCTACCTGTTTACATTTTATTCATGAGATCATTTCTGATAAGTTTCATTCACTTTCTGCACTTACATAATTAGAAGATATATACTGCTAGGTAAATAACATTGGTCTCTCCAGGAGTTTTCAGATAAATCTGAGACCAGTATTAACTCTTTCAAGCTACTAGGACTACTGCAATTAAATCACAATCTTCCTGTTCCATGCAAACTACTCCCGAGGGAAAGTTAATATGATTTCACAGAAGCTATGAGAGACCTGCTTATTGAAATGTCTAGAGAGAGAAGAAAAGGGGCGACTTCACAAAGAGGTGGGGGACTTACAGCAAATAGAATTTTCAACTGACATATATAGGTACTATTTGGGAAATCCGAGACCCTAGGATGAGAAGATATATACTTTTTTGAGGACAGAAAGATAAGATTGTTCTCAAATGGGATTATCCTATTACAAAACAAAATCTTTAAAAATTATGATGAAATGTCCCAGCAATTTACATTAATGCGAGAATTGATGCTCTGATATTTGGGTACCTTGACACTGAGACTCAAGATAAAGCCCTGAGTCTGGAGTCCAGAAGGCTGACAAACAGATGCCTAATTGACATGGTCAAAAGGAGCCTTCTTTTCTATGAATATATATCTCAGCACTCTCACAATGAAATATCCTAAGAATGTAAAGATATGTCTGTATTTGGAGGATTCTGGCTCAGGAAAAGTTATGTAACTTTATTGCACTGAGTATCAAAAGACCTGTGCTTTCAGGACAGAAACTGCAACTTGCCTTGGTCATGGTGAATTGGGGACACACTTCTGTTGGGTGGATTTGAACTCAGTGTAGGAAGCAATGAACAAAAATAACAAAAGAGCTCTTTTGAAATATATACAAGAATTTCTCAGCTTCTATTTACTTCTATTTTCACTGTGATAGTGAACCAGTGGCATCCTTTCAAAGGACCTTATGGTATAGGACAAGGCCATCATCAATAACAAAAGATCCCATGGCACCCTTGTAGTCAGTGAGGTTCTATAATTTGTCCTTTACTAATCCCTTAGTTTGCTACATTGAAAGGACTGGGGTTCTCTCAGTACAACAAATAAAGAAATTAGCATCTCTACAGGAGCCTCAACATGTGAAGTGACGCTGAGACCCCAGCCCAGCCAACAGCTGAAAGCCCTTGGCTTCTCTTTACATTCCACTTGGTAACTACACTGTTTCACCATCTTCTTAAGGCTCCCATCTGACTCCCACTCCCCTGGTTCTCAACAAACAGCCCAGCCTCCTGTTTTATCAAGCAAATTGAGCTAATCAGAAATGAGGCATCCAAGATTCTTTTCTCCTCTGTTTCTGTATCATTTTTCTCTCACTAGAAATTTTAATAGCATTACATATTCATTCACTTTATTTTTCATTTATAAATATATTATTTTATTATTATAAAGAATAACTTCAGGGGCCAGCCCCGTGGCTGAGTGGTTAAGTTTGCATGCTCCACTGCGGTGGCCCAGGGTTTCGCTGGTTCGAATCCTGGGCACGGACATGGCACCGCTCGTCACGCCATGCTGAGGTGGCATCCCACATGCCACAACTAGAAGGACGCACAACTAAGAATATACAACTATGTACCCAGGGGCTTTGGGGAGAAAAAGGAAAACTAAAATAAAATCTTTAAAAAAACCCAAAAACTTCATTTCACAGGCAAGCTACACGAATCTTAAATTAAATAATAGGAAAATTAATTCAATAGCAAAAGAATCATCCCCTAATGACCAAATAGGGCTTATACTAGGAAAACAAGGATGGTTAGTAAATCTATCAATATAATAAATTACATAATTTGTTCAATATGTAAGACCAGAATCATCTCAATGAAATTCAATGCTCATTTCTGAGAGACAATCTCAGTTCCAGAGGAATCAAGGAATTTTTCTTTATCACAATAAATATATTTTAAACCAAAAGCTAACATCAAATGGTTATAAACATTCCCATTAAGACAAAAAAAAAAAACAGCTAAGAAAATCCACAATTAATTTTATACTATTCTGAAAGGAGTAATATATGAAAATAGAAATAAAACATACAACTACACCAACAGGTACGATAAAAATTATAACTAAATGAAAAACTACTACAGAATCCAATAAAATCCACTGATACAAAATAAATGCTTAAAAATAAATAGTTTTCACATAGCAATAAATAATTAGAAAATATAATTGAAAAAATATCCTATTTACAATTACAACATAAGGCTATTTCCAGTTATTTTATATCTTAACAAGAAATGTGAATTTACCTATATTAAGGGGGAAAAGAGAAAATTATAATAAACAGAAGGAATCACCGTCTGATTGGATGGGATAAAAGGATGTGAAAAAATGCGACTTCTTGCCATATTAATTTATAGGCTTTATAAATATCTTATCAAAATTCAAATAGAACTGTAGCTGGAACATGATAAATTTTTTTTTTTAAAGATTTTATTTTATTTTTTCCTTTTTCTCCCCAAAGCCCCCCGGTACATAGTTGTATATTCTTCGTTGTGGGTCCACCTAGTTGTGGCATGTGGGACACTGCCTCAGCGTGGTTTGATGAGCAGTGCCATGTCCGCGCCCAGGATTCGAACCAACGAAACACTGGGCCGCCTGCAGCGGAGCGCACAAACTTAACCACTCGGCCACAGGGCCGGCCCCTGGAACATGATAAAATTTTAATCTTCGACTGAAAGAATGAGTAATCTACAAAAGCAAATTGCATTTCTGAAAAAGAAGACTAATGAAAGGAAACAACCTAGCAGACATTAAGATGTATTAGACATCTGCAATAATTAAAAGGTGTGTCACCATCCAAAAATCAACAGATGGAGGGGCAGGAGAAATAATCCAGACACAGAGCTTAGTTAAGAGCTTGTCTACAACCTGGACTGAGGCCAGAATTCTGCCACTTATCTATTGTATGACCTAGGGTGAACTATTTAACTTTCCTAAGCTTCAGTAACATCATTTCTAAAACAGGAGAAATAATGTAACCTACCTCACAGGGTTGTTGTAGAACTGCGTAAATTGATGTAAGCAATGCACTTTGTGTAATACCTAGTCGTAAAGTAAGCTTTCAAGATATGTAAGCTGCTATGATTATTACTATCATTATTGATATTATTATATGATCAAGGAAGTATTGCAAATCAATGGTGATGGTATGGATCCTTCAAACAATTATATTTGGACATTTGCTCCTTTGGAACAAAATTTTAATGATAATTATATTATTGTCATTGTCACTAATCATTGAGTTATTACAATGTGCAAAGCACTGTTAGGGCTTTATGAAAACTAATGTGGTTAATCACATTAACCCTAACAGGTAGACACAATAATCATAACACTTTTGTAAATGGAGAGACTGAGGCACAAAGATGTTCAGTAACTTGTCCATGGCTGGCGAGTGGCAGAGTCAGACACTGGAGCCTGGCAGTCAGGCTTGAGAATCCACGCTCTTAACCCCTACACTCTGCTCCCCAAGTAAGTGCCTCACCTTCTACCAAATACCATGATAAATCCCAAATGGATTCAGGGACAAACATCAATAATGGCTTCACATGAGTTCCATAAATACATGGGTGAATTTTTAGCTGCTCTTGAGGGAGACACCACCTTCCTAAACATAAATGCAGTGGAAAAGTGACAGAAAAGACAGCAATAGAAATTACTACAAAACATGTTTTTAAACCTTACCTCAAAAACCTTGTAAGTAAAATTAAAATGCACACAAGAAAATGAGAAAAATATTTGTTAATAAAAATGACAAAAGGTCAATATCTTTATTGCATAAAAATTCTGTTATGAACCAAAAAAGTAAAAAACTTCAAAGAGAATATAAGCAAAGGCGGGAACAGTTAATTTAGAAAAGAATACTAGAGAAGTGAAACTGTCACTCTTTGCAGATGACATGATTTTATATCTAGAAAACCCTAAAGAGTCCACTAAAAAACTTTTAGAAATAATAAAGGAATACAGTCAAGTTGCGGGATACAAAATCAACGTACAAAAATCCATTGCGCTTCTATACACGAACAACGAAGTAGCAGAAAGAGAAATTAAGACTACAATCCCACTTGCAATTGCAAGAAAAAGAATAAAATACCTAGGAATAAACTTAACGAAAGAGGTGAAAGATCTGTACACGGAAAACTATAAAACATTGTTGAAAGAAATAGAAGAAGACACAAAGAAATGAAAAGATATTCCGTGCTCTTGGATTGGAAGAATTAACATTGTTAAAATGCCCATCCTTCCTAAAGCAATCTATAGATTCAACGCAATCCCTATCAAAGTTCCAACAACATTTTTCACAGAAATAGAACAAAGAATCCTAAAATTTATATGGAACGACAAAAGACCCCAAATAGCCAAAGGATTCCCGAGAAAAAAGAACAAAGCTGGAGGTAGCACACTCCCCAATTTCAAATTATACTACAAAGCCATAGTAACCAAAACAGCATGGTACTGGCACAAAAACAGACACGCAGATCAATGGAACAAAACTGAGAGCCCAGAAGTAAACCCACACGTTTATGGACAGCTAATATTCAACAAGGGAGCCAAGAGCATACGACAGAGAAAGGAGAGTCTCTTCAATAAATGATGTTGGGAAAACTGGAAAGCCACATGCAAAAGAATGAAAGTAGACCATTCCCTTACACCATGCACAAAAATCAACTCAAAATGGATTAAAGACTTGAACGTAAGACCCGAAACCATGAGACTTCTAGAAGAAAACATAGGCAGTACGCTCCATGACATTGGTCTGAGCAGCATATTTTCAAGTCCCATGTCTGACCGGGCAAGGGAAACAAAGGAAAAAATGAACAAATGGGACTACGTCAAACTAAAAAGCTTCTGCACAGCAAAGGAAACCATCAACAAAACAAAAAGACAACCTAACAATTGGGAGAAGATATTTGCAAACCACATATCAGATAAGGGGTTAATATCCAAAATATACAAAGAACTCATACAGCTCAACAACAAAAAAACCAACAATCCAATTAGAAAATGGGCAAAAGTTCTGAACAGAGATTTCTCCAAAGAAGATATACAGATGGCCAACAGGCATATGAAACGATGCTCAACATCATTAGCTATCAGGGAAATGCAAATCAAAACTACAATGAGGTATCACCTCATTCCGGTCAGAATGGCTATAATTAACAAGACAGGAAACAACAAATGTTGGAGAGGATGTGGAGAGAAGGGAACCCTTGTTCACTGCTGGTGGCAGTGCAAACTGGTGCAGCCACCGTGGAAAGCAGTATGGAGTATCCTCAGAAAATTAAGGATAGATCTACCATATGATCCAGCTATTCCACTGCTGGATATTTTTCCAAAGAACTTGAAAACGCAAAGGCATAAAGATACTTGCACCCCTATGTTCATTGCGGCATTATACACAATAGCCAAGACTTGGAAGCAACCTAGGTGCCCATCAAGGGACGAATGGATAAAGATGATGTGGTATTTATACAGGATGGACTACTACTCAGCCATAAGAAATGACAAAATCCAGCCATTTGTGACAGCATGGATGGACCTTGAGGGTATTGTGCTGAGTGAAATAAGTCAGAGGGAGAAAGTCAAATACCATATGATCTCACTCATAAGTAGAAGATAAAAACGACCAAAAAAAAAACAAAACACATAGCATTGGAGATTGGACTGGTGGTTACCATTGGGGAAGGGGGGAGGGGGGAGGGCAAAAGGGGTGATTAGGGTCACATGTGAGGGGATGCACTATAATTAGTGTTCGGGTGGTGAACATGATGTAATGTATCCAGAATTTGAAATATGACGTACATCCGAAAAAAATTAAAATTAAAAAAAAAGAAAAAGAAAAGAATACTAGTGGTCAATAAGCATGAAAAATATTTCTCTCACTCGTAAGTTGAAGACAGAAGTGACTGAGGTTTAAAAGAGAGAAGCATGTGATGAGCAGGAAAATAATTTCATTTTAATACACTTAAATATAAAAAATCTATCAAATTATTGGAAGAAAATACAAGAAAAATAAAATATAAATGCCACAAAAATGGAAAAATTTGTCTAAATCAAAATTATAAGTTTTATAATATACAATAAAGTTAAAGTCAAGTGATAGATAAGTAGAAAATATCTGCACTATATATAAAATACACAGAGTTAATATCCAGATTATAAAAAAATCCTAAAAGCCAATTAGAAAATAACATAGTCCCCTCAAAATGGGCAAAAGACACAATCAGACATTTCACAGGAGGGGGAATACAAATGTCTATTTCGCATTTTAAAGGCTGCTCTATAACTTACAATAAGTGAAATGCAAATCAATATATTACTCTTTCTATCAGATTATCCAAAATTATATAAAATATAATTATCCAATACTGGAGATTCAGGTACTCACATATATAGTTGTTGGGTCTATAAACTGGTTCACGTGTTTTGGAAAATCTGGAAATGACACAAATTCCTATCCTTACAGAACAGTTAAATTAAGTATGGCACATCTATACTGTGGAATATACAATACTAGGTAACAGCAAAAAAAGTTATGTCGTCTTCAGTCTGTGTACTTACACGGAAAGATCTCCAGGATATATCACTAAGTGGATAAAGTTCAACCTGAAATATATTTACTGAGCATCTACTAGACATGAGGTTCTAGATGTTACAGATACATCAGTGAGCAAAAGAAACAACAGTCCATGCCTTTGTGGGGCTTACAACTACAGTGTAAAATATGTACAATTTGTGACCACTGTCATTTTTGAAATCACAAACCATGTGTCTTTATGTGTGTGTGTGTAGATACGTGTTTGGGCATGTATGTATATATGTATACTCCAAAATAATAACAGTGGTTATATCCACAGAGGTGGGTGGGATTGGGTGGGAGTCAAGGATATAGTTAGTACATTACTTAACTTTTCCTCAATGAAAACGCGTTCATGTATTTCCTGTGTAACAAACAAAAATTACGGCTTGAAAATCATGTCCCATCGATAGTTGGTGTAAATAAGCTACATAGTGCACGTAAGGGAAGGAGTGAAGCAAGAACTAGAGAAAGCTTGAGGAGTGACTTCTGCTGTTTTAGGGTCACATATCTATCCGGAGCCCCTACTTCAAAGTCTCTGCAGCCAAAGGACTAGACGCTGAGCTGGCTGGCAAGGGACGGAAATGAGAGCGGCCTCACCACCATGAAGCTGCAGGAGACGGGTGAGACAGCCAGGAGGGAAGCACTGGCATTCCCCAGGTCCGGACTCAGGAACAGTAAGGGGGCCCTGGGCAGGTCACTCACAGGTTTGGCCTGTGACAGACCCCCCTGAAGGAGAAAACCAGCAACTTTTGGTGTTGGCTGAAGTAGCAACTTATATGGACCCCCTCCCTGCCCAGATGGCTATGTAGGGATAAAGTGGAAACTTCTTCTCTGAGACGAGGAATGGAGATTAAAGAAGTGGAAATTAAAACAGTGGGAGCTACTCATCCAGGACCAAGGAAATGATACAATCCCAACGTCCACAAACAGTGAAAATAGTCATGAACAGGAAAACACTAAGACGTCGTTTCTCTGTTAGTTCAGGGGGACATTCAGGTCTGAAATTACAGTGGTTAATAAGATAATAGTGGGAGAAGATAAAATTTTTAAACGGTACAATAATTCCAGGGAATGCAAATCATATAGGCATTTAACTTATTTGGAATCAAACAGACCAGTACATCTGAAATAAATAAATAAATAAAAATTAAAAAAATACAAAATAAAACATTTAGAAGAATTAATTGAAAATTGCTAAAAATAATAAAATAATTTAGTAAAATAGCAAGTTACAAAAATAAAAGAAAGAGACTCAGATACAGGAAATAAACTGGTTAGTAGGGGAAGGAGGGGTTAGGACGGGCGGAAGAACCAGGTGGAGAGAATTCAGAGGGACAAACTTTCAGTTATAAAATAAGTCAGTCACGGGGATGTAATGTACAGCATAGGGAATACAGTCAATAATATTGTAATAAATTTTTATGGTAACAGATGGTAAAAAAAAACAACATACCACACTTCGTAAAAACGAAAGATAGGCAAAGAGGACAAAAGAGACAGAAGGGAAGGAGGGAAGCAGACAGGGAGGAAGGGCAGCTGTGGGACATTGGGGGAGAGGCAGGAGGAGAAACCCTTGTCTGCCCAGGTGCCCTTTCCCTGGGGACAAGACCAGTCCTCTGCTACCCCAGGAGGAGACCACAGCTCAAGCGCAGGGCTAGATTCTGCCCATCCAAGGGATTCTTCAAGGTAATTTTGAGCAGATAGGATTTTTCTCCTCACTGATGTTCAGCCCTAAATCCTCAATTAAGATGTATCTTGGCTGTAAAAATACTGTGAGCACATCTTTGCGTTTTCTGGAAAAAAAATCATAAGAGGCATGCATTAAGTGCTATTCCACATAGAAGTCTAGATTTAAAAGATTCAGAACAAATTATCAGGCCATACATTTCACTAATTGTGGCTTTCACAGACTCCAGTTTCTGTCTATTTTATTAAAATAAAGATTGTTGTATTTTATAAGCTATCCATTGGCCCCCTGGAGACATTTTCTTAGAATTAAGGGATAAAAAGGAAATACATTCTAACAGCTCTGATAGTTTTTCATTGTTAATCAGTGCCACGGACTGAATGTTTGTGTTCCCCCAAATTTATGGTGAAACCCTAACCCCAATGGGACAGTATTAGGAGGTCCGGGCCTTTGGGACGTAATTAGGCTTAGATGAGGTCATGAGGGTGGAGCCGCCTTGATGGGGTTAATACCCTTATAAAAAGAGGAGGCAGGATCTCTCTCTCTCCTCTACACCAAGGAAGGCCACGTGAGGACATAACCAGGAAGAGGGCCTCACCAAGAGATGACCACGCTGAGACCCTGGGCTCCAACTCCAGCCTCCGGAACCACGAGGAATAAATATTTGCTGTTTACGTCCCCCAGGCTATGGTATTCTGTTATAGCAGTCCAAACTGACTCTCAGATTAACTCATACAAACCTAAATTCATTCTATTCAGGATCAATCAGCTTTAGATTAAGAAAACATTTAAGTAAGAAGTAAAAATAACAGTGAATGGATTTAAATGATGTAACTTGCCATAATTGAGACTATTAAACGAGATTCTTTTTTTTTTTTTTTGAGGAAGATTAGCCCTGAGCTAACTACTGCCAATCTTCCTATTTTTTGCTGAGGAAGACTGGCCCTGAGCTAACATCCGTGCCCATCTTCCTCTGCTTGATATGTGGGACGCCTACCACAGCATGGCTTTTGCCAAGCGGTGCCATGTCCGCACTCGGGATCCGAACTGGCCAACCCTGGGCCGCTGAGAAGCGGAACGTGCGCACTTAACCACTGCACCACTGGGCTGGCCCCTAAATGAGATTCTTGATGCAATTTACAAGTATTAGAGGAGGTGGTTAAACACCGTAATTAAGAGAACGAGGTCCAGAATCAAATTGCCTGAATTCAAATCCTGGTGCCATCGTTTACAACGTGTATGACTGGTGACATGACTTGGCCTCTCCATGCTTCAGTTTCCCTGTCTGTAAAACTGAGATAATAAGGGTACCTACCTCATAGGGCTGTTGGGAGGAGTTAATGAGTTACTAAGTGTAAAGTACCTAAAACCATACCTGAAACACTAACTAATCAGTGTTAACCGTTATGTTCCTACAGCATCGGTGGGAGTGGACAGCCATTCATTCCTTTACATCTTTTTTAGTAAATACAACTTTTCTACTCGGTAGGCTTTCAAAATGTAAATTCCCAAATCTCAAAGTGGATTTACAGAGCCACACCATGTTTGTGGAGCTTCTCAGGCCCGTCTCTGTCTGCCGGCTCTTTCTCTCTGTCCTCCTCTTCCCTCCCCTGCCCGCCCGCTCTTGAGGGGTGGACTGAGATTGGAAAGGAGACTAGACAAGGCAGAAAATGAACGAGGAAAAAGGGAGTTTGTGTATTGCCATTAAAAAGGGTTAAATATTTCATTTTCTTCTCATGATAAATTATTTGTAAGCTCCAAAATTCTAAAGAAAATAGATAAAATCTCAGGAAGTAATCCTCAAAAAAAAAAAACAAAACAAACTAATCAAAATATTTTAATGGCACTGTGCACAAGGACAGAATAATACTGCTTTATCTCACTAACAGAAGGTATTAGTATTTTCTCAAAATAGAATAATAAAGAAAATACCTTTTAAAGCTCCAATGGTCCAATTTACAAATTCTTAGTTTAAGAAACAATTAAAGTACATCAGCACATTGTATAGCTAAATCCTAGGTAAAGTCTTATTGTAATAAGCCATTAAAAAAAGAAGAAAAAAGGTCAGGGGCCGGCCTGGAGGCATAGCGGTTAAGTTCCCACACTCCACTTCAGCGGCCCAGGGTTTGTGGGTTCGGATCCTGGGCAGGGACCCACACACTGTTCATCAGGCCATGCTGAGGTGGCATCCCACATACAAAATACAGGCAGACTGTCACAAATGTTAGCTCAGGGGCAATCTTCCTCATTAAAAAAAAGAAGAAGAAGACAAAAGGGCCAGCCCCTGTGGCCAAGTGGTTAAGTTTTGCATGCTTTGTTTGGTGGCCCAGGTTCAGTTCCTGGGCACAGACCGACACCACTCATCTGTCAGTGACCACGCTTCACGGCAGCTCACATGCAAAAAAAGGGAGGAAGATTGGCAACAGCTCTTAGCCCGCATCATATCTTTCTCAGCAAAAAAGAGGAAGAATAGCAATACATGTTAGCTCAGGGAGAATCTTCCTCAGCAAAAAAAAAAAAGAAAAAGAAAAAGAAAATTTGCAAGTAGCCAAAGGGTAGAGAGTTGAGTAGTGTCTCCCAAAATTCACGTCCACCTGAAACCTCAGAATGTGACTTTATTTGGAAATGGGATCTTTGCAGATGTAATTAGTTAAGATGAGGTGCAACTAGAGAGTGGGCTCTAAATCCAATGACTGGTGTCCTAAGAAGAGGAGAGTAGGGGCAGGGAGAAAAGGGTAAGGGGCAGATTTGTATGGCGACAGATGGCAACTAAACTTTTGGTGGTGAACAAGATGCAGTCTATAGAGAAGTCAAAATATGATGATGTATACCTGAAATTTATATAATGTTATAAACCGATGTGACCTCAACAAAAAAAAAAAAGAGGAGCGGACACAGTGGCACACAGAGGGAAGAAGCCGTGGGAGGACGGAGGCAGAGATTAGTCAGGCCTCCACAAGCCAAGGAACGCCAGGAGCCACCAGAAGCCAGGAAGAGGCAAGGAAAGATTCTTCCCTAGAACCTTAAAGGGAGTATGACCCTAAAGACACCTTGATTTCAGATGTGCAGCCTCCAGAACTGCGAGAGAATAAACGTCTGCTGTTTGAATCAACCCAGTTTGTGAAGCTTTATTATAACAGCCATAGGAAGTTGACACACTCAGTCTCAGAATGAGTTTATAAAGTTACAGAGTAAATGTCAGCCTAAGTGGCAACAAGCAATGTGCTATTATCCTAACAGGGAAGAAACGTAGCTACGAACAATAGATCTCATTTTACACATAAGGCACGTGCTGGAGCAGTCATGAAATATGCATGTATTGGCATGAGGAATTATAATCCCATTAACTTGAATTGCATAACTTCAGAAATATGTTCCCCCAAATCAACCCAATACATCTAATAAAAATTACATTTACATTTCTTTGCTGATAAGGGACATCTATGTAATATATAATGAATACATATAAGCATTGTACATTCCTAAAGGTAAATATTATACCTTGCTACAAATCTTGGAGAATTTTTCATTATTCAGTTATTTCTTTAAAAAAAAAAAACAAAACACTAACAGGTATAGTATTGATAGAGTTTTCATTAGAATTGGCTACCTTGAAGACCAACAGAGAGATGGAGCAAAAATTTATTCAATTCTTCCTATAAGTAATGTTTTTTAAAGCACTTTTAATTAAAAGAATTTGGTAAAGAACTGCTGAATGGCTGTAAAAATATATAACATCTATTTAAAAATACATGTTAAGCTGCAAGGACCTTTGACAGGCCTTCAACTTAGAATCTGAAGGAACTTATTAGAATATTGGAGAGGGTACATTTTTCTTCTTCTCTGCTCAGAAAGCTGTCCTCAAAAATTAATCCATGAACCATGACTGGATAAATGGGGTCATTACATCATGTTCTGAATAAAGATGAATGTCCTCTAAATGAATAATCCCAAGATAAATTCGCCAACATCATTTTTTAAAATCAGATAGCTATCTTCCCTTGTATATATGACTTTTTAACAAGTGTTTTTAACTCAACTGAAAAATATGTCATTTGAATCTAAAATTTTGTTACATATTTACCTCTACGTTTGTCGAAACAAGTCATTGAGAAAATATAATTAATAAAAACACTTCACTTTTTATTTATGGATATTCACTCAAGAGTACTTGTTGAGCACTGTCTATCTGCCAGGCTTTGCAAGGCAAATTGGAACAGCAATTACACAGATTTCATTGTTGCTTTGTAGCCGTCTTCCTACTTCCGAGGCGGGGAGAAGGCTCAATTAGAAAATAAAAGCAATAATCTTTCTTGAAGATTAACAGAAATAATGCAAATATATAACAACAACAACAATAATAATAGCAAGCAATTTATATAGCACTTACTGTCAGCCAGGCCCTCTTCCAGGTGGCTAAATTGTATCATCTCATTTAATACAAAAACTTTATGAGGCAGTTACATTATCATCAGTTTATTACAGATTAGAAACTTGAGAAAGTGGAAGGTTACATAATTTGCTCCTGGTCCCCCAGTGGCTTCCCAGTTCCAGCTCTGAAGGACCATTGCACTGTATTACCTGACAACTTAGCACAGTCCAAGAATTATTTTTAAAAAATAAAGAAAGAGGAAGGGGAAGGTAGGAGAAAGTCAAAGGATGAAATGCAAAAAATCATTAAATTTAATCAATAAATGAACCATAACCACAGGGTTTTAATAATGAGGTATTAACCACCTTACATTACTTTAAGAAGACAACATAAGAATCCTATTATCCAAAGCAAATTGTTCTGAAGGCAAACAATGTTCAACAAGAGCCTGCAGCCATCACCTCTGATGCACCTCCTCCGGTGTCTATTCTCTCTTCGTCCAACAATAGCTCTGACTTTCAGGTGGAGAGCAGCCCATCCCCACTTCCAGTCCATGTGATCTGGCCTAAGCCAATCAGTATAACTCATTCTCTGGCCGCAGTGATTGGTTCAGGAGTGAGCACACGATCCAAGTCTGTCCAATCAGAGTGAACCTCAGGAGTTTTCTGAACATTCTGGGAGACTCATTTATTTCTGCTAGACTCAAACTAAGAAGGAAATACCCTGGAGGCTGATGGGTATCATATTACAATCCTTTAGGGCCCAAGAATGGAGCCAACAGCAAAGAATTAGAACCAAAAAATAGTAAGAGTTCATCCAGTTCGTCATGGCTCATCAAAACAGTTCATCAAAACACTGTTTGAGCCATGGATTAAATAGTATTTAACTCTCTCTCGGAAATGTTCAATCATGTAAACTAATTAATTCACTTCTTTCCAAGGTCATTTAAGTTGAGTTTTTCTGAAATTTACATCCAAAAGAATCTTGATATAGATATTGGCACAGGAAGTCATTGGTTTCAGACCATGCACTTGTACAAATTGAAGAACTGGGGAACTTGATAGGAAAATTTCAGGACAGGGGTGTGTTGATGATTTTTTTGAGATCTGGAGGGGGTCCTAAGGAAAAGAGACTAGTGTCTACTAAAACCAGATTTCAGAAAGTAGGGAGGGAAGAAACCCTGTTTTGATAAGAAAAGTGTTTTCTGCTTGCAGCCTACAATTCAAGAAGGGTGAGAATCCAGTTATCCGGAGACTTGTGAGTTTAAGAAAGCCAAATTTCACCCTCCAGTCTAAAGTTAGAGCAACAGAAGACACGCTGGTGGGAAACAAAACAGACAACACGCCCGAGACTAGGAGGTGCACTGATACCTAGCCTCCTGCAAGGACCTGCTCTGCTCCCTGACGAAGGAAAAAAAGTCTTCCTAGTTGTACAACTGCACTTGAACGCAGTCTGGGCCAAGGAGCATGTCAGCCTTGCCATCCTGCTCTAGATTCTCATAACTAGAGGAATGGATTATCAGTTATGAAAATGCCACATCAGTCCTTCTGGCCCTTAACATATTCAAATCCAGCAAATTTCATACTCATTTCTTTTCGGCTACCCACACCTTCTGAAGACAAATAATGTTCCTCAAATATCTGTAGCTATCGTTTACATTCCCCTCCTCCAGTGTCTGCTCCTTCTTAGTCCAATAACATCTCTGACTCTCAGGTGGCGTTCTCTTGCCTCTTAAACCTTGAGATACAGCATCCCACCACTGACTTCAATCTCTAACCCTACCCCCTTTTTCCCTCAATCCTGGTTATTTTCTCTATTTCAGTAAAACCCTCAATGCCCTGGCTTGCCCATTTCCTTTCAATTTCCAGTCAACATCGTCTTTTGTCTCTTCTTTTTCCTGGGCACAAGTCAGATTATGTTTTCCAGTTTCCCTTGCAGTTAGGTGAGGTCAGATGATGAGTTCTGGTCAATGGAATGGAAATGGAAAAGATGTGTGCCACTTCCAGGCTGGTCCTTAAAAACCTCCCTCCCTCAGGCTTCTTTCTCTTTCCCATCTGCTGGAAAAACAAAGAGGATTCCAAAGTCCATGACTGACCATGTGAAGCAGAGATGCCCCCACATCTGGATGACCTTCATTGGATTGTTACAGCAGGGTGACTTAAATTATTATGTTAAGCTACTGAAATTCTGGGGTTGTTTGTTACTTGATTAACTTGTCCTGACTAACACATCAATGAAAACCATTCATACTACATTATACAAGCCTTTATTTCAACCTCTCTCTCTTCAAAACTTTAACTCACAAGCTCTCTTGACATTGCCTCCCTGGAAAAACCCCAACTCAGAATATCAATTCCACTGCTTTCTCTGCTTTCTCAGCTTTATGTTACCTTCCAGCTGTAGGTAGAAGAGCAATTCACAAGACCAAGAGGACTGGTACTACCTCAGGTTGTCACCAACACTGCACAGGACCTTCTACCAGTCCACCTATTTGACAATTTCTCCAATGTTTCTCGAGCTCTCAGAAACATCTAATGCTATTTGACCTTTCCCTCACTGAAATATTCTCTTCCTTTGGCTCTCATTCTACTACTCTCCAAGTTTTCCTACCTCTCTTATCATTTCTTAGACTCCTTTTTAGTCCCTCATTATGCCCCTTCATCCTTTAAGTCCCATATTTCCTTCTATGCTCTAATCCTTTGGAGGCAATCTCATTTACTCCCATGGCTTCAACTACCATGTATACACTGACAGCTATAAAACTTATATCTCCAGTCTAGACAAATCTTGAACCTCAAAACCTACTGATGTCTCCAATAGGCACATAAAAATGTACTTGAAACAAAAATCACCACTTTCTTCTCTCATCTCCCTTGAAATCTGCTCCTCCTCCATCTGCACTTCCTTTGTCAGTGGATCCCCTTAAGCCACAGCCTAGGAGAATGACTTAGCCCCCCAACTTCACAAATATTTATAGCTCTTTCCACTCTCTAAATATGTCATGAATCTGTCCCTTCTCCTACTATCGACATTTGCATTTTCTTACCTTAATTACTTCAAAAACATCTTCACCAATTCCCATATCACTAGTTTTACTCCTGCAAATCATCCCATGTGGCTGAAACCTAGAGATTTCCAACATACAAATCAGAAGATATCTCTTCCCTATTGGAAATACTTCAGTGGCTCCCTACTACTTTTGGAATAAATAGTTCTCTGTCTCTCCTGAACGCTAGACACTTTTATCCAATCCCACTGGACTTTTTTACTCCAGTCTTCCACAGTGACTCATACCCAACATATCTACCCTTTCTGACTCAGAAGCCAAACCTGAGATTCTCATATATTTCTTTTTCCATGAAGAGCACCCCCATCTCATCTGTGCCTAAATCAGATATGTGGACAGCACTGCTGATGATCCCCAGCCCTCTCGCCAACATCCTGTTCATCACAAAACCTTTAGATCCCTCCTATTTAGTATCTCCTAAATTCTCCTCAAATCCAGCTCAGATGGCCTAGCCCAGATCACTATAATCTCTTGTTGGCAACAACCTCCTAACTAGTCTCCTTTTTCTAATCTTATCCTCCCTTCAAAATCTTTCTTCACACTATAGGCAGAATGATCTTTCTAAAATGTTATGGTCACTGTGCTTAAAACCTTACAATGATACTCCACTGCTTACAGCATCGCAAAAAATAGCCTGAATGGAGCTTAGGTCCTAGTGAAGGAAGATAAAAAATAAGATATAACAAGATGATGGATAATGGCAAGACACTGGGGAGAGAAGGTGACTTTAGATCTGAAGGATCAGAAGGAGCCAGCCTTGAAAAAGGAGGCAGACTCCAATTTGCTTACTTACCATCACTCCCACTGGGTGGTGAGCTCCCTGAAAGCAGGACCCATTATTTATTCATCATTCTGTTCTAAACATCTACCACAGTTTTGGGCACTCCTAGGTTTTGAATACACTTTTGATGAGTGAAGGGATGAATAAAATTTAAGTTTAAACTTTTGCACAGGGCAACTTGAGGCTAATTGTGTAGTTACATTTTTTCACACATCTGTTGACATCAACTTATGGAACTTCTAAGCAGACAAATTTTCAGGCAGACAAAAATAATGGGATTTAGACTTTAAAGAGGAGTTTAGCTTTCCTTAAATCCTTCTAAAACATTTCAGGACAGATTCTGCACAGCAATCTCTTACAACCAGGAGCTCTAAGAGGATATCAGAATAAATGAACCACTTGCTGAGATAGCACAGGGTATTTCAACCCCACCAACCATAACAGCCAGCATCAGTTAGCAGGCTGGGCTCCAAGGCTCCCTGGCTTTGAGCTTCCTCATAGACAAAAACTGTTTTCATACAAAGCCAACCTCAGATATTCAGATTCATAAAGAAAATAGTTTCAAGTCATTATGGTTCATTTCTGCTAAGCAGGAAAAAACAATAACGGATTCTTTAAAATACATTATATTGTATTTAATTATTGGATTTGATTCTTGAAAATAAAATATCCAGGTTCATAACACCTTACTTTCAAAATGAAAGGTTTTAGAAACAAACAAACAAATTTGGCAGCAAAGCCTGACCTGATGTGAAAATATATCTCTCAGTTAATCATCCTGATGTGACTATTCATTTGTTTCACTGTAGAAAGAGAATGTGTTTAATTACAGGGTGCTGCCTCTGACCGCACGGCAATATTGGGTAATATATGATATATGCAATGTATTGTTCTCTAAAATAAAAAAAGTTCTGACCTTCAAGGCACATCTGGCCCCAAGGATTTTGGATGGGGGATCTGTATTCTATTATAACATTCACCCAATTCTATTATCTTGAATTATAAAACTTCCCATGTGGGCTTTGAAGTACTCAGCAAAAATAAAGTCATAGAAACACAATTAGTATGATTTTAGCATTTGGAAGTAATATAATCGAAAACTGTTCCTTTCAGATCTGATTTAAAGTACGCATTTATGCCACTAATGATTGCTTTTCCAATAAGTTAATACTTCTATGAACTAGAGATGCTTCTGAGCAGGAGTGAAGTTTTAGCGATAAATTCTTTACCCCTTACCCAGCCTTAACCTGGGCATTGAAATCTTCGGAATAATTTGCCACAGCTTCTAATTTTCCCAAGTGTTTCATTGATCTCATTTTATAACTTTTATAATTTTCTTATACTTTATATTTTTTTCTCCTTAAAGTTTCAAGAAACAGCACCTACCTGCTGAGAACAAGATTTCTACTCTTCACAGGGCACATATCCAGTACCCAGCTGCCAAACTCATAGGGATAGTATTTCTGATTCTCACAATCACCCTGCAGAGATATTTTCTATTCTTCTCATCACACAATTGAGCAAATGGGGTTTAATTTGTCCAAGCCCACATGGTTACTAAGTGACAGAGCTGAATTTGAACCCAGGAACGTCTAGCTCCAAAGTCTGTTTCTTCCAAAATGTCATGAGGCAAACAATTGACCCATGCCTTAATCTCATTCTCAACTTGTGCATAGTTGGAAGAAAGACTTTAAAGCTGCTTCATCCATGGTAGAAATGAAAGTGTAATTGTTTTTTCAAAAAATTCCTATACTAGTAATTTAACAGCATCTTTACACTTCCACAAAATGAAAAGATACAGCATCTGATTTTAAAAGAGTCAACTCTAAAGCCACATAAAATGTCAGTTGATGTAACTTTGCTCTTTAATCTTTTTTAAAAAATAAATGTGAATTTTTGGAATTGGGAAGGCTTATCAACAAATGCATCGAAATCAGATGTTTAACGTTCACCCACCTTATAGAAGCGTCATCTACATTCATTGCACATATTATCATACAAGGGGAAGAGAAAGGCTTACACCTTATAACAACATAGCATCAAAGGACAGAGTGAAGGTCATTAATGATTTTAATTTTTTTAAGGCCCATTAAAATTAGAGAAATATCAAAGCACCAGAGTGTTAAGGGTTTACTATTACAGCATTTTAGAGTTTACTAGTTCATACCTTTCAATCACAGCAAGTTATTAGCAGTGAAGGGGTGAACCCTCTCAAGAGGATTTTTATTTCAATGATAGGGTGTTACGGACAAGACAACCTAAGTTTAAAAAAATTAGTAGCAAGCGCTAGTTGAGTTAATCAGTTAAAGACAAACTGTGCCCTTGGGAAGCTAAATGAAAAAGCAACAGTAAAGCTTACAGAACTTAGCTCGTACAATTTGCCTTGAAGGCGGAAGATTGGTTCCCTGAAATAGCAAAGAATTATATGCTTTAGTTCAGAAAAAAAGTTTTTCAAATAAAGTCTGTTATTACCTCTTCCCCTTTCAAAACAATGGAAAAAATTCTAGAGCAGAGGTCTCAATTTGTTCAATAATTGTACCTCTGAATTAAAAAAAAACTATAAAATCTTCATTGTTTTGACTTGAAAAGAAATAACAATGCAAATATTCATTATCACATAAAACATAAAAGAAACAGCAAACTGTCGGAGTTAATGCAATCTCTGCAGAGCGCTATTAGTCAGAGACAGCTGGTCAGCCCAAAACACAAAACTCCAAAGATCAGATCTTCTTAGGAACTAACATCTTCATTAACCAACAGGAATTTGGTGTGGCAGAGATTAAATCCACCAACTGCCTTCTTTATGAGCTGTCCCTTCACTGTTACCAAGCTGTGCAAATGTGTGAACTAGTCAGCAGCACCAGAAAGCGCATGCAGCTACGCACCAGATTTTAACCTTGAACCAACTCACAGATTCAATGTCTAGTCAAATTTAGGGGTAATGTAAGCAAGCAAAGTAGGACACAAGAAGTCAAATTTGAAAAGCAGAGCAAAGAGCAGAAAAGTTATTTAAAATAAATCAATAGGGTTAACTGCATAAAATAGCAAAAAAAAAGAAAAAAGTGCAATTCACACCAAAAACTTTAAAAGCAAAAACAAAACAAAAAGCTGCATTTCCAGCAAAATTTGCACATGATTAATTTGCATTAAAAAAATAGTCAATCAAGCGATTTAGTTCAAATTCTTTGGGGCATGCATGCACTGATTTGATTCTTTGAACAATTCCTACCTGATTTCCAATTGTGTTTTTCTTGTGAACCTGACTGCTCCTCTGCTGAGCACTGAGAAAAACAAAGGAGAGCAGCACTGAAGAAACTCATAAGATTTTTTTCTGAACAAGTAACAGATTCTAAAATATTTGCAGGCTTTAAAATTATATCAACAACTGAGGCAGAGCTAATCACAAAAAATCCAGGTCAGTTTAATTCTGGAAGCAAAACCAACCCAGTGGAACTTCTAGTACCAATTAACAATCACAAAGCAAAAATGTAATACGACAGGAAGAAAAGCTGCATTGCTGCATTAATAACAATAGGCGTCAATGAAGTATTCGTGACATTCCACAAGTATACTACAGAAGAGTTGTACTGAAAATTAACAGTTAACATGTATTGAGAATATGCCATGCTCTAAGTGCTTTGCAGATATTAGTGATTTTAATTTTAATTTTAAGCCTGTGAGGTAGTTACTATTCTTCTTCTCATTTTACAGATGAAGAGAGTGAGTCCCCAAGAAGCCAAGTGGCTTTTCCAAAGTTACTCAGCTAATAAGTGGTGGTACCAACTAGTCTGACTCCAGATCCCAAACTCTGGGATATGATCCAATCTCATTGCTTTGAATTCCACTATATTCTGACAACTCCCACAGTGCGTCTCCAGCTTGGACCTGTCTCTCCAACTCTAGACTCACATATGTTTTTGACAACTCGACATCTCCACCTGGATGTCTAATGGGAACCTCAAAGTTAATACGTCAAAATTCAACTCGTGATCCATCCATTCTTCCTCTTCTCAGTTAGTGGCAATTCCAATTTCCAACTGCCTAACCTAAATTCCTTGATTTCTCTTTCTCTTATACTCCGTATCACCACAAATGCTATTGACTCTACTTCTTAAAATGTATTTAAAATTCAACATCTTTTCATCACTTCCACTGCTACCACCTTGGACTGAGCCACCGTTCTCTTACTTGCATGGTTCCGATTACTTATTCTCTGGTCTCTGCTTCCACACTTGTCCCCCTTCTGTCTAGTCTCAACACAGAAGCCACAGCGATCCTTTTACAAAGAGGATCCGGTCACTCTTCTGCTCAAAACCCTCTACTGCTACACAATACCATTCCACTCGGGTTTAAAGTCAAAGTCCCTACAACGGTCTACAGGTCCTACTCAGCTGACCCCACCCTCTGCCTCTTTGAGCCATCTCCTCCTACTCTCCACCCTGTTCACCAGAGAGGTCCAGCCACACTGATCTCTTTTTTCTTTTTTTTTTTGGTGAGGAAGATTCGCCCTGAGCTCACATCTGTGCCAATCTTCCTCTACTTTGTCTGTGGGATGCCTCCACAGCATGGCTGATGAGTGGAGTAGGTCCATGCCCAGGATCTGAACCCGTGAACCTGGGTCACTGAAGCAGAGCATGGAACTTTAACCACTCAGCCATGGGGCCAGCCCCTCTCTTTTCTTTGTTTCAAACCCACCAAGCACACTCCCACCTCAAAGTCTTTATGCTAGCTGCTCCCTCTGCCTAGAATTTAATTTTCTTATATATCTGCATGGCTCCCGGCATCACCTTCTTCAAGTCTTTGCTCAGTTTTATCTTTTTAGTGAGACCTACCAAGATCACCCTATTCAAAATTGCATCCCTCCCTTCTTTCAGGACTCTCACCCCCTTTATACTGTTCTATTTTTCTGTGTGGCATTTTTCACCTTCAAACACACTATATAGTTTACTGATTTTTTGTATTTATTGCCTCCATTAGAATGTAAGCTTTGTGTGAGCAGGGTTTTTGTCGATTTCATTTACTGCTATAACCCCAGTGCCTAGAAACTATCTGGCACATAGCTGGCTTCCACAAATATCTGTTGAATGAAAAGTCCCATGATGTTGATATTATTATAACTTGAGTACAGATGGATCAGGAGCCAGATATGACCCTAATAATTTAACCCCAGAGCTCACATATCTAGGCAATATGTTTCTCTATCTCTCAAAAGAATGAAGGCTTTCTTTTGGTGGCTCCATGAGTAAATACCTATTGATATAAGAAAACACAACTCATTTTGGTTATTCTGGGAAGATTAGCAATAGTGAACGGTCTAACCAGTTGTTCAGTAGTTTATAGGAGCTGTTTTGGAGATCAATGGAGTAGTCGATAAATAGAGAAAAAGTAGATTGAAGTCATCAGTCAACTGTTGTAAGTGATGGGACATTATGATTCAGTAGTGCATCAGAAACTGACACCACATTTAGAGCAGTTGTTCAAAATAGCAACCGTGATGTATTTAAGCTGCTTCCCTTCACTCAAACTCATGAAAAAACATATACTACCTTCAACTGAGGGTGGGGAAAAGCCTCACTGTATTTAATTACTAAAGATATTTTGTGTGTATTTTTGCCTTTCAATTTGCTAATTTCAGAGATGCAACTTCTTTCTCCTTTCCTCATTTTTTGTTGTTATTTTTCAAGTTTTTAGTTAAATGCTTAATTCCCTTAATCACTATGAAATTCCTCTCTCTCCAATTATTTCTCTACTTAATCCAAATCTACATTATTCAGGTTTGGGGGTGAGGCTGTGGCTGAGGTGAAGCCTGCGTCCGGCTGTGGCCAGGGGTCTGATGCGCCCACACTGCCCTCTGGCTGCCCACCACGCCCCGGGCATGCAGAGTGTCTAAAGCACTGCTCTTCCTGGGCCTTCGGATCTTCCCCATGCTTTCCTTCTCCAGGGCCCTCCAGGCATTCCTCTCTTCTAGGAAGAAATAGGAAAACTACTGTTATAACGTGATCATGCCTTCTTCGTGGATATGGTCATCTCTTCCAAGCACCGTGATTGTGTTTTAAGGTTTTTTTTCAAGGGCAAATGTTTTAAAATAAATCACTGATTAGTGGTGATAACTTCAAACTATGACAGACCCGTAGGTGTTTACCCTGGAGTAGGCAAACTATTTGGGACTCTTGAATTATGCATAGGTCCCCTTAAAATCACCTAAGAGAAAAAAGGCTGAATATAAAGCAAAAGACACAGAGATTGTTGATGACTCCTTGTGCTACCTTAGGCAAAGAGTATGACCTAAATTGATCTCCGTTTCTTAGCTGTAAAGTGTCTGTGTGTGTGTGTGTGTTTGGGTGTGTGTGCGCGTGTTAAAAGACAAAGAGATAGTGAGACAGAAACAGAGACAAAGGGTGGGGAACTGGACTAGCTGTTTCTTCGGTTCCTTTTAGATCCAAGAATCCTTGAGATGCAACGTTACTCTCAGAAACTTCTAAGTTACACCAGGTGAAGAGACTTTCCATTGAAAGAGTTTTCATCTACTAAATAACGCACATTTACAGTCTACTACTTGCAAGAAGACGCAGGAGGAAAAATAGCTTAATTTTATAAGCCAGTCTCAAATGTTAGAGTTAGAACAAATACTAAACTACCTTTACTTTCCACCTACAGGATAATGTTTTTCAGTAACTGGCCCCATAAATCCAAAGATACTGTTGTTAATGACATATTTAGGTACATGAAGTTATTCCATAAGCAACATAATACAAAATAAGCTGCCTAGTTAGAAAACATCCTTTATCATAATTCTCATGTATGCAATGATAATTGAACAGAACATATTTCAAAATACTTATTTTAAAATGTGTTCACAGGAAACCAGTAAGAAGATTTGCAAGTCAATTTGGGCCTTTAGACATATTCTTGGTGATAGGTACTTAACTGTTATCTCTGCAATATTCTAAACGTATAACATTTTAATTTGACATCAGTCAAAATTTTAGGGCACTAACTATCTGTAAGGCCCTCTGGAAGATATACACATGAATAGGGGATGGTCCTTGTAATCAGAAGCTTACAATGTATCTAGTGCAGGTGAGACACATAAACAGAACATAAATAATAAAGAAAGAATAAGCTCTATAAGAATAAATATGTGAGGACATAATAGAAAGCCTCCAAAAAACTGCTTCTGTTTCAAATGTGGGATATAATTTTACCCCATATCTTATCATGTGTGCGTATTTGTTGTTAATCATATAAATTCCTATTACACAAATCACTGTGGAAGGCCTCGCCAGAACACTAAAACACGTAAAACCAAATTAGGCTTATTAGTTTAATGCTCTGAGACATAATGATTTTTAAAGTATATAACAAGAGGCTTACATTTTTGTAAAAATAAGAGCACATTGGAAGACATTCAAAGGAAAAGAACACATGTTACTTCTTAACTCAAATTTTTTTTGCATATTCGTTTCCATCCTTGCCCATGTGCATACACAATAAAAGATTCAAATAACAGAAGTGTGTGTGAAGGGGGTGTGTGACCATTTACCGCATAAATCCTATGCATAGTAATTGCTCTAAATGTTCAAAGAAAGATCATTTTGGTCTGATGTTATCTGAGATTTTCACAGAAAACTTGAAGAAAGGTAAAATTTTAATGGAGGAAGACAACCAACTGCATTCTGAGAGAACGGAGTAGTATTAGCAAAGCCAGGAGGTAGAAAGATGGGGCACGTAGGGAAGTTGGGGAAAGTAAAACTATTAAGGCAAAATTATATAATTACAGACCCAGGTTTGTAAATAACCTTAAAAACCATAGTTTTTAGTATAATAACTATATGTTGAGGCCAATTATGGAGAATTTGGCCATTACGCTGAAGGCAGCAGAAAGTATTCAAAGCTTCCGAGCCAGCAAATAGCACGTTCAAAGCAGTGTTTCAGTAAAAATTACCTCCCTGAAGTGGGCAGTACTGACTCTGAAGCAGGGAACACAGGAAGCAGCTCAGATCCCCTCCCTTTGACGCCTGGAGCTCCGCCTAGCCTTCAAAGTCCAATCAAGCACCATTTCTGGATTATGCCTTCTTAGAAACCTCCAGTTACCTCTCCTTTCCATGACCTCCCGAAGCTCTTAATCTGTACCCATATTCTACAAACAGGATTGTGTGATGCCAGGTCTCTAACTCCCCTCCAAAAATGTCTGTGCCTTGATGGCTGATGGTGTGTTGCATTAATCTTGGTATCTCTACCTCTCTCACCACTGACACTACTTAGCACAATATTTATGGTAGGTTCTTAAGAAATATTTATGGAATCGTATTTTGATGCCAGGGTTATTTATAACCAGATTACTAATGTTTACCTGCAATAAAAAATTAAATAATTTGAAGAAGTGTGTCATAGACATAAGCTGTGGCAAAGTATGGTACACTTAAGTATCCAAAAGTGGCCAGTCTGGCTGGAGCATAGAGTTGGGGGGTGGGGTACAGAGGAACAGTGACAATAGAAGAGGCTGAAAAGGGAAGCAGAAGACAGATCCTACAGGACCTGGGAAACCATATTAATGAGTTTAGATTTTATTCTGAAAGTAAGTGGGAATCCCAGGGGGAATGAGAAAGTACATGACAAGAGGCAAGGAGACTGTTGGAGTAAGCCAAGCAAGAGAGGACTAACTTTAGTAGCAGCAATAATGATGGGAAGAAACAGACAAACCCAAAAATGATCAGAGGCTAAAGAGCTCCAAAATAAGACTGAGAAGGAGTGTCTAGAGCAGAAAGAGGAATGCCAAGAAACAGTGGAGAGTTATTAATGCCAAAGGACAGCTTTTTTTCAACCAGGAGAGGTAATCATGATGCAAATGAAGAACTCAGAATTGTCCACTAGATTAACTATTTTGTCCTGGCCAAAGGAGTCTAAACAGAGTGGTGTGATAGAAACAAAACTGCAGTGGGTCGAAAAGTGAAAGGGAAGTGAGAAAGAAGGAAGAGGAGTACAGATTCTAAGTCAACCCAAAGAGGGCTCAAATGGACCAAAGAAATGGCGAGTCCCCCAGAGATGCAGATTCCATGGCAGACATCAGGGTGTGCCTCGACCTCTACCACTGCGCTCAGTTTGTAAAGGAGATTTGGAATTAAAAGAAACTTCAGTGGTAACCATGATGGAAACCACTATAAACCAGCAGATTGCTGCGGGTCCTTCGTTAGTGGGCCCTACCTTACTGACAGCTTGGTGTGACCTACAGTGGTGGCCACTAGAAGAGAACAGCAGCTAACAGAGGTGCCTCCTTGTTCTCTTCTAGTGGCCACCACTGTAGGTCACACCAAGCTGTCAGTAAGGTAGGGCCCACTAACGAAGGACCCGCAGCAATCTGCTGGTTTATAGAGTAAACCATACTCTAAAGCTGTGCTGTCCAATACAGTAGCTGGTGGCTAGATGTAGCCATTTAAATTATAATTTTAATTAATTAAAGTTTAATTTAATTTAAAAATTCATTTCCTCTGTTTCACTAGCCACATTTTAGTTACTCAATAGCCACATATAGCTAGTGGCTACTGTATTGGTCAGCATAGATCATAAAATATTTCCATCATCTCAGAAAGTTCTATTGGACAGCACTGCTCTGAAGTAAAGAAGCTCTCTTAGAGTGTTCCTTTATATCATCCCAAGAAGATTATGAACACTTGCTGAGTCCCAAGAGTGCAACTTATCACATGTCGGCCTGACTCCATTCAATCAGATCAAAGCCAAGGGGGGAAGAAAACTACACAATGTCAATTCCCCCAGCAGGATCGTCAGTGAAGTCTCAGGCTAAATATTACGCAAGAAAGCCTGACAGAATTCGGAGGTCTATAAAAGAAGGATGATGCATCTCCCAAGACTCATTTTGAGGAGGAAGATGAAGTTCAAAATAACTGAACTGAGAATGAAAGGGAAAAATGGGAGTCCACTTATTTTTAAAATGGTGCTTGGAACATTGGATTGTCTAACTTATTTGAGTAGGTGATACTAATGGTGTCCTTGAAGGTCGCTCAGCACTGTATTTGCGCCTGACAGCTGCCCAGTAAGCAACCAAGCACTTAATTCCTAAATTTGCATGAGTTCAAAGACGGATCTTGTCATAATCGAATACCTAAGTTTTGATTGCACAAGAAAGATAACATTCTCATGTGAGAATAGGAACTAGAAACACTATTATAATACAATATGATTATGTATTAGGGGAAAATAAAAGAAGAATGTAAAGGGAAAGTCCAAGATTGCTCTGCAATTTGGTGCCAAGGTTCACATATACTGCCTTTAGTAAAATGGCAACAGAGGCATTCCAGAGGATCAGGAAGGAGATATAATGAATGCTACAAACCATAGAATTTTCATGGTGCTCATATAACAAGGACTGAAATCTGCACACTGTAGCATTTCAACTGTGAGAAAACAGGTGTTGAGACCTACTCAGCAGACTGAAAAACAGACTTCGGTCGACTGCTTGAGGCATAGACATTTTACTCCAAGGGTCCGGATCTGGAGTCCATCTTTCTCTTAAACCACCATACCGCATAACTCTTAGTAACTCAGAAGGAAAATTGTGCCCATGGAACAAACGGAGAAGAGCACAAGAATCTGAAAGTTCACATCCCAAGGCACTCAGCTAACAAGCTTGCCTTGCTGTTCACACAGGAAGATTACTGAGAAAGAGGGGAACTGAATGAAGGAACAACTGGACTAGCTCTTATTTTCTTAAGTAACAAAAACTAGTTATATTGTGTAAAAAAATAGAATGTAGGGTGCTGTTTTTTCAAGAGGGAAGAATGAAAAATTAAAATCTTAAGTCATGAGGGAAGTTGATGTTTTCCTCTGGAATACTGGACTTGTAGGTTGGGAAACTATTATAGTTGAAAGATCAGGCTTTTATAAGCCAGGAAATTCCAAAGCAAGCCTACAGCAGTGCTTTCTTGGACATATTACACATGGTACATATTTTACGGTCCATGTTTAACAAATAGCTGGGAGACAAAAAGAAAAGTTCCACATATTCAACATGGCAGAATAAATTCTACAGGAGAAAGAAGAATTTTGAGATGTTCTGAAAACTACTCTGAGACTTAGGATATTTCATTAATCTAATTTTAGCATTTTTTTTTATTTTTAGAACAAAAGTCATCCCAGTTGAAAAAAACTACATGTGTAAAATACTATGTACATCACCATCCTATAAATCTGAGAGGCGGTCCCCTGCTTTTGGCAAGTCTCTAAAAATCTCAAGAAACAAATGCTTATTTTCCTCAACTTCAGACCTTAGTTTTCTATCCTTGGAACTTAAAAATACTTACATAATTGTCTTCAAAAATGGCTTGACTTTTCTTCCTTGATGGAAACAGCATTCCTGCCAACTTTAAAATTTATAGCTACAACCATATTTTTTTACTTTTAAAAGCATAAAAAATACCATAACCCCTCACAGTGATTTTGAAATGAACATTTCTTCATCTTCATAATTATCCCATGTCACAGTGACATGTATTCCAACTCAGCCTACAAATGGAAAGAACATTTACCTCTGCGTCTCCGCGTAAAATATTACATTTGGAGATAATATCAGCAACTAAAAAATATCCCAGTGGCAGTCATACTCCAGTCATTATGAATTTCATAACAAATAGTGCAGCCAGTAATCAAACTCTTGTATGTGTGTGTCTGTGTGTGTGTATGAGTGTGTATGAATGGCACTTTTTCACTTTTACAACTACACTCAGTTTTCAAAAGCATTTTCACATGACTTCATTAATTTGATCTTCTGACAATCCTGAAAGGTATACAAGACAGGGATTATTTATTAGTCCATGTGACAGGGCAGTAAATTGAGATACAGACAGGCCAAGTGACTCGCCAAAAGCCAAAGCTCATCGGCGGGAAACTCTGGAGAAATAATGCAGACTCTGACTCTCAGACCAGTCCTTTAGAAGAAAGTGTAGGTGTGCGGCTTAAATTAGATTAGAAACAAGCAAAGTTGCTGAGTTTCTAAAGCAGTTTGAGCAATGCTTCTTTTCTCTCCCCCAACAGCATAAAGGTTCATAGTCTATGTCGCTGCCGGAAAAATGGGGGCAGTCACCTGGATTACAGACAGTCTGCACCAAAAGGCCAGCTTTCAAAGCATTCACATCTGCAAAATTACATGCCTTTGAAAACCTAGTCAAAATAACACTGTAGTCCAACAGCTTCTGAGGTAGAAAATACTGAAATTTACTGGGGATAATAAACTCTGGACTATTTATCTTTAAAAATAAATAAAAAAGTAATCTAGGGGGAAAATGCTTCAAGAAGAGTACGGGGGTAAAATTTAAATTATACCACTGATTACAAAACATGTTCAAAACTTGAATCTTTCCAAAATGATTATGATTTTTTTCTGTTTCCTCCTTGAATCGGGATACCACAACAAGGCCACATTGCCATGCCTTTTTCACTTTTAAGTTATGATGTCAAGTTTTCATCTATGTCTGCCACATTTTTATAAGAACCTAACAGGCATTTGTAACCAATAAAAATCAACATGAGAGGCACCATTCCTGTTATTTCAAATGATTCAAGGATTTTTCTTTTAAATTCCTCAAAGAAGCAGTTGGAGTAAATGGAGAATGTGTCAGTTTAAATTTTTACGTGTTTCTCTATACTTTTCAATTATTAGGCAAACTCCTAATTATTTTTGTCTTTTAATTTTTTCCCCCATAGCAACTAGAGTAGAGCTTGCCACAGGCCGCATGGAGTTCACCGACTGTGCTAGAAGCAGGCAGAAATTCTCAGGTCCCCCCTTCCAGGCCTAGGGACAAGGAGGAATACCAGAGTCTAGGTTTCTTCCCACTGGTGATTTTGCAGAGGAAATGAGCAGCGCAGATGGTGAGAGCCGTGGAGCTAGCAGAGAGGGACGCAGGTCTGTGTGAAACGTGTGTGGAGCAAATACCTGTCTAGAAGTTGGAGTGGGCAGTGTGGCTAAAAAGACAACTGACCAAAGGAACAAATTCACCACTGTGTTTTAAGGGTCACAGAGAAAACAGCTAAGAAAAACTAATCTACTACAAATAGTAATGGCCACTGGATGCAAAACATACGTACACTAGTGCTTAGGCCATCACAGCTGTGGGTAAGTTTAGAATGAGAGAATTTTCTGTTGGTTAACTGAGACTTTCCTCCCTAAAACATGGCTATAAATTCCTCAGGCCGCTGTTTAGTTTAGGTCACATGATCTACATATCTGTTTCTTCTAAGTCAGAGTAAAATTAAATAAATTAGTTCTACATTTTGTGGTGTTTTATTTTTCATTTGTCCCTGTTCTTAAATACATGGTTCCAGTAACAGTATATAGGGCCTTTTACTTTATATTTCATATAGACTACATTTTATATACTTGAAGTCAGAACCACTAATATGCCACAAATTTATTTTAGTGTTAGAATTAAAATTCCTTAAAAGCAAACAAAAACTGGTTCTACTAAAGTTCAGGAAAAACGGTGAATTCAGGGTCTTGAAAACATCACACGATGAATAACCAACCCTGAATAACTAAGCATAATGTCTACGTGACAATATCTGTGAACACAGCAATAGCATATCAGAATATAAAAGAATATATGTATGATAGAATAGCAATATATAAACAAGCTTATATAAAGTATATACACTTTATAGAAAAGAGAACACTCATCCAAAAAGATTACGTCTAAGTTCACAAAGGACAGTTTTAAAAAAAATAGACCTGTGTGTTCTGATTTGGGGATGTTGAAATAGTTTGTATCCCGTGACCCGTGAACTTGATATTTCAAATTTATGTGAGAAATTGTTCCCCAACATACTTTAGATGTGCATCTGTTACTGCTTATCTATGGGAGTTCAAGTACAAACTGTAGATCATCATCCAAAAACAATGAATATCTATGACACATATGACTTCACATGCTGCACAATGAAGGAGCCAACTACTTTATCGAGAGGACAGGACCCTGTGGCCATGAGGCTCAGACCTCCTAAGTAGGTCAACTCAGAGTTAATGTTGACACAGAATGCGCTCCCAAAAGGTGGTAGGGTTGGAGTAGAAATTCACAATGTGTATTCTAGACAAACCCGCAGGAGGAACCCATGTGACCATCAAGTGTTTCACGTACTTTGCGAAGCCGATGAAATCTTCGTGGTTGGTGTTGATGTAGGAGACTTGGATGTCAATCAATAGCAGTACCTATAAGTCAAAGAGAAATGCTTCCATGAAAACCCATCTTAAATATTCTCAAATGCTAAACTTAGTAATTGCCTACGAATTATTTATCTTCATTTAATTTTAAAAAGGATACTTTAGTTGCAATAAAAAGTTGCACTAATTATTTTCACTAGACTCCTGTAATTTTTACTCTAAATTCAGAAATTAAAAAGCTACGTGAAAAGTCTGAGTCCCACATGGAGACAACAGGACAATTATAAGACAATTATAATTGAAGACAATTATAATTTATAATTTATAGGCATGTACTCTTTACCAACTTAACATAGAACCTAGAATTATTCTACTCCTCTAAAACGTATGCATGATGTTCAAAAGAGGGACATGCTTGTATCAGAAGCCATGTGGCCAGAAGGCCAGTGAGGGGCTGCTCAGAGCTTCCTGTTCCTGTAGACAGCATACATTAGCCACAAAATAGCAACATCTCTTGTTTTTCCTCTCCTCTTCTATCTCTTTAAACTCCCTCTAGGCAAGCAAGAGAAGCATCTCATCCACCAACTCAAAAGGCAATATTCAAATAAACAGAAAACCTCCTTGAGATGAATAGGGCTTTATCAGCAAAGCGAAACTTCAGTCAGGTCTCTTAAAAGATCACCTCATCGGAGGGATCCTCCCCGCCCATTGTACCTGAATTAGCACTCTTGTTACTCTCTATCCTTTACTTTGCCTTATTTTCCTTGTAGCACTACCACTAGCTGACATAGTAAGTTTTACATACTCAGGATACAGACCTCATCTGCTGTGTCCACCGCCATATCCCCAGTGCCTAGAACAGTGCCTAGAACATCATGTGCATTCAATCCAGATCTGTCCAGGAACGAACTGAATGCATGTGCCAGTAAACACGAAAATGTTCTAATCATAAGATACTTATAAACTCTAAGTCCAAGATTTGGAAGGTCCCTCTGTAGAAAATATTCTTCAAGAGGAGACAAGGAGACTTAGAGAAAACAAGAGAAAAGTGGAGCAACCAGAAACTGGAAGAAAGAAAATTTTATTCCAGATATATTCAAAACTGAGTTCCCCTTCCTAAGTTTCCTTTTGTTTTCCCAACTCTGCCCCTCGTCTTTCTAGAATGCGGAGACTTGTTGATAGGGAAAAACACTTAAGTATCCCAGCCCATATACCTGCAGAGCTCTGTGCTTTGACTTTGTTGAATGAACTTTTGATGACTACAATGAGTATTTTCACATTGCCGCCCTCATTGAAGGTGACATTTGAGTGCCTCAGAGCACTGGTGGGAAGTGTTCATTGACACAGCCTACATGAACGCTCCCAAGCGGGTACTTCCTCGGGAAAGCCTTCCTTGGCCCTCATCCCTCACCTCACCCAAGACCAAGTTGGATCATGCTATTACTCTCAAATAGTCTATATATCATAATTATGTTTTATATATATGGCACCCTAGACTTTTTATTTGCAGTGTTTACCACAAATGTAATTAATTATTTGTATATATTTTGTTTGATGTTTTGCTTCTCTGCAAGCCTGTAAACTCCATGGAAGCAGGGGTTATGTTTATCTTGTTCACCACTTTATCTCCAGAACTAGCATGATGATACACATAGTAGGTGCCCAACAAATATTTGTGGCTGTAAATTTTATAACTGTCTACCAGCCTTGAAGAACAGTTTGCTTTGAAGGGAGTACTTTTTCCTATATAATTAGGTCATGGACACTTACTATTGTTTCTCACTCACTACCCAATGTTATGGGCTCTGAGGCTTTGCTTTTGTGGCTAATCTCACTGGTCATCTGACCAAATCTTGCTATGAGGCCCAAGGGGACCTGCCAAAAAAGAGTAAACGGGATCACCCCCACTCCAAAACATAAAGTCAAGGCACAGGCGCTATTGGGTCAATAACATCATACTTGTATGAAGAAGTTTCACAACATCAGATACAGTTTTGTTTCTCCTCTTAATGAAGGAAACTGAAGAGTCAGGAGGAGTGACCATTATCAGATTATCTGTGGTATTGCCTCCATTCTCACTACAATAAAGCCAGATTCTGTTAAATGTTATACTCCCAAATCCATTTGGCCAGGAGTTTGTATCAACAAACCACAATATGTAAGCCCAAATAAATTGCTGCCACCATAAAGAGTAAAATATCTACATAATTCTCAACATTGCCAAAGGTTGTCATGAATATCTTGGACATTCACGCACATTAACTTGGACTGCAGTATAGGAAAAAAGTGGAAAAAAATAAAAGCTATGGCTGTTCTCATTCATATTCCTGGAAACTGGGAGTCTGTGTTCATCCTAGGAAAAGAGCCAGGTCGCATGTGGGGGATGAAAAGGAAAACAGTACATTTTTTCTCATTTTTTTCACTTTCTCAGAGTTTCTCACTGCCTTTTTCACCCACAGTTATTAAATATTTAGATGAAGAAAAGTAAAGACACCCCTGGTAGCAGTAATCACCCACAAAGTCAACCACTTCAACATGTATAGAAGCACCTGGAATAATAGCAGGCACACAAAGATGTTCAAAAATACTTGTTTTTGAAAAAAAATTCACAGACAGATTTATGGTTTTCCATATTTTAAATTTTCAAGAATTTTTCCCTCCACAAAGCTTCCAGAGCAGAGGTCAGCAATAATTCCATTTAAATGAAGACCTGCAAGAGCACCTCAAAGCAGGTACAGAGGCCTGAGGAAACAGGTCACTCTCTGACCAGCTACTTCGGAAGTACCATATGGCCCAAACCAGCACAGAGTTCAGAACTCAAATGTGAGATCTGTACAAACTGACATGTTCACATTAGCGAAAAAAATGTGTTTTTACTATGCCACACAGGTCCACATTAGAGGCAGCAAGCGCCAGCTTCTTCAGGCGGTTGGTTAACTGTCAGACCAGGCACCTGAGATGGTACCTTAGGAGGGAAACGCCTGCCGCGTCCCTTATCTCCCAATCGGGGAGTGAATTAATCACTACTCAGAGTTGCAGATGGAAGACAACGTCCCTTGCAGTCAGAAAAGGCAGTTGATATCTACTACGTAACAACAGAAACAACTAAAATTAATGAAGAGCTAAAAGTTATATTTGGATTACTTCATTTCATCCTCACAAAATGCCTAGGAGTTACCATTATTGTCCCACCTGAAGATGAGGACACTGAAGGGGAAAGATGTCGAGTAAGTCATGCATTTACACAGAAAGAAAAGTAGAGCTTAGATTCGAACTTGGGCAGTCTGAACTGGGAATCCACCATCTTAACAACAATGCAAAGTCTGAGTATGTCATTTTAATAAAACAAAAACTCTGAAACATGAAACATGAACTGTTTCAACTTACTTAGACATGAACACAAAGGTAATTAAGATAATAATTGTAATACTTTTTCCTCACTATTGTTTTTCCATAGGATCCCTAAGAGGTAAGTAGGATATATTATCATTTGAATTTTATAGAATAGTGACACTAACTTAAAATGGTTATCTTAATTACCTAAGATCAGGAGTAAACTGATACCAGAACTTGAGTTTTCTCTGTCCAGCAGCAGCCACGACATTAGACGCTGGGGGGAACTTCTGGGCTTGGGGTTATATATCTGGCCTAGGCTTGATTTCACTGGCTCATGGGTTAACATTGACTTGTTTATCTCCACGAAGTCATGAGGCCTATCTTCTCCGCTTTTGGCTACTGCGGATATCCAAAAGTGTGAAAGTTGGAAAACGAGTGAAAACTATGAATAACGGTTAACTAACTTCTAACGCACAATGATAAAAAGTAGTAGCAATGAATCCCACAGCTCAAGCACAGAGCAGATTGCTGCTGGAGTGACTCCCAAATATCCCAGCAGGGCCTCCATTCCTCCTCTTCTCTTTCTCCTTTCACTCCCAGCCCTCCCACGCTCACTCACCCCACACACACCCTCTGTCGCATCTCTCTTTCCCTGTGGTTTGTCTCTCTCTCTTTCTCTCTTCTATTTTGCTTTTCTCCTTTTCCCCAGTTCTCTCTCCTTCTTTCCAAATCACCTGAGAGCCAAGGAATCTTGGAATTCTAACTTATAGAGGACTTCAGAGGTCATATAGACCAACATCCCATGTTGTACATGAGAAAACAACAGTCCCCAGAAGTGATTTGCACAAGAACATGCTGTTATTTTGAGGAGAACACATGGCCTGAGTCCAGCGTCCTCTCCATGCTGTCACACTTGCAGCTGTGTCCTGGAATTGAAGAGCATCTGAAAACCTTTGTGCTTTCCATTATCATGATTACAAGTAACTAAGGAAAAATCCACATAAATTTAAGAAGCTTTCATTACTTTCAGGTAGTCCTTAATTTTTTTAATGAATTATCTTCACTTGAAAATAGTCTTTCAAGTTCATAGAACAAGCTAAGATTAGAAGACAATTTAAAGGTCACTCCTTACAAACCACATACATTCACAAAACAATTAGAAATGTCTAAAAGTTCTTATGTTTAAGTTCTTAATGTTTAAATGTTCTTAAACTTTTTTTTCCATCATAGATTCCATGGATGAGCTGATGAATAACCTTGTCCATTCTCCTCAGGAAAAACATGAAAACAATGAACATTTTGCATAATGTTTTGGGAATTTATGAATATCCTGGTGCCCATCTCTGGGCCCATTAAAAGTTAAGAACCCCTGTCTTAAGGAAAAAATGTGGTGTGTTTCTGGATTACTGGTTTTCAAAGTGGGGTGTGTACATGCTAGGGGTGCACATAATGATCCATGAAGCATTGAGGCAAAAGATAATGAAACTCCTGTTACTGCTTTTTAAATTTCATCCTTCTAAAGTCTTTACATTTTTTATATTTTTAGCATACACAAGATGTTAGAATAGCAACACATGTATGAAACTTGTAAATAAGTAAAAATAAACATATGTGGCTGAGTCCTCTGTTGTTTTTTTTTTTTCCATTCAGGGATAGGCCGGCAGTTGGAGACCACCAGACAATCCTGGAGAGACCTTGCACTTCTCACAAGGACCCTGTCCACCAGAGGCCTCTTCTCACCTGGTCCTTCGTCTTCCCTTCTCGCTCTCGAATGTGGTTAGCAACAATCCTTTCCGTTTCCTCGCAGAGTCTGGGGAAGTTTGCCAGCTGTCAAGAAAAATAGATCTGAGTGTTAATACTCAAAGTTATACCACAAAGAAAGGAGCAGAGATAAATCATTTCACCTTACAGAAAAATGGATTACAATTCTGGAAGCAAAAGTGAAATATCAGGAAATCCTAAAAAAGAATGGCAGTGACAGAAGAGGTGCCACAAATTATAATCAGAAGTAAATTTGTTATCTGAGAAGAAACACTTCAAAACCAGCAGAGAAATTTCCTACAACGAAAAAAGAAACCCAGATACCATCTAGCACTTGCTCTACAGAGTTGGCACTTAATGAAGTTCAAAGATGAAGAAAATGGAAATGAGGATGAAAAAGAGGATAATGACTAACATTTCTAGAGTGGTTACCAGGTGCCAGGCGTGTGCTAAGCACCTCATGCATTACCTCACTCAAAATTCTCAAGGACCATAAGAAATAGATCATATTATTAGCCCGATTTTATAAAGAAGGAAAGTGAAGTACAGAGGGGTTAAGCAACTTGCCCATGATAAAGAGTTCAAGATTCCAATCCAAGCCCTTGGACTCTAGAGCTGATGGTCTTGTCTGTTACTCTTTGAGGATGATTTATCCCATAAACCATAGAGAGAAATTTCTTTTAAATTTTCCCTTAACAGATATATGTGTGTGTGCATATTTTGTGGCAAAACTGTAGAAATAATGCATGTCAATGCCTTATCCCATCTAAATTATGCAGATAATTGTCCAAAACTTAGTTCGTAAAAGTGAGTGAATTCATTACAGTTGTTTTCAACATAAGAAAGAAAAAGAACGGGATGCTATGATAATGTTTAAGGAGCCCTAATCTAGAAGGAGAACTCAGTCTGGTAAAGGTGTGTGGGAGTGGATGTGGGGAAGACGAGGCCTGCCAGGCGCAGGAACACGTAAGGCACCGGGGCACAGGGACAACGAGTGGGGAAAGAAGTAAAGGAAGGCCAGCGCAGCGAGGAGGATGGTCTCGAGGCAAAGCTAGAAAGGTAAACAGGAGCAGGTCAGGGGCATCCTCGCAGACCTGTTGGGAATTTGGGCTACTGAAGCAATTCAGATGAGAAATGCTGGTGACTTGGACTGGAATGGCAGGAGCAGAAATGGAGAAAAGTAGGCAAATTCATGGCTCATGATAGGCGTAATGTTAGTTCCAATTATTATAAAAAGCACTTGCAAATTCATAAGAATAACACTAATATCTCATATAAAAGCAAGCAAAAAAAGGTAACATGATTTAAAAAGAAACTTCACAACATGATTTAAAAAGAAAAATATTAAACTTCACAAGTGACCAAAGTAATGCAAGAAAGATAACAACTATGATGTTGACAAGTTCTTATAATCACTTTTATAAGATTAGTGCAGGTGAAGGTATTCTGAGACTAGCACAGTTTAAACCCACTGAAGGGATATCAATGATAACCAGCTTTCAGGAAAACCATTTGGCAACACCTACCAAAAATCCTAAAAACATATATAAATATATATTGCAACAATAAGACAGACAAATAAACAAAACTCTATAAACCACATAAGTATCCAACGATGTTAAACAAATTAAGGTAGATCCACTAATGGGACATAATTAGCCATTCCAAATAATATCTAATTTTTTAATAATATCTAATAACATGGTAAAGACATTAAGGGATGAAACTTAGGCACACTAAGGGAAGAAAATCAGGCTACTAAATATATAATGCAATTATACATGAGCACACACACACATACATAGTAACAAGCCTTCAAGGATACAGCCCCAGACCATACAAATACCAAAGTTCTTGAGTAATATTATAGCAAATAATACTTCCCCAAATTTGTAAGCACTTAGAACTAGGCCTCCCTGAGACGTGGCTGCTCCATAGTCAGCTGGGCTCACTGTGTACACCAATTTTATATCATGCATGGTGCACATGAGTGTCTCAGCAAGATAAACTGCATTACTTCATGAAACCACCACGATCACAAATCATATATGAATGTTAAATCTCCTAATGCTACAAGTCTACTGTCTGTGTGCAGACAAAGAGCTACACAAACACTACAAAATGTTAATAGTGATAACCTCTTTGAATGATGGGCTTATGCATAGTCTGAATTTTTTTTCTATATACTTCTCTGTATTTTCCAAACTTTTCTACAGCAGACATAGAGTGCCTTTATAACAATATTATAAAAATATAGAAACCCAGCTGCCTTGGTCACCTCAAAAATCATAGTGCAGGGGGCCGGCCCCATGGTATAGTGGTTAAGTCTGGCACACTCTGCTTCAGCAGCCCAGGTTTGCAGGTTCAGAACCCGGATGCAGACATATACCACTCACTCATCAAGCCATGCTGTGGTGGCAACCCACATACAAAATAGAGGAAGACCGGCACAGATGTTAGCTCAGGGCTACTCTTCCTTAAGCAAAAAAAGAGAATGATTAGCAACAGATGTTAACTCAGAGTGAGTCTTCCTCACCAAAAAAAAAAAAAATCACAGTGCAGTGTCTCTTCATGGCGTCACCAAACCAGCTCCCCCTTACTGGGGAAGCTGAATGCTGAGATGACTCCTAGCCGAAAGCTGAGATGGATGCTCTTTTGGGGAGTTATTTCATGCATAACTGGAAAACACAAACAGAGCTTCCATTTCAAGTCTTGGAAACATCCTCCACGGAAAGTTCGATCATCCTGGAAGTGCTTTTTACACTCTGCGAATACCGCAAGTCATTTTTTGTGGGGCCTAGAAAAGATTTCTAAGTATGGAATGGATAGCTGATCGATACCGGTCCTTCTTTTTGACTTCTGCAAACCCGGATGGTATAGCTGGGACCCACAACTACCCTGCCCTAGGCCAGCAGAGCAATGGCTTCCCCTCTGCACTCAGAGAGCATCGCAAACTCTCAGGGGATCAGGGGATGCTTGCTCCTGACAACAGCCACACTAATACAAAATCACACTCCTGCAGAGAAGTGACCACACAAGCAACAGTGGTCAACTGAAGAGGAGAGAAACGCCTTTAGCAGCATTTAGAAAGTGGATTACAGCAAAAGGTTATTTTTAAAACACCAAAGAGTGGCAATATAAATATTTATGCAGAAACTAAATACTTGATAGCTGAAGGACCCCAGGCTAGCACACGGCCATCATTAAGTCAAGGAAAGGTCAAAATGACAAGAGTATCCCATGAAGTAGAAACATCTGAGAACCCTCCAATCTCATGGCCTTTGCAGGAGGTTTGGTTTTGTATGTGTGTCTCCTGATCTTTCCAAGCTTACTACTGATGAGCTTAATTTCACCAGGAAGGAACCTGCCAGAGCCATAACTTTATGCCTACAGTTGAGACAACCGGAAGTAAATGAGCCTAAATTCTAAGTCGATCAAAAGGGAAAGAGAACATTCTAGAAGAACTGCCCTCATGGCGGCAGAGGAGGAGAAACATTGAAAGAGACATTAAGCAGTACAAGACCTAGGCATCCCTGAAAGGCAGTAACAAAGCTGGCACGGCTTCTAGCTGGTTGATCTTGAAAGGCTTGCAGGAGCATAAGAATGGCTGTGGGAGTGTAAAAATCAAAATGTTCATTGTAATTGCTGGTCTTCCCAATTCTTCTCATAATACATACAGGAAGAATGTGAAAAAATGTCCTACTGACATTCAAAATGCTTTCTGATTAGGCTTTCTGCCTCTCATTTCATCAGCTCATTCAGCAGGAGTCCTTGCTTAGTTTGCATGACTCTTTAACTTACTTTTAAAAGATACTTAACTCTGATTGCTCAGTTCAATCCCTTGGCGCTCTTCTACATCTCTTACTTAAGGTGCAATCAGTTTCCTCAATGACTTAAATCATTCTAATTTTTAAGCTCTTTTGCTCTGGATGCTGACTTAAAAGAGCACAGTTGCAAGAATGTGTTTCGTTTGTCAGTCATCAAATTTCTCATCATGTATGCCAAAATAATATTGATCTAGAAGACACTATCTTTTGACCTTTATTCCCCATTAATTATTTAAATATTCTGTAATTTGATTTGTATAGGATCAAGGAATTAAGGCTTTGCTATTGGTGATAATAATATTACATTCCTAAATTTATTTCACATCAGTCATTCATTTAACAAACATTCACTGGGCACCTGCTATAGGCCAGCTGTATACCAGTTTATGTTGAAGCACCTGATATTAAAAACCTGGCAGTCTTGAGTGGCAAGTTGACTATACAGCTACATTGTCATACAAGAGATAAATATCTAAAACAGCAAGAAAAAAACACAGGGAAATAAATGGCTAAATCTGCTCTGAGAAGGCGTCAGAGAATCTGGTGCCTAAATAGCGACAGTGAAGCTTCCAGACAAAGCAGGACATCTATTAAATGGTAAATTACCTCTAAATAGTTTATTCTTCAAATTACATAGAATATTCTTAAATAAAAAGGAAGATTTGATGGAAAAACAATATAATAATATAACTTTAGGAATCAAAACTTTAAAAATATAATTCTAAGAGAAAACTTTAACTATATATGTTCTGAGAGAAAACAGCAATAATGCCTAAAAAATACAAAAACATGTTTCAATAAAATCCAATACTTTAAGTGTTATTTAGGGTAAGTTTAATTATTTTGGTGGGATCTCAATATAAAAATTTAATTTTAAGCATGGACTACATTTTTCCTTAGAGGAAAAAAAATCACTTGAAAGACATTTCTATCCAATAAAACAAAAATTGCACACCTATAAAATTTATTAACTATTGATAAATCAGATCACGAGAGCCATGCTATTAGGTTTCTCTTGGCACAAGCACAAGACCAGGCAAGATTTCCATACCTTCGAGAGTAACTAGTTCAATGCCTTAAACAAAGACTCAGGTTATTAGGCAACCATCTGCTCATAGTTTCATACCAAAGATCACTGAAAAAATAAACTAAAATCAGAACAAAATTTCTTTCACACACATTACTTGAGTTGTTTGGTTTGGCTCACCTAAAGATATGGGCTCTGTTGTGATCAAAAAGCTATAAACCTTCCATTGTTGGCCACTTACTACAAACTGAGTAGCAATAATGATTTTACTGCTCATAAAAGCATACAGAAAATTTTATTCCATTTCTTCAAATTAAAACCTGCCAAAAAATTCCTAGTAGTTCTTTATTTGTGTATAGCATAATGTTGGATTTATTCAGGAGGTGAGAAAATACTTATCTGGGCACAACACGTATGCTATAAAAAAAGAAAAATATTAGCATTCACATTTACAAAGATGACCAAAGATGAGAAACAATTCTAGTATAAAGAAATCAAGAAATGACACAAGAGTGAATGGGAAAATTTTTTACTGAGTGTTCTCTATTTAGGGAGTGGCATATGGGAAGTCTCGGAAGACCTAAGTGAAGTTGGTAGGAAAAGAAAGTGAGCTGGGTTCCATCCGGGTGGCCTTGGGTAAAGTGATCAGAGAGAAAGAAATACTGTTGGCCCTCGTTCTCTAAGGGGGCAAATCTCAAATCTCTAAACCTCAAATATTTTCTACAAATGGTGGGAGGAATGGTGAGGTATATGATGGAAGAACATATATGGTATGCTGGTATGTTCTGCCATCATATACCTCACCATACCATTTCTTCTAAGCAGAGAAATGAGAACTCTCATGTTATTTAGCAAAGGCTAAGGAATAAAAACAAAACGTCCAATCTTGAGTGAAATAGAACTGAAAGGTAGTCGGAAGAGACACAGCCTCACTAAGTACTTCAGAAAACACTCACACAGGAGGGCAGAGTGGGGTTGACACTGCATCAAAACAACACCTGAAGATAATAATCAGGTTCTCACCTCCTCTCTTTCCAAGTTTATCTTTGATAGACATATCAACGAGCAATTGAAAAGAAAAACCAAAACAGTAGGTAAGGGGAAAAGCAGAGAGCAGGGTAAATTATAAATTAAGAATTCATCGTAAAGTTCATAAATTATTTAATGAACTGTGAGATTAAAAGGTGAGATTCCTAGAATATTATTCAGCTATAAAAAAGAAGGAAATCTTACCATTTGTGACAACATGGATGGACCTTGAGGGCATTAAGCTAAGTGCAATAAGTCAGATACAGAACAACAAATACCATATGACCTCACTTACACGTGAAATCTAAAACTAAAACAAAAAACAAAACAACTGAGCTCATAGATACAAAGAACAGATTGGTGGCTGCAGAAGACACCAGGTGGGGGGTGGGTGAAATGGGTCAAGCTAGTCAAAAGGCTTACAAAATAAATAAGTCCTGGGGATGTAAGGTACAGCATGGGGCCTACAGCTAATAACACTGGATTGCGTATTTGAAGTTGCTAAGAGAAAACATCTTAAAAGTTCTCATCACAGGAAAAAACTTGTCTAACTATATGTGGTGATGGATGTCATTAACTAGATCTATTGTGATGATCATTTCACAATATATACAAATATTGAATCATTACGTGGAGCATCTGAAACTGATGTAATGCTACACATCAATTATACCTCAGAAAAAAGGTTTAAAAACAGACAACAACCACAAAAAAAGGTAAGATTCCTATGCCTTAAAAGCCCAGTCCCAGGCCTGAGTTCCCTATAAGACCCAATAAGATGCTCAGACTTGAATAATCAGCCCGACGTGAAGCCTGAGCATCGGGCCCTATTACGTGAGGCATCTACTACATGCAAAGCACAGCAGAGTCTGCTGGACTGGACAGGCAGTCATGAGAGGAGGTGAAATGCGAGTCCTTTCGGACAGAGTGAAAACCACAGCAGATCTAGCCAGACCCAAGAGAAAGCCGTATCTGAGCATGATGCTGTGCAGCTATTCTTCATTCCACAAACTCATGGAAGGGAACCCAGTGGCTACTCCAGCCAAACTGATCGCTACCTGCCAAGTCAACGAGACATGATTCACTTCTTCTTTCAATTGTTCATTTAATACTTATGACTGAAAATCTGGCTGTTTTAGGGTTGTGAATAGAGGGATGAATTTAATAAACTAAGTCTCTACTCTCAGGGAGTTTACATTTTCAAAGTCCCTTTATTGTCCAACAACAACAAAAACAAAAGACATATATAGTATAATCCATGTGGTCATGTGTGCCGCAAAGAAAAACAAAGTTTAGTAAGTAGATGAAGAGTGACGGGTGAGTTCGCATGCGCGCGCGTGTGTGCGTGTGTGTGGGGAGGCATGCATAACTGTAGACAGAAAAGTCAGAGCAAGACTCTGATTAGGTGGCATTTGAGCAGAGACCTAAAGGAAGCGAGAGTATGACCCACGCAGACGTCTCGAGGCGGAGCCCTTCCCACACTGAGAAGTGCCCAGGCACTGCCATTATGCCTCCTTGACCTGTCGAAGAAACAAGGAAACCAGTGTGGCCAGAGGGGACTGAAGGGAGGGGGGAGTGGGAGGAGTTTAGAGATGAAAAGGGGAAGATCATGGAGGGCCCTCAAAACCCACGGTTAAGGACCTCCGAGTCACTGTTTAGTTATGTGTATTCAGGGCCAGATATTTACTTACCCAACACGCCACAAAATTCAGCATTTCTCCCAACAGCACTTTTTAATGAAAAATCTTTCCCTATACTTCTAACAGCCAACTAAGGTACTTTTTTATTTTCTTGCAAAGCACTTTTCTTTTTTCTAAGCAAGGGGAAAAAAAAAAAAAATCAATTAATTAGTATGATGGCCATCCAAGAATGTGGTTTCCCAAGAGGCCAATAAATGGCACAGTTGCTAAACTGTGGTTAAAAAAACAAGGTGTTTCTCTCAGTGCTTCCTGAAAAGAACCTCAGGACCCTGCAACGATGCACTGGAGAAGAGGAGGTAAAGAAAAGCACTGAAAGCTGATGCCCACCAGAAAATTCCAAAGTTGAGACGTCCCTGGAGAGAAGCCAAATAGCTCATAAAGCTCTGTGTCACTGTCTTGTCCACCAGCGCCCCAGAGACAACAGCTAGAGAAGAAATGCATTCCCCCAGGATAGAAGTCGAGCTCTGTGCTTTGTTATTTGAACACATAAATCCCATGTTTTCACTCATGTTTATTTACGTGGCTTAAGAAAAAAAGATTAAATATTTTACACATAAGACATTCAACATGAGGAATTGTAAATAAAAATACTGTTTAAAGTTACATATATATATTGTCTTCACTCCTATTATTCCAGTGAAAGTATTAATAGCTCTCCATTTCAATCTCAAAAATGTCCTGCATTGGACGATAAATTATATGGTCACCTCACCCAAGGCTCATGTTCAAAAAGGGTCAAATAATGAGTCTTGGCATACTCAACTTTAGTTAAGATTATTTTACTTTGCAAAAGATTTTAATTAGACCAGTTTTAAAGTAAAAGAACTTGAAAGTAGACATACTAAGGCCAAAAATCAAGAATATCAAAATGAGGAATAAAAAAAAAGGATAGATATTTGAAAGAAATTTGTCCAAATTTCATCATTTTAAAAGGAATGACTACAATATTCTTTTAAAACCAAGTACAGGTTTCTTTAGCATTTAGGATAACTTAAGAAAATCTAAATTGTTAATAAGTTTTTATGGAATGCCTCTTATGTAGGTTTAGTCATTGTGTTAGGTGCCAGGAATAAGAAGATAAAAGATATAGCTCTTTTTTAAAGAGCTTATAATCAGCAAGAGGCAGCATTCACCTAAATAAGCAAATGACAAACAAATCACACCGCAGTATCATAAATCCTATGACAGATATAAACGTAGGGTGCTGACTGAAGCACTGAGAAGGCAGTGAGGATGGAGGTGAGGGAGGACTCACAGAGGCCCGGCAGGAAGATTTTTCTGGGGGGAAAAGATGATGATTGAGCTGGATCTTAAAAAAAGAGAGGAAATGGCAGGTGAAGACAGGATGGAAAAGGAGACATTCTAAACAAAGAGAATCACATGTGCAAATGCTAAAGGCATGAAAAATCTTTGAGGAGAGTGCAAATCACTTAGAATGGCTGAAGCAAGCAGAAAGTGACAACAGATGTAGCTGGAGAAGCATTCAGAGAGCAGATGGTAAACCAAACATACCCGTAAATGATTTGAACTTTCTTCTCAAGATATGAAGAGCCATTGAACAATTTTGAGGGAACAGGCAAAATTGATGTCTGTATTTTAGAAGGGCCACCGTGCCAGCAGTGGGGAGGACGAATTTGCGGGTGGCCAGACTGGAGGTAGAAAGATCAGTTAGGAGGCCACTAGAGTCATTCAGTTTAAAAAAACTGTCCAGGGCCATAAGTTAGGAGAGAGAGTGGTTGCAGTAGACTGTAGAACAGACATTTCAGTGAGGAGGCCTGAGCTGCAGGTCTAGACTGGGGAATCAATGATATTTTAAGTGGTGGTTGAACTGTGGGAGGTATGATCTGCCAGGGAAAAGGATAATGAGAAGAGAAAACAAGGAGGAAGCTTGCCAGACTCCCATGTTTAGAGGCAAAGGTGGAGGAACTCTTAAAGGAGATGGAGAAGGAATCATAAGAGAGATGGAAGAGGACCCATGAGAGAGGGGCATCAGCTTCAAAAGGAGTGGAATACAGTGTCAGGAATAAGAATGCCATTAGATTTGGCAATCAGGTCTCTGGTTGACCTTTGCCATAATTATTTCAGTAGAGTGGTGGGGTGGAAACCAAACCACAAAGGGGTAAGGAATTCACTGGAGTTGAGAAAGTAAAGACAGCAAGCATAAACTACTTTTTTCCCAAGAGAAAACACAGGTGGAAGCCCAACCCTTGGCAGAGACACTACCTGAACAGAGACAGAGAGAAGTTGGGCATGGCTGGATGTACTCCCATAAGTTTAGGGGTTAGAAGACAGGAAATTAAGATTCCCATTTCTGGCCCCTATTTTCTCTGTGAAATCGTTACTGAAAATAAGGATGAAAGTGATGAGCGAAAGGGCTTAAAGAGAGCATTGAAGGTTTAACATCGCTACTGTGGAGAACACCAAAAGTCACTAACAGACCCTATGCTGAAGACTATGGATATGTTGTGTACTAACGAACACAGACAGACAATTATCTCCAAGCTCTTCAGAAACCTGGGAAAAAGGGGAATAAAGACAAATGGAACATTTGACCAGCCTTGGAGTTTCAACAGATGGCAAAGTTAATCCGGGCAGAATTGAAGTGAAAAGTTAAAGCTGGATGTGCTTGTTGTCAATCTATTGCCTCTCAGTTCCAAATTCAACCTTCATGCCCACTTTGTGAAAACAATTCTGGGCCCCTTAAATAATATTCCTTTGCCGGCTGGCACAATACGAAGCTTTGTCAGGAGAGGCGTGGACCTGGAGACAGACTGTGCGAGGAAAAGGCAGGCTCAAGCAGGCTCCTACAGCGCAAGGCAGCCACAGCCCCTAGCACCCCTGCCCCCTGCTGTGAACAATTTTGTAGCAGAGTTCCTCCAATGTGATACCTCCCCGTGGATGGCTTCTCCCTTCCAGCATGCGCCGGAGGGCAGAATGAATGGAGAGCTGCTGATGTCAAAGATTGCAGAACACAGTAGCTGTTGGGTGTTGGACATGATCTCTACATGGATCTCTACTGCAGTCACCCAAGTTGAAGGTGAATTTAGGATGGAGAGGGAAAATGTAAGCCAGGTTCTAAATATCTTGATGAATGCAAGAGAGTGACCAGGAGTTGATGGTGACAGTGAATAGAGGGGAAAAGGGTAGCAGAGTTGGTAACACCTTGGCCTTAAGGGAAGACTTTTTATAGGAAACTGAAGGAATAATGGAATAGTTTGGAACCCACAAAAGAAGAAGTAGGCAACTGTCGTGCCTGATCCACGCCATTAGATTCTTCAGGTTTAGGCCAATAAATAACCTTCAGTGAAGAAAGCTACAGGATAAACAATAATCTTGGGGAGAAAGTTAGGTTTTACATAAGGCAAAATATAAAATGTTTTGAGAAGACAGTACAAATATACAACCATCATTGATCCAGAGAGCACAATGAAAAGGGAGGTTCAAAGGGTGGCGAGCAAAGAATAGAGGCCAAAAAGTGTCCAGGAACAAGCTGTCTCATCCCATGCCATGAGGACCAACTGTTGGTTTTCCAGTAAGTTGGATACAATGGGAAGTGATTTTAAAAAAATAATTCATACATACCATAAACACTTTATATAACTTAAAACATAAATATACACACATGTGCCAACCTTTTGATGTGAGGCCAAGGCCCGTTCTCTGCATATGGATTTGCTGATTGGAGTTATGCGTCTTCTGTCTTACATAAACCACATCCTTCATCTACAATTCCCAGTTTTGCTCTCTTTAAAGTGGAGGGAGAACCTCAAGACACTTGTGAATAATCTGAATGCAGAGCCCATCTAGGCTTTTATAACACCCCCCACATTCTTTTAGCGTTGTCCAGCCTACACCTAGTCAATAGCAAAGCTTTCGTAGCTAACCTTTATCAAGTCTTTCTAAAGCTGAGTTTACAGAACCGAAACTCAGTCTTTTCTGCATCTGATCAGTTTACTTACTCTTCATTTAAACTACATAATTGAAAGAAGAAGTACAATTGGCTAAACAGGTTTGAGGACAAACATAACACAATTGGCCCTTGGAAAGAAGACAGCTTAACTGGTGGAAGCAGAAGTGTATGGGCAACCTAGAGAGAAGCCTTTGGCTGAAGGCATGTGTGTGCTGAGGGTGGCCGTCCCTGTGGGTTAATTCTGTAAGGCATTTAAGAGAGCTTTAACTACAGAGGTGACAAGACTGGACTGCACTTTGAGGTGTAGGCAAGGACAACACCTCAAGGATTCAAATCTTGGCAACTGGACCTCAGGGGTTGGGCTCTTAACTGCTACACCACATTCTCCTTTCCCAGAATGTCCAGGTTCAAGTAGGATTCATTTAAAATCTAGAATAATTTCCTTATTGATATACACAATAGCAATGATTCCTTTCCCCTAACAATTACCCCCATCCATGCGCCACAGGAAAAATTAGGTTAGGGTGATCACCTAATCGTTCTAAAGTGATGTTTACCTGTTTTAAGACAACAAGAAAAAAATTAGCTGACTAAAATAAACTCTTTCTGGTTTAAGCAATCCTATTTGGAATGGGGTGATAAAGACAATATGCCCAACTGTCATGAGAGCGATTCCCACAGTCTCATTCACAGGGAAGGAGAGCACGTAGCAGGGCAGGAAAGATGGGTAAACCGAACAGTTACTCACTGGAAAGTTAAACAATTCAAACTTACTTTTTTGGTACACTTCTTGACGGTGTTGATTAATTCTTGTATTACCAGATCTACACTCTTCAAGGAAGGCCCTTTCAGCTTTACGATTTGTTTTTTGACTATTGCTTCAAAGGCCATGTCTGGAGTAAACAACCCTGTCCTGAATGTAAGAAAGAAAGCAGCATGTTAGATTTTTTTTAAGTTGAGCAGGATCCAATGCTCTTTTGAAAAATCTTTTCATTGACATGTCGCTTACAGTAAGCTTGTAATACCCACATTTAAAAGTTACATAATAATTTATGGTATCCACAGAATCATTTGTAATAATACCTTTAATAAGAGTATTCCATAATGACTTCCATTCTATAGATGCTTAACATTACCTAAAAACAGTTCCCAAAATGTTTAATGGCCTATAATGTGGCTTTACCTAACATTCAACTGGAATTTGTCTCATCTCACTGTTTCACAGCAATAAAAAGGAATGCTACAATAGAAATGGTGTCCTAAATTTCAATTTCAATTTCTAAAGTATTCCAAAAGCAATCTTCTTGTCCGTGGAGGAGTAGGAAATGATCTCCACTTTTTGAACAGTGAAATAGCAGCATTCCTGGACTACACAATCTATTCTATCCAGGAGAGCTGTATGATAGTGAGCCAAGTGCTTCCCAGTCTGAGCATCCTGGGGTGCTGAAAGACAAAGAAGGCAGCTAAGTGGAACTAGCTTGAGACCCTGGAGGGCTAAATTGTGAATTTACAAAATAACAAACAATAACCCAAATAGCAAGTATCTTTTCATTTGGCTGGAATTAATTCAGATTGGTCTCATAACAATGCTTTCTTCATGCTGTGCAGAAGCTCAGGAAAGCAGGTGTGTAGGTGTGTTTCATAAAAAGTGAAAAATGATTACTCATATTTAAACAAAAGATCAATAGAGAAAAGCAACAATAAGGAGGACCCTGAATCCTGAGCATCGGCCATGCCTGCAGATTTGCAGGCTCCGGGTGCTGGCGCTTGACTCTCCCTCTTCCTAGACCGTCCTTCCTTCCTCTTCTCACTTCTCCTTCTTCAATTCACTTCTCTTCCTTCAACACTCTAGTCCATGGTACCTCTTTAACACTTCCCTCACAGCAGCTTTATCCTACATCCCTTCTCATCATTTACTTAGCACCCTATGCTCACCTCTACTTGTAACTGTAGGGATCACACTATATCGTAATTGTAGTTTCTCCATACTGGATACAGAATAAAATCCACACTGTTTAGTCTAACATTAAAAATTTTCCCCCGTCTGATCCTAATCTTCCTTCGTAGTTATTTCCTCCTCCCTTTCATGCACCTGACATCTCAACCATACTGGGCCATTTGCCTTTCCGCAAACATACTCATCCCACTATTTTATGTCTGTGCTTGCATCCATGATGTTCATTTCGCCCTCCGCCCAACTTCAGCCTGTCCAAATCCCACCTGTGATTCAAAGCCCAGATCAAAAGCAACCACTACCACAGCTCGTCTGCTCCAGTGCTGCTGCTGCTGACAAGGTCTTCCTTCTCTGAACCCCACACCCTCTTTTGCGTTGCAGTGGTCTGAGCACCTATTTTGGTCCCATTGCTACACTGGGAGGAAGAGTTGCTACTGCAGTCATCTTTGTTTCCCCCACAAGGAGTGTCTCCCTGCCGTGCTCGGCACTGGCACTCGGTGTTAGGAGAACAGAGAAGGACCACCCGGTCCTTAGTGGGCAAAGATGGTTTCTATTATTCAAATACCGAACAGAATCAATTGGGAACAAAACTTTTCAAATTAAGTGCATTTAAGGGCTTAAATCATCACACCATTAGTATGTTTTATACTCAGGACATTGTGCACTTCTTATCGTCTCACAGGCAAATTAACTCCAGAATAACAACTGATCTCTTCTATTGGTATGCATATAAATCAGAAATCTACAATACTGAATTACTGAGCTTTTGCAGTTACATTCAACAAAAATGTATCTGGTAAGGGGTTTTAAAAGCCAAGTAAAAGTACTGTATTTGGCTAAGTAAAAATACTTTATGACCCCAAAAATGTGATTTGGTTTTACTGTGTTTATCAGATAGACATGTTCACATACCAGTTCTGTCCAGCTAAAGAACAAGACATAGTTTCTATACCAAATATGTTCTGGATTTGAGGGAGAAGGAATAGAATTAATAAAGAACTTAGAAATCCTGTTGATGATAAGAGAAAAATATTGGACTTGGTTATAGATGTTTTCTCCTTTTCACTTTGTGAACGCATATTTACCCACACTATTTGAGACTTGTAGAGCAGGTTGTGTAAATTCCAACATGAGAGATAATTCACATGTCCATAATTCCTTTGGAAAATCACCCATTACATGCACACTCAGTGTCAAGCATTGCCCTCTCAGGCTCTGTTCCCAAATAGTCTCAACTTGGCCCTGTGGCAGAAGCTGAGATACAGTTGCCAATAGAGAGGGGATGCCTTCTTCATGTGAGGTAATCTATGAAGTAAGCAACCTAAGTTTTATTACCTTGAATTCAAGACATTTCAATTTAACATATTCTCCATTAAATTTTGTTTAGCCTTCTGTAAATGAACTCAAGACATCTGTGTTTTAAATTCATTTTTTTCTTATCATAGTTCTTTAAAGAAAGTAATTGAGTATAATCCCCCTTTATACAAGGGTAAATTCAGGCACAAGTTCCACTCCCAGCCTCACGTTCCTCTGCTCGCCTGTCCACTTTCCCAACTCCACTCACCATCAATGACTCCCTGCTCCAGGAACACGAGCTGTACTGTACCACCTCTGTGCCTTTGCTCACACCACTCCTGCCACTTTAAGCTCTTTCTTTTATCCTCCAGCCTCAGCAATCTCCATCCTCTCACGTCTCATTGCATTACCACCTACCCCATACTCAACACACACGCACACACAAGCATGTGTATGCACACAGCACCTTTGCCTGTGAAATCATTCTTGTTCTCTAAACAGGCAAGGTTTGACTCACAAGTAACCACCTTCATTAATCTTTCCCAATCTTGCTCAACAACTCCCATCAAAATTAATCTGTCCTGTCTCTGTGTAAGTAATGATTGCTTATGAGCACGTCAGTCCTCTCTCCATAAAATGTCAGGCTCTGGAGAATAAGGTCTTACTGATCGGTAAATCCCCAATTGTACAGAGCACAAAGCTGTGAGTGCAGAAAGCGTTTTTGTTTTTTTAATAGAAAAAAATCGAGTATGACAACACAGAGAATTACCACTGAACTCAGACTAGGATTTCCTATTTCTTACTCCCACCTCTGTACTCTACTCTGCTCAGATGATGAAAACGCTACTTCACTGGCCATTTATAAACATTAATTTTCTTTTAGTAGTTTGAACTGAAGACAAGGAAAATGTGCATCACTTGCCTGATACCATGTATGTTTTTGATTGCATAGCTTATTTCTCTTCGCAATTCTTTCTCATTGAACTCCATCTGCAGATGCAAAATGAGCAACAGTTATGACACAATTCCTTTGAATAATAATATTGTTGAATATTAAAGAATGAGAACAACTTGACTTAGTTATTAATAGATGGATACTCGTGTCTTTCCTAACCTAAACCCAGATGGTCAAAACATCTGTTTATATAAAGTTCAAGGCAACACAAACATTAGGGATTTCTGGAGTCTTAGTGAAGCGGATTTTAACTCTATTATAGATACGGAGTGCAATGCATAAAGGATGCCTTCTGGACATAAATCTGGCCATTCATTTGAAATATATAATTCTTCATTCTTTTGCTGAATGTAGTAAATGTCCTCACAGACAAATGCATAAATAGGAGTCTCACCTGATCTGCAACAGCGGTCCAGCTGTGCTGAGATTAACAATGGCTGTCTTCTCTCCCTGGCCATTTTAACCACCTGAGTTCAAGGCCTCTTTGTAAGAGGAAATTAATAATATTTTACTAACCCAAAATAGGATAGATTGCTGCATAAAAACTTCCCAGAAGTTCTAGGTAACTTAAATTTATTTGGAAGTAGGATAAAGTGTCATAGAGCTTAGACCTGGAAGGGATATCAAGAAAACATTTGGTTCAGCCCCTGGCTTCTGACATTTGGCCTCTCCAGACTCAGTGTTTATCCATTTTCCAACTCACACTTGACACCACAGCACAATGAATTGCCTCAGCTCTCGGCCACACCCTGTGGCTCCACCACTCAGCCTTCACCATTCCTCTCTTTCTGTCTGGAACAAGCCACCCCCACCACCACCTCTGCACACCCCCCACCCCCCACCCCTCGCTCCACCTCCAGCTACTTAACTAGCTGCTCACCCTTCTAAACTCAGCTCAGAAGCCAGGCTCCCTCACATACTTGGGCTCGGATTCATGTCTGTGGGCTGTGTTTCCACAGCACCCTGTGCTCAAGTTTATCGCTTTACTTAGCACATTTTAATGAAACTATCTATTTACCCATCTGCCTCCCACACCAAGACATAAGCACCCGCCTCTGTATGTGAGGCAACTAGTCTAGTCCCCAAAACTACTTAGCTGCCTACTGGGCATTTCAAACATTCCAAAAACAGAACTCTTGATTCATACCTCCACACAAACACAGATTTCCTCAGTTTTCCTCATCAGATGGGCACTAACATTTGCTCAATTGTGCAAGCCAAAACCTTGGGAGTCACATTGAATCTGCTCTTTCTTGCATCCCCCATATCAATCCAAGTCCTACTGACCCTACCTCCAAATCCACAGATCCATCCACTTCTCTCCATTCTCTCTTCTGAGGCGTTTTTACCATGAAGCTAAAGGAGTTCGAGTTTCAGGGCTTCTCCCTTGCATAAGCCCCTTCCCAAGACCCCGTGCCTAATTGTGTGTTTATAATTTTCTCTTCTTCTTCTTCAAGGGGGCCCCCAAAATTGTATAAGCTTCAGGCCCCACAGAAAGTAGATCCACTCCAGCTCTGGTCCTACTGTTTAACTCACCTTACTTGCCTCCCTGAATCAACCTTGACAATCCAGCCCGCGTAGGGTTCTTTTAAAAATCATCAACCAAATCAGGTCACGTCTTTCCTTAAAACCCTCCCCTTACTTCCCATTGTTAAACGTAAACACTTCAGGGGCCGGCCCCGTGGCCGAGCGGTTAAGTTTGCGTGCTCCACTGCGACGGCCCAGGGTTTCGCAGGTTTGGATCCTGGGCACAGACATGGCACCACTCATCAGGCCATGTTGAGGTGGCATCCCACATGTCACAACTAGAAGGACCCACAACTAAAAAATATACAACTATGTACTGGGGGGATTTGGGGGAGAAAAAGCAGGAAAAAAAAAAGATTGGCGACAGTTGTTAGCTTAGGTGCCAATCTTTAAAAAAAAAACAAACACTTCACTGCAACTCGGAAAACTGGGCACTTACTTCCTCTGAATTCATCTCATACCCCTCCCCCCTCATCAGCTCTGCACCGGCCTCAGCTGTTCTTCACCTGCTGTCCAGGTGCTTGCTGCAGGGCCTTGGCCTTGGCTGCTTCTGCCTATTGAATGACCCTCTTCCCCCAGATCCTTACAGCTGATCTCTTCATGCATTCTGGTCATGCTTTAAAGGCCCCCCACTCCGAGAGCCCTCACCTGAACATCCCATCAAAAGTGGCCACCCAACCTCTCTCCTTCTCTCCTCCTCTCCTCTCCCTCTCTCCCTCTCTCCCTCTCTCCCTCTCTCCCTCTCTCCCTCTCTCCCTCTCTC